>NC_041401.2:117395221-117995221 GCF_900747795.2 Erpetoichthys calabaricus
AGTTCTGAGTATGCAGCACAGTTTTCAGATGATTGGCACCTGGCGGAATCTCATAAAAAAGAAAGGTGGGTGTGATTCAACGTCCTGGAATGGCAAAACTAAACAATTTTTCTGGTTCCTCACTCCCTTTCTCTAGAAATAAAGTTTGATTCTTCAGAGCATACACTTTCTGTACATAAACAAAATAAAGATCTTCTCCAATTAATAATATAGTACAAAATCAGATTTTACCTGGGACAACCTCAGAAAATCTGGTTGTTTCTTTTTCTGCTTTTTCTTCCTATTTAGAGATAAGACAGGAAGTAGAAAAAATAAGTATTGAGGGTTTAAGTACACCAAATATTCAAAATATAAATGTAACTCAAATTGAACATACTTTTCCTGTTTCTTCTCCTACTTTGTCTTCTTCTAAAATATTTACCCCTTCACCATCTTCTTCTAGGCATTTAGGTGATTATTCTAGTGTTGGAGAACTATGGCAGTTGCTGCCTTCATAACAACCTACAAGTTATTCAGTGCAGGTTCAAAAAACTAGCACTACATCATTGTCTTTATCTTTAAAGAAGAAAAATAAAAGACTTACCTCATCTCTTGGTTCATCTTCACCTAACATACTTACATCTTCTTCTTTGACTTCATCTAACAATAAACTTACCTTGCCTTCTTCTTTGACTCCATCTAATAAAAAACTTACCTTATCTGTAGCTGCTCCTTCTTCCTTATCTGCATGCACTTCTCCATCCACGAATACTACATCTGCAAAAATAAATTAAAAAACAGGTTAATTTGAGTGTACTTACCTCTTCCACATCTTCTTCTGTACATCCTTTAGATCAAAATGTGACTTCTTTGGCTTCTTTGGTGCAATCAGTCTGTACTGCACAACTACAACCAGGTTTGTCTGTGGTGTTACCTGCTCAGGAGAAACAAACACAAGAAATAATAAAAACTATTACAAGTACCCTAAGTTCTTGTCTATAAGCCGGACTCATGTATTAGCTGGAGACCAAAAATCATACGAATTTTTAAAATAAAATCGTATCATAGATAAGCCGGACTCATGGATAAGCCGAACATACTATAACCTATAACTAATAGAAGGGAGGGAGGTCAGTGGTCTCACTCGCGCCCATTTAATTTCTTTAAGGGGGGAGAGAGTGTGAGATATTGCCGTCTCTCTCACTCCCCGCATGGCGCGGTTGGAGCGGCCGGAGCGCGTTCTTTCTGCTCTGGGCGTCGCCGAGTCAACACGAGCGCGTAGCGGTCATTTAAATTGTGATTTTATATGTAAGCATATTTAAATATATATCGCGGATTTCTGCGGACAATGGGTCTTTTAATTTCTGGTACATGCTTCCTCAGTGGGTTTGCCCAGTTGATTTCATACAAGGGACGCTATTGGCAGATGGCTGAGAAGCTAGATTGCTTACTTTTCTGTCAATCTTGCGCTGACTATCTGTGATCCTGACGTATGGGGATTGAGCAGGGGGGCTGTTTGCACACCTAGACGATACAGACGCTCGTCTAAAAATGCTGAAAGATTATCTTCACGTTGCTATCTTTTGTAAAGCTGATTCCTGAAAAGACATGCTGCACAGTGCTTCGCATACTTAAAAGCTCGAAGGGCACGTATTGATTTTTGACTGAAAAACAAACTCTCTATCTCCCTCTCTTTGTCTGCTCCTGACGGAGGGGGTGTGAGCTGCCGCCTTCAACAGCTTTGTGCCGCGGTGCTTCGCATACTTAAAAGCCAAACAGACATATTGATTTGTTTCTTCCTTTGAAGAGGAAGATATGTTTGCATTCTTTTAATTGTGAGACTGAACTGTCATCTGTCTTGTCATGGAGCACAGTTTAAACTTTTGAAAGAGACAAATGTTTGTTTGCAGTGTTTGAATAACGTTCCTGTCTCTCTACAACCTCCTGTGTTTCTGCGCAAATCTGTGACCCAAGCATGACAATATAAAAATAACCATATAAACATATGGTTTCTACTTCGCGGATATTCTTATTTCGCGGGTGGCTCTGGAACGCAACCCCCGTGATGGATGTATAAGCCGGACTTATGTATAAGCCGATATTCTATTTTTTCATTTTCACAACTTTTTTCCTTAGATAAGCCGCGGCTTATTGACAAGAACTTAGGGTACTTACCTCTGGTGTAAATTCTCTGCCGGTGATAGAAGAAAAGGTCCAGACTCCTAGAATTGAAGAACAACTGTATCAATCTTTAAGTGTAGATAAATTTAGAGGTGAAATGGTTCAAGGTGAGACTTCTAATAATAATTTACACACTACACTTTTCCATTCAGGTTTGACGACTCCTGCTAGTAATCCTGACCAAAACATAGGTTTAGAAACAGCCCATAACTCACCATTACATCAGAGCGAAACAATGAGAGGACCAAATAGATGAAAACATTAACTGTGATATTGGGTCCTTATCTGGTCCCTCTGCTTCATCTCAACAACCTATAGATCAACAACAGGTTGTTAAGAAATCTATAGTACATAGAGAAAAGAAGAAAAAGAATTGGACTATTGATCTCAAAAAAACACATTTGTTTATTGGTGACTCTAATTTATTTAGCCAGAATTGAAGGTTTTTTTACATGATTCAATAGAAATTAACGGTTATCCAGGAACCAAGATTTATAATATTACAAATATTTTGAAAAAAATTAACATGTAAAAAAGAGGTTAAGACTGTGGTTTTCTCAGTAGGGATTAATAATAGAGACAATCCACTAAACACTATACAACAAGATTATCAGAATTTAATAAGGGAGGCAAACAAAAAATTTCCAAACGCTCAAATATTAATTTCAAAACTTCCATACAGTAAGAGTCAGTCTTCAGAATTAAAGGCTCCAATTATAGAAATAAATAATTAAATTCACATTTTTTTTTATTATTTAGAAGCACCATATCCAGACATAGATATGTGGTTTCAGATCAGATACATTGGACACCAGATACAGCTAGGATTATTTTGGATTACTGACAGGAGTCTTTAAATTATTCAACGGAAGAAGGGAAATAGTTTCGGCCCAAATAGCAAACATTTACAATTTATCACACATATTTAGATTAACTGAATCTGACATTTCCCTGCTTCAAAAGGGATTAACTTTTGTTTCAACTCCAATTTCCATTGATAACAAACAAATTAGAAAGGATGTACACCAATATCACTGAAAATGAAAACTGTTAGATTACTTTGACTATGAAACTTATCAAACACCAACTCCGTTTACAGAACCCTTTATTTCAGTTCCTAAAAATAAATTTATTATTGAACCAATTTTAAACTTAATTTAATAAGATTGGTAGATTTTGGATCACATGACTCATCAAAACAATATGATAAATAATCTAACGGAACAGGAAAGGAACTCCTTAAAATATGTACGACAAAATAAAAAAAATCATTATCAAACCAGCAAATAAGGGATCCATGACAGTTATTCAAGATAGAGCACAATACTTACATGAGGCATACAGACAATTAAATAATACAGAACATTACTTACCTTTAGCACAATCATTACAAGAAATAAAAAAAAACAAAATACTTGCAATATTATCTAAACTACAGGAACAGGGTTTTATTACTTATAAGCAAAAAACAGTATTTGTCAGGTCCAGCAGATCCAGCAATCCGCAAATTTTATTTACTTCCGAAAATTCATAAACCACCCCAATCATGCACAGTTCCCTTTCAGATTCCATCAGGTAGACCCATTGTATCAGACTGCTCATCAGAATCTTACAGAATTTCAGAATACATTATTTTCTAAATCCATTATCACAATAGCATAACAGTTATATTAAGGACACTTCATTTTTTGCAGGTAATTCCTAGTCATGCTTTTATGTTCACTTTAGACATAGAATCCCTTTACACTAATATCAATATTCAATTAGGTTTACGAGCAGTCACAAACATCTTACTTAAGTTCCCAGACCCAAGTAGGCCACCATAATTATGTTGTTAGACTTAAGCGCAGCATTTGACACTATTGACCATTCTATTTTACTGCACAGGCTAAAAAATTATGTTGGGCTTACAGGCACTGTGCTTGTTTGGTTTATCAAATCGATTCCAATATGTACAGAAATATTCTGACAGTACTTCATCATGATATACAGAACTGAGATATGGTGTCCCACAGGGCTCAGTACTGGGACCTATACTGTTTTCACTTTATATGCTTCCACAGGAATCTATCGTTAGTACAGTATCATCACTAGTATGCAGATGACATCCAATTATACTTTTCTTTTAGATCAAATGAAATTTCAAATGTTGTCTTTAATTAGTGATTAAAGAAAGGTAGTTTTCATCCATCCATTTCTTTAAACACAGATAAAACAGATGTTAATTATTGGAGGAAATGATGCTGATTGCAACAATATGTTGTCATCATTTAACTCAGTAGGAATCACCATTAATTTTACTGAATCAGCCCAAAATCCAGGAGTTACAAAGTTGTCCAAATCATGTTTCTTCCATCTTTAAAATGTTGGGAAATGAAGGCGCTTTCTAAATAAACAGGATTCTGAGAAATTAATTCATGCATTTATTTGTATTAGTACTGACTACTGCAATGCTGTGTTCACTGGATGTTCAAATGGTTCTTTATACAGCCTCCAGTTAATCCAAAATGCTGCTGCAAGAATTTTTACAAAAACAAGAAAATACGAACTCATAACTCCAGTTCTTAAATCATTACAATGGCTCCCAGTTAAGTTTAGGGCAGATTTCAAAATCCTCCTTTTAGCATATGAAGCCTTAAATGGCCAAGGTCCAGCTTACTTGTCTGAATTTATTATGACTTGCAAACCAGAGCGCACATTAAGATTTCAAGATGCTGGTTTGCTTATGATTCCAAGGATTAATAATATAACAATGAGAGGTCGAGCTGTTAATTACAGGGCCCCTAAACTGTGGAATGGTCTGCCTGCTACTATAATAGATACACCTTCAGTCTTAGCTTTCAAGTCCCGGCTGAAGACTCACTACTTCAGTTTAGCATATCTTGACTAGAACTGCTGATAACTGTACAGACTGCAGCAATGTTGTTGGTCATTAGCACTAAAACATAAGTAATAACCCTAACCTATTCCATTTCTCTTCTTGGTACTCAAATGTGGCACCTGCCAAGTTGTTTTGCCTGCCTAAGGTAAAGTCATCTCTAATGGAGGATCACAGGAATTGTTAGATAGAGGGGTCCTTTCATCGGATTGGCTGGCCCAGCGCCATCTCAGTTGTGGAATGGCCAATTGGGGGAGGCATCTTGATGACTGAGGTCTCCAGGACCCTTTAAACAAATCCAAATCATATTATGTGATATCATCCATCCATCCATTATCCAACACACTATATCCTAACACAGGGTCATGGGGATCTGCTGGTGCCAATCCCAGCCAGCACAGGGCTCTAGGCAGGAAACAAACCCCGCGCAGGGCGCCAACCCACCACAGTATGTGATATCATCTACTGTTAAATTCTGGTCTGTACTTGTAATATTTTTATTTTACTATTATATTGTATTGAAGATTGCTTGTGTTTTGTTCTGTGTATTATATTGTATTGACCCCCTTCTCTTTGACGCCCACTGCATGCCCAACTAACCTGCAAAGGGGTCTCTCTTTGAACTGCCTTTCCCAAGGTTTCTTCCATTTTTTTGTCCCTACTAGGGTTTTTTTTTTGGAGGGGGGGGGAGTTTTTCCTTGTCTTCTTAGAGAGTCAAGGCTTGGAGGCTGTCAAGAGGCAGAGCCTGTTAAAGCCCATTGCGACACTTTAAAATATACTTTAAACCAACAGACACACATGCTGTTCTACAGGCTACTAGTTACTACCCAAAGCATACGTTTAGGAGAATTATCAAATCATAATTAATCAGATTCTATAGAATTAATACTCACTCTCCAAGGGCCTCATGTACTCTCCAGGGACCTCATGTATAAACGGTGTGTACACACAAAAATGTTGCGTACACCTGTTTCCATGCTCACATCGCGATGTATATAAACTAAACTTGCCGTAAAGCCACGCACATTTTCACGTCAGGTCAATCCCTTGCATACGCAAGTTCTCTGCTCGGTTTTGTAAACTGGGAGCACCCAGCGTCAAAGAAGTTCTACTGTTCCTGTGTGGTTTCCCTTGATTTTTTAGATTCACATCCCTGGCGCGGCTTTATCAAATACACTGAAATTAACTGCATATTGTTCATTAGTTTAAGGCATCTGATTGTAATCAACTTGTAGCCATATAATGGTGCACAGAATGGCCAAACTATTCCAAATACTATAGCTGCTTTAGCGTTTTCACTGTCAGTGCACCACTCAGAGTATTTAACCCACTGTATCTGAGTGTGGAATCACAGCCGTACAGCAGCTGATCAGATTATTGGGATACAGAATTTAGCACATGCTGCCTCAGCCATGCGCACAGTCTATTTGAACATCTTCAATACAGTACAACAAACGCTTCAGAGCCTTTCCTGTAGGACCTCACATTTCAGAAACATTTTCATCCCAAGGGCTCTAAACGCACTCAATCAGTCCATCAAGTGTTACTGGTAGAACTGTTTGTACTTACAAGTACAATCACCTCACTGTAAACTTTCACTACAGTTATAATATTCCACAACCTGAGCCATTTTATAAAGAGCATATTTACATATTATGATGACTGGCTTCCAAGTCAATTTAGATTTCCAAGCACTATCTTCTTGGAGCTCTTGATATCATTGTTAAGATGAAATTCAGTAAAGCATGTTTATTATATTATATAGATAAGTTTTAAACTTAATTACAATAATCTATTTTGTTAACTCTTTTAGGGCTAATTTTTTTTTTGTTTCTTTTCTCCCAGGGCTGAATATTTTTCCAAAAACTAACATTTTTTAAAAAAGAACACAAAGCAATTGTTTAACATATCAAATCAACAAAAAATATTTACTTTTGACAAATGTTACTGTCTTGCATGTTGTATGAGCCTGCATACTCTATGATTTCCCATACATATCACATACATTTTACACAGCAAAGTCTGATCTCGCTCAAAGCAGCCAATTTCAGTCATTGCCACATTGCACTCCTTACAATATGTGTTGCTTTGGTGCCTATTTTTCAATTGTCTGTTGCTGCACTTTCTCACATATATTGTTAGTGTGTACTGTAGAGAGACAAGTCACCCATTTGCCATCATGCCATGCCACTGCCACCAAGTTTTCTGCCTGCATGAAAACCGTATTGTCACCTCTTTTCATCTTCTGAAACTTTATGAACTTTATGTATGGTATTATAGCCTGGCTCACCCCATGGGATTTGCTTCTGTTTATTACAGAAGTGAATAAAACTTTGCAGCAGCACGTACCTAAGCCGCCAGGGGACAAAACACGTTTGGACCAATGCTCCCTGAAGTTATATCACCAGTTCTGTCCCATCTCTATTTGTAATGCCACAGCGCGCTTCATCTCGTCTTTTGTTGTGGGTTTCCACTTTGAAAAACGAGAATGCGATGCAAACGCAGCCCGCGATTCAAAAAAAATCTCTGCCTACCTGTTTGTCTCGTCTGACAGTAGCTGAAAAGCAGCATCAGGAGAGAGCAGCCTGAAGTACAGCAGCTGGTGATCTGTTGTGTCCAACAGCAAGCCATGCCGTCTTGTAAACTCCGGTAGCCAGATCGGCTCTCAACGGATCAATGTCTGTGTATTTATTCCATGCGAACCTTGCCGTAGATGCATCGGCTGCGCGAAGGCACTCAACTGGCAGCAGATCCACTCGCGCGGCATCGGCTGGTGTCTGATCAGCTGATGCCTGCTTCTAACTCTCTTGCTTGATCTCCTGATCACTGCCAATAAAGTCCGATTCTGAAAAATCAAGAGTCCGACTCCGCGATAATGCGCAAAACATTGTCTGCCGAGTGTTTTCTTTTCTGCACTTGCTTCGCTGCCTTTTCACATGTCGGTGCCATCTTGCCTTTGTTTACATTTCGCAACTCACGCACACGCAATGTTTATTTGCCGAGTCAACGAGTCTAGCATTCCTCCAAGCATAGAGGGAATGCCTGTGACGTGACAGTGAGATTTGTCGCCATTAACAGCTGATTGTCGCCCCCTATCCCTGGATGTCGACTTTTGTCGACATTCGCCTTCAACCCCTCCTGTCGACAAAAGTCGACATCCGCCCTAAAAGAGTTAATAATTAAACATGTAAGGACATGGTGGACAGCGCTAGCGATGAGCTGGTGCCCCATTCAGAGATTGTTCCTGCCTCGCTCTGTATGCTTGCTGGGATTGGCTCGACCCTGGATGGATACATGGATGGAAAAATTGAACATGTACTACAAAGATATTTCAGTGTTCCATAAAAGTTTTGAAGAATCTTGTGTTCTAAGCTTAGAGATGGCTTGGCATCTATTACAGAGCTGATCATATGGCGATTGGTTACTTGGAGAAACAAAAGGAAGGTCAGGAATTGGAGGTTAGTATGTTTGAGAGAGACAGTACTTCTGCAATAAATTATTTCACTGAAGGTTACGCGCAGCGCAGCAAGCATCTTGCATGAGGCAGGATCAGTCTCTGGCTAGGGCGCCTGCTCATCGCTAATACTGCGCCACTGTGTCCCCATGTTTAATACATGCTTTAATTGCTGTCATTATGAAAATGATATCAAGTATACATCTTAATATTTAAATTGTTCAGAGAGCTGTAATATCATGAATGTAATGGATTCTGTGTCCTGTTGGTGGAAGAGAAAACCCGTTTAAGAAGCACGTAGTGATTCACACACATAGAGCACATAAAAGAACACATAAAATATGAAGCATTTAACGTGTTACCTTAGTTATGAGATCTGAGAAGCTAGTAATTTAAATGATTTTAAGATGAAGTTTATGACATTCTACTTTAATGACAAAATAAACTACATGAGTAAAGTGGAAATTTCAGCTGATCCTGACACTTTTTTGAAATACGATCGTGAGTAGCATCCTGTCATGGCATAGCAAGAAGATACTACCTGGGGGGTATTTTCCGTACGTCGCTTAAATCATCCGAGATCAGATGCCTCATCTTGGATGAGTTAATGCCAGTGAAACTCATCCTGGATAAGTCGGTTTTTCAAATGCAGCCGTGTAGTAGATTAGTCTAGCTGGATTTAATCATCCGAGATGAATGCGCGCCTCCGTGCTGAGTGAAAAGCCCATATATATTGAGTCTAGAAAACCTGATCAGCAAGTCTTTGATAGGCTGTAACAAAATGACGAAAGAACGGGTGCATTTTTTTTCACACAAGCAGAGCAAGACCTTTTATTCGAAGGACATGAAGAATTTAAAGATTCAATATGCACAAAGGATAACACTGCAAAAGCAGCCCAAACCAGAAAAGACAGCTGGCAAAAAGTGGCTGACAAATTAAACGCGTGTGCACTGTACTTACTGAAAGCAGCGTTTCATTTCCTATGTGTCAGATTACTTATTATTTAATATGTCATAATTCCAGATCAAACGTGAACATAAAGACAACACAGGAACAGGTTAAAGTGAAGTACAAGAATATACTGGTAAATATTGGTATATAACTATTTAAAGAATTGTTGACATAAAGAATCATATATAATGTAAAGAACATTAATTTTAAAGCTAATAAGAAGGCAGATAAGCAAAAAATAGGTGGAGGTCCATGCGGTCCCGACCTAACCCCTGCAAAAGAGTTGGCTCTCCAGTAAAATGCCCATCGCCCTGTTTCTGAGGGCATTCGAGGGGGAAGCTCCTCCTCAGAACCAGTGGCAGGATGCAGTGGTCACTTCATTTCAGGTAAAGGATGGTCATTGCATATATTTGTTCTCAATGTGTGCCATAGGTATGTTCCATGTAGCCCTCTTTTTTTGTTGGGTCAGTTGCAGGGAATGTCATATCCCTAGAACCTGTGTCTGACCAATGAGATATTGACGAAGGTCAAATATTTGATGAAGACACTGTGTCTGATTATTCATCAGGAGGAGAGGTACATTTTCCAAATAATGTTTGCTCAAACTCCACTGTGATCAGTCCCATGTGCCCCAATCACATTTGGAAATCCTGGGTAATGAGAATGTTAGGCTGATTGTGACATTCTTCATGGAACTGTGGGTGTTTTTGCCTGTGTATTACCTACCTGCAATGGCATGAAACGCCTCTTTTATTGTCTGCACACGCACGTGTCCAGGAAACACTATGAAAACCCAAAGGAAATATTTCAGAGCCAAACAGACTTTACGAATTGCCTGGCAAACTGCACTTTTAGATAGATTTTCCGCATCGCCTACAGTATATAAAAAAAGTGCCGCTTGCAAAAAATCTCAAAGCAATGCATACTGTCTGTGTGGTTGTGAGAGCCCGACTTTGCCGAGATTGACTTCGAATATAAGGTCCCAATAAATTTTTGAGGTACAATATTCCCTCTCGGCTAAAGCGGTAGCTTTTGAAAAGAATTTCCTCCAGGAGCAATAAAGGATCTTACCGATCGCACACACCCTCTCTATATGAAATTCTCTTATTATAATTTGCGTACCCATATCAATTGGTCACTCATTCATGAACGGTGAAGTCATGACTGAATGAATTCCACGCACGGACACCGATTAAGTGTGTGAGCTAATCCTTGTTTACATAGAACACACCTGCTCCGAGCAGGTTTGAGGATTTGGATGTGTTGCTATGACAACACATCCAACAAGAGTTTTGAAAAACTGACAGATTCAGGATCAGGCCAAATCGTCAACAGTTACATCCGGCTAAACAAGTAATCCAAGTACGAAAAATACCCCCCAGCTGTCTGATCCGCTTGCAATGATACTGGTACCATAATAATACATCCTTTTCCCTTCTCAGCCAGTTTCTGTTTATGTTTTTATTACAATTATATGCATATATGTGTATGTGTGGAAGAAATTAAATTAGTAACATTTTTTTTTTTACTATTCTAAAGGAGACTGTTTAACATCATACCCTTGGTTTATTGTTATTGTTGTTGAATTAGGGTTTACTATGCTTATCCAGGGCCAATTTTTAACATCATTTCCTGGGTTTACTATCTTACTATTTCAAGAATGTTAAAGATTATATTTTATGTTTATAGCATTTAGACTGTTTCGACAATAGATATCTCAATTTTAATCCTCAAACGCCGCTGCTGGGGGGCTTGTTTTGTTTTGGACATGCTCTGTCTCTAGGTATGTGAGAGGACTGGGACTTTGTGAAGTGGGGTCTAGCCTCATGTGGGGAAGCAGAGAGAAAGAGAACAAGCTATATCTAATCTGTCCTTTTAATCCTTATAATTACCAACGTAACAATAGGCTGCATGGCAATAACTCCTGGGAAAATTGGAAATTAAGATCAAAGCTGTATCACTTTCAGTTAAGACTACAAAATGACATCAAAAATTCAGAATCAATGTCTCCATGACAGGACAGTTAACTTGGTGAGCTGGAATGTTAAAGGCCTGAATCATGATTTAAAGAGAATGTATTCTCTCACCTAACAGGTCTAAATGCTAAAATAGTATTTTTACAGGAGACCCACTTATTAAGCAAGGATCAGTTCCGGCTGCAAAAAGACTGGACTGGCCAAATGTTCCATTCCAGCTTTACAAAGAAAACTAGAATTGTGGGAATTCTTATACATAGAACAGTCTCATTTCTAGTATCAGATGTAGTATCTGATCCTGAAGGGAGATATGTGATTGTCATGGGCAATTTATTTAATTTTAAAGTGATTTTGATAAATGTTCCATCCATCAATTATCCAACCCGCTATATCCTAACCACAGGGTCATGAGGGTCTGCTGGAGCCAATCCCAGCCAACACAGGGCGCAAGGCAGGAAACAAACCCCGTGGCTGGGCGCCAGCCCACTGCAGGGCTTTGATAAATGTTTATCCACCAAATGTGGATGATAGGGAATTCATGCAAAATGTATTTACATCCATTCCCAATGTGAACACTCATACAATTATAATGGCTGGGAACTTTAATTGTGTTTTAAATCCAGACTTAGACAGGTCTCCTGTCACAGGGGTAGATGACATCTAACACTGCAAAGACAATTACACAGTTTGTAACTGACCACCACTTAGCTCACAAAGTTAATTGTTTGGTCATGGAGACATTTCTTTACATTATTATATAAGATAGCTTTAACCTTAAATTTCCAATTTTTCCAGGAGTTATTGATATAAAGCCTATTGTTACATTAGGTCTTACAATTATAAGGATTAAAAGGATAGATTACAAATAACTTGCTGTCTTTCTCTCCCCGCCCATTCCCCCCGCTCCCCCATTTTGCCTCCCCACGTAAAGCTAGGCCACACTTCACAAAGTTCCTTTCCTCTGACATATATAGAGACAGTGCACATCTAAAACAAAACAAGCCCCCCAACAGCAGTGTATAAGGATTAAAATAGAGATATCTATTGACAGTACAGCCCAAATACTATAAACAGAAAATATGATCTTAAACAGTCCTAATACAGTAAACCCAGGGAATGAGGTTAAACAGTAGCCCTGGATAAGCAGATAACATTTGATAGTAAGCCTTAATACAGTAAACCCAGGATATGATGTTAAACAGTCCCCTATGAAAAGAAAAATACACATACATACATACACATACATAATTGTAATTAATACCTAAACAAAAAGTGGCCAAGAAGGAAATAGGATGTATAATTACGGTACCAGTTTCAATGTGAGCAGATCAAACAGCAGGTAAGATCTTCTTTGCCATGCCAGGGCTCGATGTGACTCATGATCATATTTCAGAAAGTGTCGGGATCAGTTTTCTTAGCTCATTTTCTGCTTTCTCCGTAGAAGTAAAAATTTAGAACTTGCCTTGAATGTCCATTTTCAGTTTGGCAGGATACAAGAGGCTGTATCTGATCTCAGCTTTCCATAAGCGCTGTTTAATGCTGTAAAATGCATCATGTTTAGCAGCTGTCGACGGTGAGAGATCATGGAAAGTATAAATGTGGTTATTTTCAAATATAATCTCATGTTTCTGTCTGAGAAGTAATATTTTATGTAATTTAAATTGTAATTTTTCAAAGCACACAATGAGAGTCCTAGGTTTTGAGGTATTCAATCCACGTATGCGATAAGCTGCTGCTATCCTGGTGTCTGATTTGAATTCCTCTCCAATTATTTTAGAGAATATTTCAGCTGGGTTTGGCCTTTTATGTTTTTCAGGGAGACCTTTGATTTTGAAATTATTCCTTCTGCATCCATCTTCCAGTGCGCAGCTAGTCTGTCTCCAAGCAATATTGCATATTGCTTTTCCATCAGCAGTAGAAGGCAGTTGTTCAGTTATTTCAATACAAGTTGTGAACATTTGGTTAACGTCTTCAATGCCAAGTGTTCCAAGTTTATCCTCAAAATTAGATGCATTTTCCTGTATTTTTTCCTCAATTTTTTCTAGCATACCTTTAAAGGTTGCCTCAAAGAGATTACTTAAACATTTTTCCTGGTTTTTAATATCCTGAAGCAGCTTCTCGTTTGTCTTGTGTATGTCCTTTATTGCTTTCTTTATATAATTTACATCCTTCTTTATACTGGTGGCCATTGCGGTAATCACTGCCTTCAGCTTGAACAAATCGTTTCGGTCTTCTCCATGCTCTGCGGGTGAAGTACCAAGCCCAGTTGGAGTTGATGTTGCTGGCTTGCAAGGGGTAGTTGACAATGTGGAAAGTAAGGTCAATTTCTATGATGTAGGAGCTAGCTTTGCAGCTCTTTGATGAGCTGATGGCACATCTGAAAAGCATAGCTGGGAACTTTAATTGTGTTTTAAATCCAGACCTAGATAGGTCTCCTGCCACAGGGGTGATGACATCTAACACTGTAAAGACAATTATACAGTTTGTAACTGGCCACAACTTATCAGCCCTCTGAAGATTTCTAAACCCAAACTTAAGACCATATTCCTTCTACTTACCAGTGCATCATTGCTACTCAAGAATTATTTCTTTGTAGATAACAATTTCTTGCCTACGATTAAATCTTGTATTTACGATGCTATTGTTATATCTGACCATGCTCCTTTGATTTTGGAGCTAAAATCATTATAAGCCCCATATACTCAATCTCGCAGATGGTCTCTTAATCCACTTTTATTAGCAGACAAGAACTATACAGAATTTATATTCAAAGAAATCAATATTTTTTAGAAACAAATACATCCTCAGAGGTTTCTGCAGGAATACTCTGGGAAAACCTGAAGGCCTTCTTAAGAGGACAGATTATCTCATATCTTTCCCACAGAAATAAATTGGAAACCAAGAAGGTATCAGCACTAATTAGTGAAATTACTAGAATACATCAAGAACATGCCAGGTGTCCAAGTGAAGCACTTCATAAGAAAATGCAGGCTGTGCATTCAGAACTCAACCTCTTTACAACTAAAGAAACTGAACAACTCATTTTTAAATCAAGACATCATTATTGTGAACATGGAGAGAAAGCTAATAAGATCTTAGCTCAACAAATCCACAAGGAAGAAGTTCGCAGTACAATCCCAGCAATCAACAACACAAATGGAGACAAAATCTTTGACCATAAAAATATAATGCACACATTTAGAGACTACTATAAATCCTTATATTCTACTGAGTTTAAAGAAGACAAGACACAATCTAATGCATTTCTGGATGCATTACAGATACCACAAATAGATACTCTTAGTGCAGAGAAATTGGATAAATCTCTAGCACTATCAGAATTACTAGATTCTATAAACTCACTTAAGAGTGGGAAAGCAGCAGGCCCTGATGGCTACCCTGCCGAATTTTATAAGAAATTCGCAACTCAGCTAGCTCCCCTTTTATTAACAACATTTACAGAAACTAGAGATAATAAAATTCTACCTCAAACACACACACACACATAGAAGAACACATACAAAACGAAGCATTTAACATGCTACTTTTGTTATGATGAGATTTGAGTAATTTAAATGATTTTAAGATGAAGTATATGATGTTCTACTTTAATGACAAAATAAACTACCTGAGTAAAGTGAAAACTTCTAGATTAAAGTTGACATTTCGAGCTTTTTTTTCCCCATTGTGTCCCTATTATTTTTTCTTTTCTCTGTACCCTAATGAGCTTCCATATGACACTCAGACGGTGGGCTACGACTCGCCTTTTCACAGCGACTTTTATATCTGACAACTTCTTTTTTATTTCAGGCACTGTGCAACTTTATGAACTTGAGCTTTCGAGTTTCTCTGACACTCTTTGTCACTCGATCAACTTCCTTTTGTTGTTTATACTACTGTTTAAACCAACAAATAGTACATTTTTCTTTGTCTCCAGTTGGTATTCGCTGTAATTCTTCTATTTTTCCTGTGCTTTTGCCATTGTCTTTTCACAGAACACTGAACTTAAGTTCTATTTATATTGATTTGCATATTCAAAGAGGCTTAATTCTGCGAGGAGATGGGGTGGGACGGTAGGCACATGCATGTGCGATACTTTTCACGCTGACTGGGATTTATGTAGAAGAAGAACATGGAAGTTGGCATACGCACAAATTTATGCATCTGGATTTTTTTGTGCATACACACATTTCCAGTTTTGTCCATACACCATGTTTTAGTGTGAATTCTACGCACGGTGTTATGTATGAGGCCCCTGGACATAGACACAAATAGATGAACTTCTTTGTATTCCTTGCTTTGTACTCCCAATAAATGCAAGTTATAGCCAGTATACTAACAACCCAATTCTGCTTCACTCACTCAGAATATGGAACCAATGTAGGAAGTTTTGTAAGATAGAGAAGCTTTTATCTGTGGCTCCTCTGCACGAGAACCGCCTTTTTCCACTCTCTCAAACATACGCAGTTTTTAATGTCTGGAAAATATTTGGGATTAAATCACTTAGAGATCTGTACATAGGAAACATCTTTGCATCCTACAAACGATTACACTCCAAATTTAACTTTCCAGCAACACATTTCTTTCACTACCTTCAAATTAGAAACTTTGTTAAACAGAACCTGCCCAATTTTCCTCAACTCCCACCTACGTCTATGCCGGAAAAAATACTGGTCAGTCTTGAGGACTCAGACAGCATTTCCATATTATATAAAACCTTTTTACAGTCCCTCCCTTTCAAAGATCCAAGAGTACAGTTGGAAAAGGATCTCTCACTCAACATCTTAGAAAAGGAGTGGAAGGTAGCAATGCACAGAATTCACTCAAGCTCCATATGCGCAAAGCATAGAATTATTCAACTCAAAATTATATATTGAGCACACCTATCTAGTTTAAAATTGTCCAACGTGTTTCCAGGGCAAGATCCTAACCTGCGAATGCTGCAATCAAGATCCAGCCTCACTAGGCCACATGTTTTGGGCGTGCACCAAATTAACATCATTCTGGACCAAAATCTTTAAATGCCTTTCAGACAGCCTCGGAGTCACAGTCTCTCCTAACTCATTAACAGCTGTGTTTGGTGTACTTCCAGATGGGCTTAAAGTGGAGAAGGACAAACAAACTGTAATTTGCCTTTACTAGACTAATCTTGCTCCACTCGAAGAATCCTAACTCTCCTATTTTAAGTCAGTGGGTAATTATATAAAATTTGAAAAAATAAAATTCGTACTTAGAGGGTCTGTACAAAACTTTTACAAAACCTGGCAGGATCTAATCAATAACATTTTAGAATAAACATTTAAATTGAGGAAGCATGTTCTCTCTCCTCTTTTTTCTCCATTTATCTTTATTCATTTATTAATTTATCTATTTACTTATTTTTACTAGCTTAAAGTTTTACTCTGCTGGCCTAGCTCTCTTTCTCAGGGGTGAGTGTAGATTTGTTTCGAACCTATTTTTGTAAAATTTAATTTATTTGTGTGGAATGTTATTGGATTTTAATAAAATAAATAAAATCAAAAGAAAAAAGAAAGAAAGCATGGCTGGCAATTGCCAGCAACAACATCTGCTCATAGCTGGCTATCACCAACAACAACATATGCCATTGACTGCTAAGTGTCACACACTATATCTGAACTGACATCACGCTTGAGCCGTCTACCTTTGAGAGGTCATCTTCAACTAAATTCTCCTTCTTCTCTTTTGTGCTGGATGAGAATCAGTTGCACACAAACGTAACAGACACTGCAGTCCTGATAACTTTTTTGAAATGCACATCACTAACAGCAGAATAGCAAAGTCATGTTACTTGTTAGAAGAAGTTCTACATTACATCACAGACGTCCTGATACTCATTGTATGACCTTTAAAATCTAGTCTACAGAATGCATTTTTCCAAAAGGAAAAAATTGCTAACCAGTTTGAAATTTTTAGAAAATCATTTGGAATGCCTACATGACATGACTTTAGCACTCTTATATATATAGTTTATAGCCTGAAAATCATTGCTTCTATAGCAGTATACTTGCAAAGAGTTTTTAAAAAAGACATTTTTCCCCTTAATCCATGTTGTAATACATGTTGGCTTTGTATTGCCAACCATACGGTTTTCATAAAATACTGATGACTGTCACCTGTATAACTGATCTGGACCAATACATTTTTCTTTTTGTATTGAATAATTTCTTACTGACATGTCTCCTGTGTTATGCAGACTTTTTCATGCAAATTGGACCATAAAAAATATTTTGACACAGAATGTAAATAGAAGTTTATATGTTAAAGATGGCACTAATAGTTATGTGCAGTATTTCAGCAAAATCCATGATGAGAGATCTCAAAACTAATGAGAAAAGACCTTTACAAGACTATGAATTGGATTTCTGTACCCATAATGCTACATTTATGCAGTAAAATTGCAAATCTCTACATAGGAATACAGAGTGGATGCTGAAGTGTTCCACTCTGCATTGATTAGCAAGACTGAAGCCTCTTTTTTATTTCCAAGTACCTCATTCATTTAATACCAACAAAACTATTTTGTTTTGCAAAAGTATCTCCTCTGAATTCCTGCAGATATCCAGTTCATGAACTGCTTTTCCATTTACATCAGCTTTTTTCTTTATTCCAGTTCCTCGAGACTCCCATGTTTCATTAGCTGAAGGACAAAGCAGGTACATTTCTTTAATATTATCCATTTTACTGGACAATTATCATATGAAAGTCATTCATTATCAACAGGGTCAGCCATTTCTATTGACCCACCTTGCTTAATTTGTATAGACTTTTAAGAAGCTATTGCTGAACAGTTTCTCCTCTGGCTTTTAAAGCTGATTAATTAACAAAGAGATGAAAACAAGAGACTACTTTTAATTAGTGCAGGGAAAATAAGGCCATTGAACCTTTCTAAAAACATAGGGAATATATTTTCCTTAGAGAAATATTGTGAAAATTAGTGCTGACACTTAAAAGAACATACAAAGTGAGTTTGTCTTAAAGATATTAGCAGCGTCTCCTGTTAAGTGCTTATGAATGAGACATCTGTTAATGAAATACCATTTTAATTCACATCTTTCACATCAGACCAGTTAAGAGAGATCAAATAATCAAATGTAACTATACCTTGAGAAAAAACAATGCTTACTTGTGTAGAACTTACAAACTGCACAGAAACTGAATACTAAATACTAGCATTACGAAACACTGGTTTATTAAAATAGGCTTAATGGTACAATCTTAAAACCATCTATATTGATTGGCTTGTGCACATATGGACCTCTGTTCAATGGATATGCCTTATATTCCAATTTCTTTGTGCATCCTGTTTCCTTTGTTCATATGACTTTCTAGCGCATACGTCCCTCTTTCTTTGTGCTTCTTGTTGACTTTGTCAGACATTCCAGCCCTGTTGTGGATACCGTATTATGTGATGCCCAGAAACATGGATGTACGCCGGACAGTTTACTGTTCAACGGAGGCCACTTGCCTTTGTCCATGGGACATTCCCACCATCTTTTGGATGCCAGATGACATTACACCTGGCCAGAAATGCCAAATGGACGGATGTACTCTGCACTGCATGGTTTGCTTTCATAAAGTGGGCCACTTGTATTTGTTCATGGGACATTTCCACCCTCTTGTGGATGCAGGATGACATTATGCCCAGGCAGACGGACAAACTTTTTATAACTTTATATACTGTATACAGAAGATTGTTTCTTGGATCTGTGAGGCAGCAGAAGCAACCAGTATGTCAACTATGATGTACAGTATTTAATTTATGTATTGTGGCATATGGACAATAGGATGTGCTCTTTAACCGTCTTCAAATTCAGCAGTGCCACAGAGGTCAAAGCGGTACAAAAACAAACATATAAAGAGTAAAGTAGAGGAATAATAGACAGGACCATAATAAGCAAAAAGCAACAAATCCTACTTGTTAGTGGGCAGGTTGAATAGCTGCCTGAACACCCACCATAAGTTTTATTTTCTGTCACCTTTTGCACCTTCTTAGCTCCTTGGGGTTGTAATTATAGTTTTATAGTTTTCCTGTCTTCATTTTAACCTTATAGCTTAACATTTCATTAGGATGTAAATGTCTTTTAGACAAATTTTCATCACTCTGGTATTACTGTTTTTATGTTCTCTTCCCTGGCCACAGCCATGTTGTTACCTATCAACAATGCACCGTTACTATCCTGGCAATGAGTAGTGTCTTCCATCATGGGATCCTTATTTAAGACAGCATCTTAATAACACAAACATCTGCATATTACAATGAAGATTCTGTCTCTCATAACGTACTCCCTCTGTCCCTTTCCATCTTATGGTAGGAGTAGGTAAAAGGAGTTACTGAGATGACCTTACTGATACAACCTTTACTAAAGAGGTAGTTTTATAAAATAGATGGGCTAATGCATGTTTGTGGTAAAGAGAAATGCAAGTCACCATACACATGAATGCATGACAGTGTTTCCCAAAAATACTCTCCCAATGTCTACCATTAAATGCCCATAAACTAATACAAAAAAAGCTAAAAGAATTGCTTGAATAATTAAGATAATGCAAAGAAAAGAAAAAACTGATAAAGAATTGAGGTTTTAATTAGTCAAAAGGTTGTCATAAACCTTCTAGAAACTCTTGACAGCACAGCTGCTCGTGCTGCCTGTTTAGTAGATATAAATAGATAATTTGAGGAGATAATCATCGGCTTGGGATGACAAGCCTACCAGTTGCTTTGTGTATCTTGATCAAAGTTACGTTGAACACATTTATTATTATTTTAACAGGTAGCTTGGCTTTATGAATGTGGAAGCAGTATTGATCTGTCCTCCCATCATACTCTCTTGTTAAATACTAGTTTTTAATCTACCATGCTTTATATTAACAGAAAATCTTTGAACAAACTTAGTCTGTTTATATATGAGCTTTCTTAGAGGCTTTACAAAAAACGAATGTCCAGGACATTCAGTTTTACCTGGTCCATCTTTCCAACAAAAGGCTATTTTGGCAGCAGTTGGGTGTACAGCAGGGACCAGTACTGTACAAATACCATAACAGGGCACACTCACTCATTTACAAAATTACTATTTTATATATCAACATTAAGACCATTTATCATCACAAGGCAATGTACCATCAAAGTAAATTACACTCCAGCATCAAATATAAAAACTATTCAGAACAATAAAGGAAAAAAGCAAATACATTTTACAAAATGCAATAATATACAGTATACCAGGAGAAGCTTGGATCTCTATCTGACAAATTTTAAAAAGCAGGTATCAAAAAGAATTTTTCAAATCAAACACATTCCAGTTAACTCCAAGAGGATTTTGCCTACAAACAACATAACTCATGGGAATGTGGGTAGAAGTCACAATGTCTGATGTAAGCTAGTACATACTAATGGGAAGCAGGCCAAGTCCACATATACAGTGTAGTGTTCTAACCAGGAACTGAAGCAGGATACAGGCAATATAAGACACATGCACACTGCCATATAGTCCTAACTTTTATGCCAAAACTGAAAATTCATATTATGTGTTGAGATGAAAACATTTGAGAAATTGTTCATCTAGTAAACTAAGATTAAAGGGATAGCTGAGACATGTTTAAGCAAAATCAATAATACGACACAGGGAAAGGATACTAATAATCTTACATTTCTGACAAGAGGCAATAAAACAGTAACTAGTTTGTTAGTTTCACAGTTTTCTTTACTTCAGTTCAATGACATCAGATCTCTTCATTATGTAAGAAATTGCTTGAGACATTGAAACTGCTCAAGGAGATTCTGGTATTTTGCATGAAATATTTGTGTACTTTTATCATTTATTCCTGTTCAAAAGTAGTCCTGGAACAGTAGTTAAACTAAACAGATACATCTTACAAAGTAAAAGGATGTATTGTAACATTAGGATTTTTTTGAGATAGCACATAAACACAACCTTTTTAAATTCAATCACTTTTCTTTTATTTTCTCTTCTAACAAGATGCCTAGTAGAAAAAGATCATGTACTAAAGTGATTATGGGTTACCACTGCATCACACAGATGATGGGGCCATGAGAATTGAAATTGATACAAAATTATACAAAAAAAGAGATTCAAAATTGTGGCCGAAGAAGAGCTCAACAGACAGAAGCAACAGGTACATTTATTTATATAACACATTTTTATACATGAAAGTAGTTCAAAGTGACAATTGGCAGGATGTTGGAGAAAATAAACCTGTGGAATCTCAAGGCCAAAAGACCACCCTGACCCAAACCCCACACCTGGGTTTTCTACTGTCCATGATGTGTCACCATTATCAGGATACTCTTGTGGAGTTCTTTAGCTTCCCAGTATTTTAGGCGACTGCAATATACTTAGACCAGGGGGCAGTGGCACATTGCACTACAACAGTGTACCAGAAAATAAACAATACATAAAAGTAGTGATTAGTGACCAACATATAAAAAATAAAATTTTTATGTAATGAAAAGAATCAATTTACTGTTCCCATCAGTATAAAGCAATACTAACGATGCTAGTAATTTCTTAAGTGATTATGACAAGCACAATAAAGAGGTGAGTGTTTAGTATTTTTGAAGTGTTCAACTGTACTGGCTCTTGCTGTATTGGTAAGGTATTTGAGATTTTTGGTGCATAGAAACAGAAGACTGTCTCACCAATTCTTTGATGCTTTACTCTCAGAATGCTGAGCAAGCCAATGTTAGAAGATCTAATATCATAATTAGGATTGTAGGGGTACAAGCAGGCCAAAATTTAATACGGTGCTAGATTGTTTAGAGCTTTACTACAATAAAGAGTATTTTAAAATCCATCCTAAAGGACATAGGCAGAAATTGTCATGATGCCAAAACTGGTGAAATATGCTCACATTTTCTCTATTTTATTAAAATTCATGCAGTTTGTGTCTGTTTTTGGTAATCCTGATAGAAGTGCATTGCAATAACCTAGATAGCTAAAGATAAAAACATGCATTAACTTTTCAGCATCTTGCAGAGGTGTAAAGGATTGTGCAGTGATTCTTAAGTGAAAGAATTCAATCTTTTTTTTTGTAATCAATTTTTTATTGATGTCAAACAAATAGTAAAGTAACAAAAAAGAAAACATTTTCATATTGAAATTTTTCAAAAAAAAAACACCCCCACCAGTATCCAAGCAAAATCCACCCCATCCCAGAGCTATTTAAGAAAGAAGTTACTAATTTAGGACTGATGGTATACACAGGCACTGTCAGGGCCCAGAGGGCCACATGGTCGGTTTAGGAAAGAAATCTAATAGAAAAGTGTCAGATTGAAATCAAAGGTTTGCAGTCAACCATGACTTGGTCAGGGAGATAGTATTTTCCCGTTTACTAATAGTATGCACAGGTGGTACCCCATCAATCCACACAGCTGACAGTTCTAACAATGCTAGATTGTAAAAAGAGGACTCCCAGACCGAGAAAGAGACATATACAGGATTCTTCCATTGGGAGACTATTAGAACTTTGGCTTTATGAACATTTCATTTCATTGTAGCCAATGAAATAATACGCTGATTGTAATGGGAAAGAGAAAGAGAAGGGAAATCTAACAGAAGTAGAGTGGAAGGAGAGCAAGGAATAGAGATAAATAAAATGGAGGAGAGGGCCTGTGCAATTGAAGCCCAAAGAATAGCAACAGTGGGACATTCCCAGAACCTGTAGAGAAAGATGCACTGTGCATTAACCCTGAATCCTATGAAAAAACTTGGTATCCTGGGCCACCTTAAATTCTTTCGTACCTCTCCTCATCAGTGTCTTTTGTTTTGCAAATGTGTTGAACGGCACAAGCAGCAAGCAGCCTGCTATCCCACCCATAATGGAGCTGAAGTCAGTCGCAAATGTCTCCCAGCTCAAGTGTGTTTATCTGGATGTGAGGTGCCTGGAGTTGTATAGGGTAAAAAATACATCGTTATTTGGAATGCATACATTTCATGTGTGTTCTGTGTTTACAAAGATCTGTGTAAGTGTAGGATGACACACAAAATGTTAGGCAAGAAATGCTGAACACATACCTAAAACAGAAAGTTTTTCCATGTTATACAAATAATGACGTGAAGTGTATGATGTGTGAAGACTTTAGTCCAAATATCAAATAAACGTGCGCTTTTATTCGAGAATATAACCAAAACATTCAATTTACATGTTGCTGTCAATGAGTTAAAAACCCAAGCTGAAATGTCAATCGACAGAAAGCTGATATGTATTCTTGGATGGCGCAGAGGTAAGAATTGCTGCCTTATAACCAAAAGGTTCCGTGTTTGAGTCCAGGCGCTACGTGCTTTGAGTAGTGAGCTGCTATTATTTTTACTAGAATATAATAAAAACATACATTTGATTTGAGTCTGTAACACCTGGTGAAAATTTTGGCTGCTTGTAAAAGTTATTCTGTCAGTGACGTTCGTGTGGTACAACGAACTTGGCTCTCCCTCTCTGAGTTGATGGCGTTTATCTCCATTCTTTTCAAAAGAGCAGCAATGACCACAGTTGGTGCTGTGGTTGATGCCTGCTCAGAGCTATTTGTTGTTCCAGCAATCAAAGAAACGATGTCCCGTGACCACTATAAGACTGGACAAAGGCAGAACTGTAACAACAGACAGCTTCTTCACAGCACATTTGCTGGCTAATAGACTGTTGCACCGCAACACAACTCTGCTTGGCACCATAAGTAAAATGGGACTTCCACTTGCAGCTATACTCACTTTAGTATGCTAGCAATTCGCCATGCCAGTATGTAGATCTGGCAGTGCCACACTGAAACAAGTTGTTGTGAAACAATGGTGTGAGGGAGCATTGAATTGACAAAATTTAAACAGGGGACAACATTCATTTTAATGATTGCCTAATAAGTTTGAAAGGCAAGAGACAGGTTATTCCAGGAGTGCATTGATTGTTTTACTTCATTATACATGGTGTGGAAGTTTGTCCGCACTAAATGGAAAGAGTAATGGTGATTCCTAAGTATTTGAAAGAGTTAAAAACTGGAATTAAAGAAGGAAAAGAGAGAGATTGGCAGGCTTGATTTATGGGAGCAGTGCAGATTTGCTCCAGTTGATTTCATAGCCCAATAAGGATTTGTATGTGCGAAATAATGTGACAAATGTCAGAAGGTGCATTTCCTAGGAACAGTAGAATGTTGTTAGCATATATAGCTACCTTGTGGACTATGTTTTGAGCCAAAATAGGTGTGAAAGCACCTGATCCTCAAGTGAGATAATGAAAAACGAGATCCCCAAAACACACGAAAGGAGCATGACAGATCTGAGTAAGGTTACCACCTCTCCAGGTTTGACCTGGAGTCTACAGGTTTCAGCCCTCAGTCAGTTTCTCTAGGTGAACAATTATTTAACACTCAACAAAGAAAATTCCAAAAACTCCCAGCTACCGATTTAGTTTAACTTTAACTACACTGTTTTTTGGATTTCTCAGGATTCGTGGCAACGTCGCATCGCAAGGAAAGGCGAAATTCGTTAGCAATTGCCAATCATTTCCCAATCTCTCTTCCTGGTGTTAAGACTTGTTTCTTGCAAATTGCACGTCTTGCGTGGTTAGATTACTTAGTTTTCTGTTGTCTTTGAAATTTGTTTTTGAACCATGAGCGATGATAGTGATGGAAGCAGAAAAAGCGACTCAAATGAGGCAATATCAGAGCGGCCAACTACATCTTCTGTGGATGCGATGCCTGCCAAGAAAAAGCGTAAATATTCCACTTCTTTTCAGGATTCTTAGAGGCACAATAATGATTACAACGACTGGCTTGTTAAAGTGGACAGTTTTACCGCAAAATGTATTCTTTGTAGTGTAAAATTCGCCATAAAACATAAAGGTGAGAAAGCTATAAAAATGCATTTAAAAAGTAAAGGACATTCTACTGCCGTAACCAGCAGTGCTAAAAATAAATTAGTGACATCATTTTTTCCTAAAAAAGAGTAGTAATGAAGAAAGTCTTGTAACTATCATTGAAGTTGCCCAGGTCTATCATGGTATCAACCATCACCACAGTTACTTAAGCACAGATTGTGCCATAAAATTAAATTCTGCGTTGGCGAGAAAAGTGCATTGTGGGAGAACAAAAGCAGAAGCCATCGCAGAGAACTGTCTAGCTCCTAAAAGTATAGAAAATGTCTTGGATGAAATGAAAGCCAATATAGAGTTTCCATTACTATACGCCATTCTGCCTGATGCTTCCAATAAAGGAAACCAAAAGCTATTTCAGGTCACATTAAGATATTTCAGCGTAAAAAATGGAATCCAGAATAAACTCTTGGACTTTATAGAAAATAACGATGAATCTTCCGCATCGATAACAACAAGCATACTGACAACTTTAGAAAAGTGTTCACTTAAAATTTCAGACATTAGTTTATATAGTGCAGGCAACGCTTCCTTGAACTATGGTCTCCATAATTCCGTTCACGAAAAACTTCTAGATTGTAATGCAGGGTTACTGAAAGCAAATTGTACTTGTCATGTGATACCTAACGCAGGCAGAAATGCATCGAAAGCTCTTTCATATGATGTGGAAAATTTGGTTTTGAAAATATACGCAGAATTTTCTAACAGTGCCAAGAAATCTGAAGTTCTAAAAGAGTGTTTTGAATACCTGGAAATGGACTACCAAAAAATGTTGCGCCATGTAACAACAAGATGGCTTTCTTTGTATGCCGCTCTTGATAGACTTTTACATTGTTGGCCAGCTGTCAAAAAATATTTTCTTGATCTAGGAAAAGAAAACTGCGATAAAAATATCTGGAAATTCATAAACAAAACAGCAGCATGGACTAGAAGATGATCTTAGTTCTGAGATTCTAGTCTCAGAGTGTTACATTTATTTTGTTCATCATTATATCCATCCATCCATCCATTTTCCAACCCGCTGAATCCGAACACAGGGTCACGGGGGTCTGCTGGAGCCAATCCCAGCCAACACAGGGCAAAAGGCAGGGAACCAATCCTGGGCAGGGTGCCAACCCACCGCAGGACTCATCATTATATGAACATTTTAAATATCCACATAGCCAAACTAGAAAGCAATCACTTAACCAGCACTGAATTACATGAAATTATGTCCGATTTGAAAGAACAGATAACTCAAAGGCAAAATGATAAATTTTTTGGAAGCAAAGTACTAGCTGGCTTAAAGTACCTTCCAACAAAGGAAATTTTTGTGAAAGAGGTAAATCTAGTGTACAAAAAAACAGTCGACTATATAAAGAGGTTATTATGATTTCCAAAAGAGTCCCTTTCAGTATTTTGACTGTTTAAATTCAAAGAAGCATAAAACAAACATCAGCTATCAAAAAATACTGGAAGCTAAAGATGCAGCAAAGGTAAGTAACATCGATGAAGATGCATTATATGATGAAATTGTTATTCTTAAAAGTGGACTGTAGGAGCTCAAAAAACGCCATACAAATTTTGAAAATAATGAAATTTGGTGTAAAAATTTTCAAACCTCTGATCTACCTAATTTGCTCAAGATTGTTAGCAAAATTCTATCCATTCCTGTCAGCAACGTGTTTCCTGAAAGAATCTTTTCTTTAATTTTGAATCTTTGGACAGAAGAAAGAAACAGAATGCAGGTTGGTTTAGTTAAGGCAGAGTTATGCGTGAAAATAAACTTTGATATGTCTTGTCAACAATTTGCGGAATTCTTTGAGAAAAAAGAACAAAAGGCACTAGTGCTTGTCAAAGTAACAGTAAATTTTAATTTAAATAAAATGCGATTATTATTTGTTTTCGTCTATAGCAAAAATATTAATATATTCTGGTTATTTATTTTTCCTCTTAGTAGTTTTATATTTTGATTCTTGCTGGCATTTGCAGCTTTACTTGTTATTCATTAAGTTAATAGAATAGGTTAGTCAAAGTTGTGTTTTATAGAAGTACATATTTTATTTTTCTTGTTTTTATTCAAGTACTTATTCTAATTTTATTGTAGGTAACTGATTTCAGTTACCTATTTTATTTGTTATTTTCTTCTATATTTTTTTTTATTTAGTATCTTTTTGTGATTAGCATAGTTTATGTTATTATGACTTTAAACTCTATGAAAATTAGGTTTATTTCAATCAAAATACAAATTTTATTCTGATTTGGAAATTAATTTTTTGACACTATAATATAGACTTTTAGATAATATAGTTTGTTTTATTTCATAAATAAGTTATATTCTTATCTTTAACATATTTGGAGTTCAATTTACAATTTAAGTTTTTTTTTTGGGCCATCCTAGCCTAGTCTCCAGGTCAACAACAATAAAAAGGTGGCAACCCTAGATCTGATTCTGTTAAAACTGAAACCGGAGGACAAGCATATAACAATTTAATCATGTTAATAAATACAGTGTCAAACCCCATTTTGCTCATGACTCTCCAGAAAAATTTCCAGTCCATCCTGTCAAAGGCCTTTTCAGCATCAAGTGAGTAGAGCAGTGCCAGGGCTGAAAGCGAAGGTGCTGCACTTAAAACGAGACACCACAAAGATGGTCTGGTCGTAATGAATCAGTTTTAGAATCATGGGTCTGAGCTGGAGAGCCAGAACTTTGGCTAATAACAGCATCCGTTCTTGAGTGACAATGGACGGTAGCTGGAGCACAATGTGGGATCTTTGCCATGTTTGTGTAGGAGTGATACAATGGAGGAATTTATACTGGAGTTCAGATTAGGTAAGGAGGGAGATGTGTTAATCATCTGATACAGTGACCTTGATGCTTGTGGCCAAAATGCAGAATATACTTCTGGCTGAATACCATCAGGACCTGGTGCCTTTTTTTTTTGCATATATATAATTAGCTAGTTACTTCGGTGAACATTTCTTGAGGTAATGTTACCAGCCCAGCAAACCACTCCATAGAAAATCACATATGCCATCACATAGAAAATGTGAAGGATGTCACTACACACATTAAAGGAGCATAGTCTCCTAAGAAAAAAAGAAAAAGTATGTCATATACTGTATAATGTACTGTTATTTTATGTATAATGTTATATTAATATTATTATTATGTATGTATTAAATGCTAAGCCACTTTCAAAGCCATAAAACATAATATATGATTATATAGCACCTATTCCATTAATGTGTATATCTGTCTGTGTTTCTTTTTTTAATTTAAATACTCTTATTCAGTGTATGAAACCTCATCTCGTTACACTCATCTGTCTGCATTTTTAGCATACTTCCCATCAATCCATACAATACATTTGTCTTCCTCATAATTTAAGCACTGTGTCACATTCTGTTTGCATTTTTCAGTCTCCGGTCAATACTATCAGGAGCAATTCTAAAAGCCCTTTGTGAAGAAGCAATTTCCCAAGTAGATTCAATAACTGGTTACACCACATTTAGCAGCAATAAATGCAATAATTTGTTTCTTGTAAGTACTGGGCAGTCTCTAATAGAACTTTGGAGGAGTAGTTTCCACTTCAATTTTTAGAACTGCTTTAAGTCAGTGACATTTATAGATTTACATAAATGAATATCTAAAATGAGGTACTGACATAGTATTTCAATAGGGTTTACATCTGGACTTTGATCAGATTACATCAAATTTCTACAACCATCTTGATATACACTTGCCAATGAGTTTCAGATCATTGTCTCCCTGTATAAGTCAGCTGTGTTTGTTCTTACACAGTTTTCTCCATTTTATTTTCTGTTTTTTTATTTTTTTTTGTTGTTTTGTCTGGAGATTGTCCATATTATTCTAGAATTCAAGACAACTTAAATGAGGTTAAATGGACATGCTCAAGCAACTCAATGAATGCACGCTCATGAGTTTGAATGTAACATCACAGCAGCCATTTTCCCATCTACCAAAGGAGACCTTAAAATATAGTAAGAACATCAGGTGCTGTCTAGGGCAAAATTCACAACTGTTCCAGCATTTGATTCCTATGCTTCTCTTCCAGATACAATGCCACATTCCCATCTTAGAGTCCCTTCTGTGGCTGCAAATATGTACTTAGTATGTGAGCAGTTGTCTTCCATGATGAAACTCAGAAAGTGAAACCACAGGCCATGCATCAGTGATGAACATCTTCATGATATACTTAATGCTAGAGCACAACTTCAAGTCAAATATCAATGAACTGACTTTATGCAATTGTTCACAGTTTTCTGGCCAAAACAACAAACAGGAAACACAATTACTATATAATTGAACCTAATACAGCCACATAAGATAAATGCATTAAAACAATATTTAATATGTAAGTTGTATGCTGGGCATTTATTTTATTACTTTCTGTTAATATGTACTCTAACCCCCATTGGGCACATAAAGTGGCCCTCAGTAAAACTGAGTTTTACACACCTAGTAAAATGAATACAGTATGTCTGCATCTATTAAGCACAATCTCCATTTGTTTGGTAATTCGAACTTTATGTAATTTTACACACAGGTACTTTTTACCAGAAGTTAGTTTTCGATATCTAACTTTTGACCTAACCCCCCCCCCCCCCCCCCCCCATTTAAAAGTGCCCGCCCAGCATTCCAGTGTGAATGGGGAAAAATTAAGATTACTGGAAACAGTGACCCCATTTCGCTATGGTTAGTTCGTGCTTATTATGTGGCTCTTCACTGATTGAATCCTGCTCGGTTCAACATCTCATTCCCTAACTGGCTTCCCTTCAGAAGAAGAAAAACATATTCCAACATAGCGGGCAAAGAAGAGTTGCTTTCCATGGTGCTTTTTGTGCTGCTTACCTGTATGAATCTAAATTGCATTTTTTATAGTTGGAATGATACATACATGCACAAAAGGCAAATAATTTACTGGTCACTACAGTTTTGAGATAAATCCAGTTGCCAGTGGCATTACTATTATAGTAAAAAATTAAAAGCCATTTGAAAATCAGATTGCGAATAACTCAATTGACAGCATCAATGTTTACTGAGCCATTCAACATGGGGTGGTGGGGTGCTTTCTTCTTTAAAATCAATAACAAGGAATTTAACAAAGTGGATGCAGCTACAAGCTCACAACAATACAGGTCAAAGACACAAAATCACAATGCAGTAAACTAAATATAAAGACACAGGCACTCATTTATTTATTTATTTTCTCTTCTGAGTTTTACAAGATATACCCAAATTGCTGAGAACACTTTATAATTAATTCTCTCATTAATTAACATAAAGCTGATTTTTTTTTTTAAGTGTTCCTTTAACATTTGTGGTGCTTTTACTTAATGACAGGACTACCATCACCAGTTCTGAAGACTGTTACTTTCAAATGTGTCATGGGGGCAATTCACTGTAGCTCCTTAAATAATTTCTTTCTTATTATGTGCTATAAATTGCAATATTACATCAGCTTTTGATGACACTTTTTAAAGTGCATACAGCACAAAAGAATCTGATTTTCACAGGGCTTTGAATTTTTAACTACACTGTCCCTTAAAGGAGTTTTCCATCATGCATGCCAGTGTAGGCAAAGGTCTATGTTAAATGTGCTTTTTAGTGTGGACAAAGATACTTCAGTAAATGATGTGAAAACTCTAGTATGACCATTTTCTATAAAAATAGTTTTTAAAGGAAAATGTAGCAGTGTGAACCTAAGAGTAGCATAAGACTTGGGGGGAAAAAACTTGACTGATGAGTGAAAGAGAGACAGAGCACTTGGTCCGAAACAATGTTTAGGACATGACAGAGAGATAGAAAGAGGAACAGAGAGGTAAAAGATACTTAGAGGTGGCAAATGGACAAGCTAGTTAACTTAACTGGCATAGAACTAACTTATAATATATTAGTATATATTAGTATATAAGAAGGCCCAGAGAAGCAACAGAATATTTTTTAACGAGTTCTGCTTTTCCTCCTATTAACACCTCCTTTCTCTGCTTTACTTGTAGAAAAAGACATATTTATTAATATAGCTTTGGTCACTTTGAATTTTTCTTGGTTTGTGGATGGATCCAGAGTGGCCATTACCATTTTGTCCTCCATGAGGAATATTTTCTTGTATACTACACATGAAGAAAGTGGGAAAACCTTTGTCTTGCTGCACGGGAATAGTAATTACAAGGAAGAGCTCTTCAGTGACATGTTATTGTTGCTTGGAGATTTGTATTGTAATTTCTTCACTCTAGGAATAATTTTTTGATTCTATTTGATTTATCTTTCTCAATCAGATTAAACTTGTGCCAAGTGAGTTTGTGTTTCAAAAACTGTCTTTTAAAGTGGCATAAATGAATCCCAAGAAGTGGCATTTCCACAATTTTAAATTAATCCTAGTTAGAGCCAGAAGCAGGTCACTAGTCCACAATATCTACAAATTATTATTTTGAATACAAAAATAATTAGTGACTGTAAACTGGGAGAGTAAATGTGAGTGTGGACGTGCCCTGAATGGAAACTGGTAGCTTATCCAGTGTTGACTCCAATCTTGCATAAAGTAATTTAGCCTGTTTGCAGTCCTTATAATTGAATTAAACAGATCAGAAATAGATTAATTAATTTTGGATTATTAATTTTATGTCTTTGGTCTGTATTAAATATTGTTTGAAATTCTGAGCAAATTATATTTTATCCAGCCAAAAATATATGTAGTTATGTAGAGAAATCAAAACTTCAAATTCAATCTTTGTATGTTTTTTCACTTACTATTTCATCTGACAAATGCAAGCACATTAAATATTACCTTATGCAGAATACATAGAATGCAAATGTTTTTTAAAGTACCAAATGCTTTTTGGCATTCTTCACTCAAAATCACAGGATTCTGTCAGTAAAGATACTTCAGTAGAAGCAAATTGTGGAATGATTCATCTATACCGTCCAACTAGACCCAAAACGATCTTACATTTTTTATGTTCTTAGGACCTTTTAGTATGGTCTTAGTTTTGACTAATTTCCCTTTTGCCTGCTGATAATCCAGATACTGTGCTTTCTTTTTTCCTCATCAGCACTTACTGTTATTAAGTGTTAATCCTGCATCTTAGGTCTTGCCCAGAACCTCTCAAAAATGTTGGAGAGGTTGTTCCTATATGCTACTAAAATCACTACATTGTTCATTAAGTAGAATTGCATTCTTCACAAGCACCTAAGGTGGTGTCCAAAGGACATTGCAGTACAATGGAACAATGATGAAAAAAAAATGTGTACAATACACAGTTTTCAGTTGAGTATTGCTATTTTCTCACAAACAGAGGAAATGTGTATTTTATCAATGGTCAATTTCCATTTATCATTTAAAAATGTACTTGATTGGTTCTGTTCTCAATGCTATCTAAAAGCATCTAGGAGATTCATTCTTTTGTAAGCACAGGTCGAGAGTACCTACCTTTCTTTATCGTAACTAAAAATTGTAATTTATACACTGGATTAAAAAAGGTAGTATATATTATACTGTCTGGAAAATTACACTGGGCTCACAGGCAGTGTGCTTTCCGGGTTTAATCCAACCCCATAATGTACAGAAAATTGCAGACAGTACTCCATCACTATCTCTGTAGTTAAGTACTGTGTTCCGCAGGGTCAGTACTCAGACCTTTATTGTTTTCACTTTACATGTTTGTATTGGGCACAAGCATTAGAAAACACAACATGTTTAACTCGTATGCAGATGACACACAATTATACCTTTCCTTTAGGCCAATGTTTCCCAACCTCGGTCCTGGGGGCAGACTGTGGCTACAGGTTTTTGTTCCAACCAGCTTCTGTTTTAAATTGGACTCCTGGGCTAATTAAGTGATGTGTTATTTCCCAAGTTCTGTATTTTGGGAAAAACATACAAATTAGAAAACTAAGTTTGGTAAAAAAAAAAATATATATATATACAGTATATTAAAATGTACTAAGCAATTATATGGGAATAATGTATTTTTTTCTTTTTAACAATATTTTCATCTTGATTTTCATTCTACTTTTCTAGGTGTTCTAATTGTTTAATTAATCCATCATTGACTAATTAGTGGGTCTGATGCTAAAGTAGTTGCAGCCTTTGATTATTCAGTGTTGTTTGCCAGCGCGTCTGCTCTGCTCATTTTTAATTGTCATTAGTAAGACAATTTAAGATAATTTAAATCTATAGCAAATAGAAATATTTCTAAATGTCTTATAAATGTAAAAGTCATGCTGCTGTGCTTTTCTGAATCTATACTAATAAAAGGCAAAGCCCTCACTGACTCACTCATCACTAATTCTCCAACTTCCCGTGTAGGTAGAAGTCTGAAATTTGGCAGGCTCATTCCTTACAGCTTACTTACAAAAGTTAGGCAGGTTTTATTTCGAAATTCTACGCGTAATGGTCATAACTGGAACCTGTTTGACTGACTCACTCATCACTAATTCTCCAACTTCCCGTGTAGGTAGAAGTCTGAAATTTGGCAGGCTCATTCCTTACAGCTTACTTACAAAAGTTAGGCAGGTTTTATTTCGAAATTATACGCGTAATGGTCATAACTGGAACCTGTTTTTTGTCCGTATACTCTAATGGAGGAGGCGGAGTCACGTATCGCGTCATCACGTATTACGCCTCCTACGTAATCACATGAACTGAAAACGAGGAAGAGATTTACAGCACAAGTCAAACGCGGGAACGAAGGTAAATGACGTTAATTGTTGACTGTCTTTTAATACTGTGTAGTTGTTGAGTGTCTTTTAATACTGTGTAAGCATACATATTAACACATGTGCAATTAAACGTGTGCATTTACTGGGTGATTTCTCAGGCTTAAATCTCGCCTTTTATTAAAAAGGTAAATGCAAACTCTTTTCATTCTGAAGGGCACAAACCATGTTAGATTTCAGCTGTTAAACGCGCAAAAATGTCAGTACACCAGATAAATAAGCGCAACATATTATCAGTTGTATTGTATGCTTACAATACATATAGAAATGTGTTAATCGTTAACTAATATTATGGGATGGTGTTTTTCGACTCGCGCTTTGATTTAAACGATTGCATGTCTTGGTGGGTTTGCGTAGCTTATTGTCAATATCTTTACAGCTCTTTTTAAGACTTAATTTAAAAAGGTTTTCTTTTCTTCTTAATAAAAATTTAAAAGCAGTACTTTAAAAGCAGCGCTCACTTCACTCCCTTACGGGAATCGAACCTCGGACGTCAGCGCTAGAGGCTAAGCCCCTAAAATTGCGCCACGGCGTGTGGTTCGTTTATTTGACAGCATGTAGATCGGGGTAATTACATTCACGGCATTCGTAGTCTGATTCACAATCTGATTGTATGGGTGGTTACCTACCAGGTAACGCTTATGGTTAGCCAGCAAGTCATCTCGAAGTGATCACTCGAGTGAACGCAGCTTCACAAAAAAACAGATCCTTAACAAACTGTTATTGGTATATTTTCCCTCAATTTTAAAAGGTTTTCTTTTCTTCTTAATAAAAATTTAAAAGCAGTACTTCGCCGGTGCGAAGCGCGGGGATTTGAGCGACTGACGCATACAGACATATTCATGAGTGCAGGTACTTCGGAAAGAAAGCACCGTGTAAACCTAAACTTTAAATTAAGTTCATAGACCTACAAAAGTTTGCCATTGATTTGAGGCAAGATTGCTTTTCTCATGTACAACTATACGTTGCATTCTTAACAGTAAGCTTGCACAGCTTGGTCATATTACAACCTGAGTGCTGAACTGACAACGTCGTATACAAACAGAACTATAACAATCGTAATAAACAAACAACAAAAAAAAAAGCGAAGAACCCTTGGATTTAATAAAAAGGCTCTTTCCTTGGTGAAGCAAGGAAAAAGGAAGACCTTATATGGCGTTCGTTTACAAAACAGCGGAAAAGCTGTGTTAAGGCTGCTTCAAAAAAAACAGATCCTTAACAAATTGCTATTGGGATATTTTCCCTCAATTTAAAAAGCTTTTCTTCTTCATAAAAATTTAAAAGCAGTACTTCGCGGGGATTTAGATATATATATATATATATATATATATATATATATAGAGAGAGAGAGAGAGAGAGAGAGAGAGAGATATAGATATATATATATATATATATAGATTTAGATATATATAGATATACATATATAGATATAGATATATATAGATATAGATATATATATATATGTATGTATGTCTATATATATATATATATATATATATATATGTAAGCTTATAAGTACTGCCTTACTTCTCTTTAAGAAAGGAAGATGTAATGATACTTGATTTAAACGATTCCATGTCTTGGTGGGTTTGCGTAGCTTATTGTCAATATCTTTACACCTGTTTTTAAGACTTATTGACTGAAACGGGCTTTCACGAAAAAAGTTAGGGCTTTGCTACAGGATACACCCTCCACAAGTTAAGCAAGTAAAAATAAAAGTGTATATTTCTGTTTTATTTAAACCTTTTATGTTTGTATGCATAGCCCCATTTGGCTGTTTTAGTTTTTTTTTTCTTTCTTCAGTAATATTTAATCTCCTTAAAGAAAAAGAACATATGCATTTTACTTTTTTTGTATCTCTTTAGTAATATTTTAGTGTAAAAGGATAACCAGTATTTAAACCTTTTATGACTAAGATCGGGGGAGGGGTGATGTTAGAGCGCCTGCGCTTATTCAGTGCAGCTGGGACAACGCACATGTTCTTTTTTTCTTTCAGTACACGTGGCTTCCCTGTTTATTTATATATCTAGTGACTTCTCTGCCTGTCTGTCTCTCTATTACGCAGTGCTCTGTCTGTCTGTGTGTTATGGATCTTAAAAATAAGTTATAAGGACAGTTGTTCCTGTTAATTGCAGTCTCAATTGTTAAAAAAATATTTGAAAAGGAGCATCCCACATGAAAATATAACGATCTCAGTAACTGACAGTGCATACCAATGTATACATTTTATGTCCGTTTGAGGTTTAAAAGAAAAGAAAAAAAGAGCAACACTTCATCCCCAGCGGGGAATCGAACTCAGGTCTGTGAGGGAAGGAAAAGCTGCTCTGCGCTAAGAGGCAAATCTTAGCGCGTTACGCCACAGAAGCTGTTGAATCATTCTTGAAGCTTTTGTGAAAGTGTTTATTTGATCTTTGGAACTCAGGCTTTATATATTCTATAGTTTATGCCTACTACATTTTGTAACATTTATTACTAAAATATGAAAAAGTTTCTGTTTTAACAATGTGTTTACACAGATTACTTTAGAATAATGATGTCTTATTTCCACTGTAAAACTCCACTTCACTCCCACATAATCAATCAAGGCGTGAGCTGGGAAAACTTCGCTCACGTTCTAAGTCGGTGGGGGGATGGAATAGCCGGCTGCTGGCAGCTTGTCTTTTACCAGCACATTTAGAGGACAAAGGATGCTGGAGGAGAGGTGTGAACGGATTTAAGAAGCGATTTAAGGTGGGCCGGATATACGAGTTTTTTTTGTAGGCTCTGGTAATTCTAGTGTTAACACACTACTTCTCCGCTGCGAAGCGCGGGTATTTTGCTAGTGTAAAATAAAATAAAAATAATACCAGCTAATTAAATGAGATCAGTCTTATCAGGTGTTGTCACTGTTTAGGAATCTGGTTGGAACAAAAACCTACAGCCACAGTGTGCCCGAGGACCGAGGTTGGGAAACACTGCTTTAGGCAAAATGACATTTTTTCTAATACTGTCCTTAATCAGTTGTGTCAGTCAGATAAAGGAGTGGATAGATGATAAATATGTATTTCTTAATCCAGAAAAACAAGAAATGTTATTTATTGGGGAGACTGAATCAGCACACGATTTAGGCATTATCTTTGAAACTAGCATGTCATTTAAAGCACACATTACAAACATACAAAATATGCTTTTCCATCTTAATTATGTTGTAAAATTAAGATGTTTACTAAGTGTGCATGATACTGAGAAATTAATTCATGTACTCATTTTCAGTAGGATTGCCTTCTGCAAATTCACTAGCTGTTCAAATCATTCTTTATGGAGCTTTCAGTTAATTCAAAATGCTACTTCAAAAATTATTACATGATCAATGTTACATCAATTTGTTGTCAATAAATTACACACTATTACTCAGTAAAGTTTTTTCTCTTGGAATATTTCATTCATCAAGATCCTATGCGTGATGCAAGTGTTCCCTGAATTGTTTTGATCAATGCATATTGGAATGAATTGAAAAAGACAACTAAAATCGTATATCACAAGAATATTAATTACCACAGCTAATGTGAGAGAAAGACAAGATCAGTTTATAACACTTTGTTAACACTAGAATCCCTGAGGCCTATGAAAAAACTTGTAATCCCGGCCCACCTTAAATTCTTTTGCACCTCTCCTTCAGCATCTTTTGTTTTGTAAATGTGTCGATCAGCACAAGCAGCAAGCAGCCTGCTATCCCATCTCCACTAGTGACAGAGCTCAACTCATGCAAATTGCTCTCCCAGCTCCAGCCTTGTTTATCTCGGTGTGAGGTGCTTGGAGTTGTATAGGGTAAATAATATATCGTTATTTGGAACACATGCATTTCATGTGTGTTCCATGTCTTCAACGATCTATGTAAATGTAGGGTGACAGTAAATGCGAGAAACGCAAGAAATGTTGAACACATACCTAAAAAAACAAACATTTTTCATGTTTTAATACTAATGACAAAATTTTGACATGAAGTTTATTTGAAATATCAAATAAACACTTTCATAAAAGGTACACATATAACAAAACAAGTGCGATTTTATTCAAGTATATAACTGAAGAAAAAGAGTTTTTTTCGTAGGCTTCAGGGATTCTAGTGTTAATGTTAAATAAATTTTGGTTTCTAGTTATGTGACTTTGAAACAGAAATAGAAATCAGATATGCCAATCCTTTTCTTCAAATTCATTTTGAACCACCAACATTTTGTAAAACTCCTCCATTACATTTAGTACATTTGGAATTGTTAAGTAATAAAAAGTACCGTTTCATTTGTACATGTAGTTCCACTTGCAACTTCTCAAATCTCTACATTTTTACATTATGGTTTTGATCATGACAGTAAAAATAAAACAGTGACAAAGTACATATTTATCTAGTTTTATGTTCTTAACAAAAGTACTCACATTTTCATTCACACAAATTGAGGCTTCTGGGCTGGATTATTATAGTATAATCATTTCACATATGTTTGGTTCAGCCACAAGGACAGTAAGACCTCAGGAACTGAGCATGCTTCTTCTTTCAGCTACTCCCGTTATGCGTCGCCACCGCTGATCATAAATTTAAAAGTAACTGTCTGCCTTTAAGAAATTCATTTTGATCGTCCTAAATCGAAAGAGAAAGCACTTTTTCTAATCTGTTTTCAATAAATCTAGCCAAGATTTTAATTTTGGAGAAACTGCCCTTTAGGACAGTGTTCAATTTTTTTTTCCTCAGGAAAACAGGAACTGACACCTGGTGTCATGTTTTAGATTACCATTCAATGAACATGGATGGTGTTAATGAACCTAATTTAACTGAGATTTTTTTAAATAAAATTCTTATCCTTCAGTTTTTTACTTTGTAGAGATTAAACAACATTCAAGAATGCACTGTGGGTTTATACAGATGTTTTTGCACGTGGTATTTCTGAATTATTTTCACATTAAATTAGAGCAACAATTTTATTGCAATTTAATGAGTAAAGCATTTTATGATATTCTCAATACGCATTTCATCAAATTCCATGACTTATCCTGGAAGCACAGTGCACAAGATGGGAAATAGCCCTGGGAAGGGCACCAGTCCATCACAGTGCTAAAATGTCTTATAGCAGGAGATGCCAAACTGAGTCCTGAGAACTCTCTGTGGCTGCAGGGTTTAGTTCCAACCAACATTAATTTTTTTAATTAGGGTTAGGGTTAGTCGAATTAGGTGAGCAGTTATGTCCCAGTCTCTGTGTTTTGGGGACAATGTAGTAATTACAAAACTAAGATTGTTAAATTTTTATTAAAATGTACAAGCAGTTACTGTATACGGGGATACTATAATTACTAATTAGTGGGTCTGACACTGAAGTAGTTGCAGCCTTTCACCATTCAGTGTTGTTTGCCCAGGTATTAGGATACAGTGAAGGAAGCAAACCACACAGAAATCTAAGGGCAAAACAATAAGATCATTTAATCATTTAAATCTATAGCAAAAGGGACATATTTATAAATGTCTTATAACTGTAAAAAGCATATTGCTGTCCTTTTCTGAAAGCAGAATAAGAGAAGAGAAAAAAAGGACAGGTAATTAAATGAGATTAGTTAGTATAACTGGTTGTAAATCTGGTTGGAACAAAAACCTGCAGCCACTGTGGGTTCCTAGCACAAAGTTTTCTTACAATATTCCGTACATTTTTCACTTATTCCTGTATGTGTGTGTGTTTACTACTTGATTTATGTATTAAATTTTATAATTACATATTTTAATATTAGATGCAATTAATTGTGATTAATTACATACATTTTTGTGATTAATTAGTTATTTTTTTAAATAGATTCTCAGACCTAATATATATAAGGAGCGAGGAAGGTTCCTTGGTTCCTTACCCGGATGGGAGGCCCCAGCTGGATGGACAGATGTCCTGGCCAGATTTATCTACAGTACCTTTCCTTGCTGGTAAAAAATGAAGGGATAGGGAAGGGCTGTCATTGGGAGTTATTTAATCCCCCATTACACTAGATGGTGGCTTTCCCTGGGTGGCGCTCCCATTCATGCACCAGCAGAGCACCTTGGGAGATATAGTCTTGGTGGGCAGTCCAGTCAGAGTGTTTGGATTACACTGGGGAGAGCTGTAAGAAAGGTGCACACCTGGAAGGAGGTTTCACCTGACCCAAAAGTGCTTCCAGGCTGTAGACATTTGACACTGGAAGTACTTCTGGGTCCTGGGATAAAAGGATCCACCTGGCCTCATCCAGGTGAGGTGAGCTGAGTCAGAAAGAGTTGAACAAAATTTGCCTGGAGGAGAGATGGAGGAGTTATTGTGGAGAAAAATTCTGAAGGAGGATTGAAACCTGTGTAAGATATAGGATTTAATAAAACATTATGTTTAGTGAAGACTTGACTGTGTGACTGCATTTGTGTTGTGGGTTTGAGGAGCTGCATATATTTATGGAAGCGGAGGTCTGTGATATGGTTTTCATATTTGTCCACAAAGGGAGAAAATAAGTTACATAACTTAAAGTAGTTTTTTATTACTAAGCTTTCAACAACTTCAGAGGAAAATGATTAGACATATAGGAATCAAAACCAATATATAGCTGATGAAGGGTGGGGATGGAGAGGAAGGTTGTAAGGTGAGGTTCGGAAGGTACAATATATAATATAATAGAGAGAGGCACGTTAAGGGGGATTATTTTGCTTAGTTCATATCAGGATAACCCCTCCTCGTATTCTACTGTTATCACATCATACCTGCATATTTAGATGAAGCTATTAATTGGTCCTGATATGCTAACTGGGGAGGTTTGGGGTGGGTATTCTTCTCATTACAAAAAAGTTAAAAGTCAAAAAGACAAAAAGTCTTTTAACATGTTTTCTTGCAAGTAAGAGGATAATACCTACATGGATAGATGATTCCTCATATGCTCTATTTTGCGGTCCTGGCAAACTGATTGAATTAATATTAATCTATTATGTTAGCGGTGCGACACCATTACATTATTTTCAGGTAACTCTTAAATATCTTTAATGTAACAGTATGCTGTCCCATATAAGGATGGTTCCTATCTTGTGTTCATTGCTGAAAATTTAGTCACATTTAGTTTTGTAATAGGTAAATGAATGGATAGGTGGAAATTAAGAAGGCCAGAAGAATTTAATTTATATAGCTCATTGTATGATTTTCAAAGTTAAAATACCAAGGTATTTTATACTTTACTTATTAGATATAATAATTACAGGTAACTTATCTCAATATAAACAGTTAAATAAAAGTTGAATGGGCACACTATAGGTCAGTAATGGATACTGGTTGTTTATTGTAGTCAGTCTCTAAATTGATGCATAATATAAGTCAACGAATAAATTGATTAAATAAGCTTCTCATTTACATTTCAGACTATATTAAGAGACTGTTACTAAGTAATAGTGACACAACGGCCCCTCCAGTCAAAAGCCCTAATTATCATAGATTCAAGTGGACAAGCAACTGACTGTGGTGTGTCAAATGCTAGAGTACTGATCATCAGTGATTGGGGGACTCTGTGTAGGAGTATGAGAATCATAAATTTCTACAGGCTCATTGGAAGGAGGAGAAGACTACTCCTGTACTTTTACTTGCTAAGAAACATATTCTTTGGATCCCAGAGGATCATCCAGCTACACAGATTTTATAACCCTTCAAACATTTTGAAACATTTTTTTGTGTTTTATTTCTCTGTTTTTTGAAATCTCTTCAGTCCTTTGTGACTTTCTTTGGTTAATGAAAGTTGTTATCCTGACTCTGACCCCTTCTTCATTTGCATCTGTAAATTTATAGTACTTGTCAAAGTTAACGGGGTTTTTTTCAGTTTTATTCTCTCACTCACGTTCAAGCTCCCACCCACCATTTTGACAAGTACTATAAATTTACAGACGCAAATCAAATGAATGTTTTTATTGTATGATATTAACAATAAGAGCAGCTCACTACTCAAAATGGTAAATTTGGGAAGCGACTGATATTGAAACCACGACCTCTTAAATGGAAGGCAACAGTTCTTATCATTGCACTACGCAAGCTGTCGTATCAACCGCCCACCGTAACTTGCTTTCTTTTTTCTTCGGTTAAATTCTTGAATAAAAGTGCACTTGCTTTATTATACTTGAACCTTTTGTGAAAGTGTTTATTTTATATTTGTTTTTCAGGCTTCACACATTATACATTTCATGTCTACATTTTGTCAATTATTACTAAAACATGAAAAACATTTCTGTGTTAACAACATTTTTACATAGATTGTTGTTGACACGGAACACACATGAAATGTATGTATTCCAAATGATGATGTACTTTTTACCCAATAAAGCTCTAGCACTTCACTCGAAGATAAACACTGAGCACTGAGAAACTTCTTTGCGAATTGAACTGCGGCGGGGGATGGGACACCAAGCTGCTTGCTGCTTATCGACACATTTACAGGACAAAAGATGCTGACTGAGAGGTGAGAAAGGATTTAAGGTGGGCCGGATTTACAAGTTTTTTCGTAAACTCTGATAATTCTAGTGTTAATCCAATAAAGGGCTGTGGGAAGCCAGAAACTGATCCAGCTGTACTAGGTACAACATAGGAAATATCCTTGAACAGGTTATAAGTTCATTGCAGGACACTCTCATGCATTCAAGCCACACAAAGACCAATATGGAATCGCCAGTTAACCTAATCTGTATTTTTTTGGGCATTATTTTTACTCTTTTAATATATGCCATTTCACTGTTATTAAACTGTGAATTGAAAATGAAACAAAGGATGGAGTTCTTATAAAAAATAGGCATAAGTGAATATGCTAATCAATGTGTATTGCCTTTAAATGTTTTTACTCAAAACTTTTATGTTCAAAAAGAAAATTACTCTAAGACATATAATTTCCTTGTTGTTATTTTCAGTCTCTGCTGCAGTGAAATCATTTCCTGTATAAAAAACTGTAGTCTCTTTTTGTAATCATTGGATACACAATCAGTATGAAGATTTTACAGTTAAGAATTCTGAGCTTTCTAAAAACAGTGAACATAATAAGATAAAATAGTTCAGGGGAAGGTACATAGTAAACTGAGACTACCATGAGTTGATATCAAGAAAAGACTATCAAGTACAGTACTGCCAGGGGAGCTGCACAAGCCTAAGTCCCATAGCCGGGAAGAAATACAGTATATATGAACAGAACTGTTTCTCTAGTTCATAGCTCCTTGCCATAGTGTAATGTTTAACACTGTACTGTCAGCATAGTGTCCTATTTCCTATTAACAAATGTGCAGCAATAATTGAAAGAAGAGTTTATCACAATCATAATGAAAGGGCATAGTGGAAAAAGTAGCACATTCTTATTGAAATGTTGCATGTCTTTATCCTCAGAAAACATTCTTGAAATTAAACCATATTATAAATTAAAAAAAAAAAAAAACTTTCCTGATGTGGTACCCTTTACATTGTTATTACATATAAAGCAATATAATATGTTTCATTGCTTGTTAAATGGATTTAACATTCTCATTCCATAGGTAATCAATTCACAAATATTTTCAGCTAGAATGTTGAAAAATATTGGACAGAAAATTTAATATTAGTTTTTTCTTTTTTTCAAGATGCTGATTTGTCATTTTACTAAATGGAGCAAAACTATCGTGATGCCCTGACTTTAGCAAGTAAAAAAAAATAGAAATATGAAATATGGGAAAAGTGATAACACAGCAACAACATAGACAGCAAACTATATGCGATTAGACTCACATTATAAGTGTCATTGCCTATTACTTGATTATTTTCCAGGTTTGTAAATAAACACATGGGTATACTGCCAAGTAATTTTATCAGCTGCTAAATTACAACTACAAAAGTTATATATGGCAATAATTTACAGCTACAGCTACAACTAATGACTGATATTTTATCTTTAGGATGTGCTTTTCTTAATTTCAGCAATTGCAACAATAATTTTAAAACCCAGCCACAGGGTATGCACAAACCAGTGTATTTCTTTGTGCTGGTCCCAGGCCTGGATAAATGGGGAGGGTTACATCAGGATAGGCATCTGGTGTAAAATTTTGTCAGATCAACATGCGGACAATAATATAGATTTCCATACTGGATCGGTCAAATCCCGAGTTAACAACGACCGCCATCAGTACTGTTAGCCAACAGGTTGCTGGCAGAAATTGGGCTACTGTTGGCCAAGAAGGAGAAGAAGAGGGGGGAGACGTGTCCGGAGGCAGGAGGAGAGGAGGAAAGTAAAGAGAGTGGAACTGAGTGTAGGAACTTTGAATGTTGGCAGTATGACTGGTAAGGGGAGAGAGTTAGCAGATATGATGGAGAGAAGGAAGGCTGATATATAGTGCGTGCAAGAGGACTAAATGGAAGGGGAGTAAGGGCCAGGTGGATCGGAGGTGGATTCAAATTTTCTATCAGGTATGGATGGGAGGAAAAATGGGGTAGGGGTTATTCTGAAGGAACAGCATGTCAAGAGTGTTTAGAAAGTGAAAAGAGTATCAGATAGAGTAAAGATTATGAAGCTGGAAATTGAAGGTGTGATGATGGTTGTTGTTAGTGCATATGCCCCGCAAGTTGGGTGTGCGATGGATGAGAAAGAAGATTTCTGGAGTGAGTTGGATGAACAGTGTACCCAAGAGACAGAAAGTGGTGATTGGAGCAGATTTCAGTGGACATGTTGGTGAAGAGAACAGTGGAGAAAAGGAGGTGATGGGTAGGTATGGAGTCAAGAAGAGGAATGAAAAAGGTCAGATGATAGTGAATTTTGCAAAAAGGATGGGCATGGGTTTGGGTGTACACGTATTTTAAAAATGAGGGCGTAACGTAGGGTGACGTTAGACACTAAGGAGGGAGAAAAGGACCTGTACCAATTGGCCATGAATGAATAGAATGAGAGAGAGAGAAGGTTGAATGATGTGAAGATAGTGATTCAGGAAGTGCAACGGATTAGCAAGGAGGAAGTAAGGACAGCTATGAAGAGGATGAAAAATGGAAAGGCCATTGGTCCAGATGACATACCTGTGGAAGCATGGAGGTGTTAGGAGAGATGGCAGTGGAGTTTTTTAACCAGATTGTTTAATGGAGTCTTGGAAAGTGAGAGGATGCCTGAGGAGTGGAAAAGAAGTGTAATGGTACCAATTTTTAAGAATAAGGGGGATGTTCAGAGCTGGAACTATAGGGGGATAAAATTGATGAGCCATAGCATGAAGTTATGGGAAAGACTAGAGGAAGCTAGGTTAAGAAGGGAGGTGATAATTAATGAGCAGCAGTATGGTTTCATGCCAAGAAATATCACAACAGATGCAATATTTGCTCTGAGGGTGTTGATGAGAAGTATAGAAAAGGCCAGAAGAAGTTGCATTTTGTCTTTGTGGACCTGGAGAAAACATATGACAGGGTGCCTCGAAAGGAGTCGTGGTATTGTATGAGGAAGACATGAGTGGAAGAGAAGTATGTAAGAGTTGTACAGTATATGTACGAGGGAATTGTGACAGTGGTGAGGTCTATGGTAGGAGTGACAGATTTATTCAACGTGGAGATGGGATTACATGAGGGATCAGCTCTGAGCCCTTTCTTATTTGCAATAATGATGGGCAGGCTGACAGTTGAGATTAGACAGGAGTCCCCTTGGACTATGAGAGGAGAGGACTGAAGGTCAATAGGACCAAGACAGAATACATGTGTGTAAATGAGAAGGAGGTCAGTGGAATGGTGAGGATGCAGGAAGTAGAGTTGGTGAAGGTGGATGAATTTAAATACTTGGGATCAACAGTTACAGAATAACGAGGATTGTGGAAGAGAGGTGAAAAAGAGAGTGCAGGCAGGGTGGAATGGGTGGAGAGGAGTGTCAGGAGTAATTTGTGACAGGTATCAGCAGAGTGAAATGGAAGATCTGCAGGATGGTACCAGCTATGTTATATGGGTTGGAGACAGTGGCACTGACTAGCATGGAAGTGGCAGCATTAAAGATGCTAAGATTTGCATTGGGTGTGACGAGGGTGGACAGGATTAGAAATGAGAACATTAGAGGGTCGGCTCAGGTTGGACGGTTGGGAGACAAAATCAGAGAGGTGAGATTGCGTTGGGTTGGACATGTGCTAAGGAGAGATGCTGGGTATATTGGGAAAAGGATGTTAAAGATAGAGCTCCTAGGCAAGAGAAAAAGAGGAATGGCTAAGAGCAAGTTTATGGATTTGGTGAGAGAGGATATGCAGGTGATGGGTGTAACAGAGCAAGATGCAGAGGACAGGAAGATATGGAAAAAGATGATCCACTGTTGCGACCCCTAATGGAAACAGCCGAAAGAAGAATAATGAAATGCATAAATTGCAAGTTCCTAGTGTTAGTCTTCAATAAGTGTACCAGTTTGAATGTGAAATATTTTGCTTACAAAGGTGCAAAACACACAAACAGAAAGAGAACTGTAATACAGACATCAAAAAACTAACAACATCCGCGCATGCCCACAAGGAAGATACATTGTCTTAAAGGGACAACAACAATAATTCAGTCTAAGTATGGTTACCATAATAATGCACTTAAACCATCTCCCCTTTCTCTCTCTCTTTTTTAGAGAATATAAACATGTCAGTGTTTTACTTTAAATGCTGTATCCTGTCACACAAAGCTTTCAGCAATATTTAGGAAGATGCACCCTTTTTGGTCAAGCAGTCAGACAGCTGCCTATTGTACCAGAGTGTAACAGTTCTTTTATAGAGCTGATCTCCAATCTCAGTCTTCTTTCTGTATCACCATCAGCCAAATTGCCAAGAACAGCATCAATAAAAAGGACCAGTTTTAAAGAGTCATCATGCCCTAAATGTTGAAATTTTCAATGTGATATGTTCAGATTTCAATTTCCTCACTATTTTGTTTGTTTCATGGATGTTTTGTACTGTAGCATACTTCATGCTGGATGTGATGCTGCAGGCATCAATCATCACATCTGTCCTGCTTTGCTGAGCAACCCTTTGAAAGTTGACCTATTTTTGATTTCAGCTGATCAGTTTCTGTGTTTGTAAGTGGTGCTTACCATTGCAGGGCTCTTGAAGAGTCTATAGGAATAGGACAGAGGTGTTTTATGTAGGTTTTCTGCTGTAACTGTATAACTCCACCAGAAGAATTCACTTGTATGCCAACATAACAAAGATTATTATGTTCCTCATGTCCAATTTGAAACATGGATTTTAAATAAGGAATTACAGTCTCTGCAAAGTGTTTTAAGCCCCCTCAAAGAAAATCGTCAATATGAGAAGCAAGAACTCGACTTATACTACCATGTTCATCAAACCAGTAGAAAACAGCAGATCTACTAGTGGCATTATTCTCCCTGTGCTTTTTATGGTTTCTTTCACTTAGTTGTAAAAGTAGAGTGATGCATCTGCAAGTCTATAAACACACTTTCTTAGTTTCCACAATATTCCCTTACATTTAGCTTCATTTGGAGGTTGAATATAAATATCTCGAGACAGTTCTATTACTTGAAAGAGTGCAAATTTAATACTTAATGGAGTGTACATTCCATTACCTCTTTTAAATGACAGCCAGAAGCAATCTTAAAGTTTCACAAGAACACGTTAGTGAATCTTTTTGAAGTTCATCCTTTTCAAATTCCTCAAAACCTCTTACCACAAGGTGAGCTTTAGGCATTGTACCTGCTGGTATTTCTTTCAAAGTGGATACCCATCTTGTGGAAACATACTTTGACGATCGGGAGTTTCTTCAAAAAATTTGTAGTATTTTCAATTCTAGAGATCCTCTTGTTTAGCTGTATCAAATTACAGTACCCAGAGGTACTTTTTCTTTGATCTCAAGCACATCTTCATTAGGAATAATTCTGCTATGCATATTGTCCTCTAGTTCAATATTAAGTCCATTAACTCTTAATAAATCAACTGAGCCTGTGGTCCTAGAAAGCTAATCAGGCTCAGGGTAGTACAAATTGTACCAATTTCCATATTTTCCTGTAACTTTTCCTGCTCATCTAAGAATTTCCACTTTATGCTGGACTCCACTGTCTCTGTAAGTGTATTTGACAGTTTGACCTAGTTTCGGTGCAAACTGCAAGTTTCTTGAAGTTCGCTGAACATCCTCTATTTCCTCATTAGCAGTTTCTGTGTCACTGTTGATATCCTCTGTTTGATTATCTATGTCTGTTTCATTGTCTTTGTTAACCAAATCATTATCTGTCTTTTCTTTGACATTTTCTGTGGAATTCAGCCCTGTGGAGAAATTATCTGTTTCTTCAACACCCACCTTCCTTAACCTTAAGTGATGCACGTGTACATAAATTTCCTCTGTGTCTTACGAAAGCTACCATACCATCTTGTCCAATGACAAAGTCGAGGACCTTTCCATTCTGTATAATCAACTTGTTTATACTATACTTCATCTCCGGTCTTGTACATCTCATCTATAGAGTGCAGATGTTTTTAAAGAGCTCTGCGTATCCTGTTAGAACATTGAGCTTCTGCAAATGTTTTATGAGCTGCATTCAAAGCTGTAATATGATGTCCAACCAAAACATTCATTGTGGTTCCTTCAATGGCTGCCAATTAGTACAGAAGGAAAAGTTGGGTTTTGCCCAAACACAAGTTGATATGGACTACAGCCATGTACATTGTGCATAGTATTCTTCACCATGAGTGCCCAGTATAATACAATTTTCCAGTCACATGGATTACTTTTTTTTAACTTTCAAAAGGATTTCTGTCAGTGTTTGGGTTGTGTCTTTCTAAAAGCCCATAACTCCATGGGCTTGTATGCTTTCACTGGATTGTTTTCATTATTTCTATATTAAACTTTTTATCCTTTTAGCCATGTCTCTCATTTCTTCATTGTTAAATTCTCCTCCATTGTCACTATATATTATTTGTGGTGGTCCATGAATATTTATCCATGTGTGGATAAAATGCTTCACTATTTCAGAAGGTTTCTTTGAAGTCACAATGGTTCCTGCACTAAAACATATGAAATGATCAATTATGTGGAGATAACACACATTTGGTTCAAGTTCATATAGGTCCATAGCAACAGTCTCATTATACTTTGTTTCAGGCTTAGACTTACTGTACTTCATGCATGTTTCACAACTCTTCACAATTTGCTGTAAAATAGATATGCATTCTGTGTTGTTATTACCAGAACTGAGCAACAGTTTCTGTAGTTTATCAACTGAAGCATGTCCAAACTGCTTGTGAAGCTTTAACATCATTTTTTTGCTTCTGCTCTTTTTCATATGTTCTGTGACTGTCAACATGTCATTTTCATGAACTGCTACATGCTTGTCCTTTTCTAGGATGTTTATGCAATAATGTCCAGAAGTAGTCAGTTCAAGGTTAATTGGCTGTTTAAACATTACTGCTCTGTCATTTTCAATGTCAAGTTCTCTTTAAAGATGTTTTGCTTAACAGCAAAGGAATATCTGCAGGGATCACTTCTGCTTCAATGGTGCATTTGGTGTGTCCAATTTTAGCCAGAATTTTAACTTTTTTAGTAGCCTGCACAATTTTCCATCACCAAATTTAAAAGCTCTACAGCTTGGTACTTCAATTAAATTCTAGCCACTTTTCCCTACAAACAGTTCGAGTGAATGCCAGTGTCATTTACTGCAGATCCCGAAGATTCAACAACAAAAATCTCAGAATGTCACACTGTTCAATGTCATCCAGATTTACATCACTCTCTGTTGGTTTCACTTGTTCACTTTTTATGCAGTCAGTGAATGCTCAATGAAACATACTCTGACATTCAGCACACTTCGTTCTTCTGCCAAACCAGTCAAGTGAGTTTTACCAGGATATGGCAATTGCAAACGGTTCTTCTAATATTGCGACATATTTTGTTTGTGATCCGTAAAATAAACCGCATTGGATTTCATTTGTATCACAGTGGAAGAACAGGCATCTACCGTTTTCTCAACGAAGATATGATTTAACGCCAATTTCATCGAGGCAAAAGTTAAACTTGAGTGTGCAGTTAGGGCCAACTCCACAATGTAATCTGCCATCAAAATGGAACCTTCTTATGTTATATTATCAAAGTATGAGTATGCCTCATAAGTGTGGCCTTTTTACTCCTTCAGAAATTCCCCATTGAGTATTTGGTTTAAGTTTACATACCAACATCTTTATTTAATTCTTTTGCCAGTATTTCTAGCACAGTATCGCTTGTCTCTGCCTATAAGCGAGCGTGCCACAGCATTTGTAGTCCCACATAACCAGTCAATATTGCACTGATGTGCTTTGGTGTTTGCAGTGGTCAGTCTGCGAAAAAACAACATAACAGTTCCAAGATAACTACTGCAATGGAACTTGATGTATAAATTTTCTTTGGAACAATGTTCAGGCACACTGATTGCATGCACAAGTGCATAACTCCTACTACCACTGTTTTCTGCCAGTACATTTTGCACATTTGTCTCTACTCATAGGCAGATTCTTCTTAATAATGTATTATTATTATTTTATGGGTTCTGTGAAATAAACTAGACAAACTGAAAGTGCAAGTTAGGAACCAAATTATTAATTCCTTGTAAACAAGTTTATTTAGTTAATGGCATACTGCTTACATTAATGATATATGTTTCAGTTTGCAGTCACTATGTTTCATCATGGGTTGCCTGTCTTTCACTTTCACTGGATTTCTCTCTCTGTCTCTCTCTCTCTCTCTCTCTCTCTCTCTCTCTCTCTCTCGTCTCTCTCTCTCTCTCTCTCTCTCTCTCTATATATATATATATATATATATATATATATATATATATATATATATATATAAAGTAAAATTTAAGGCCAGTACAAAAAGCGCCAGAGAGTTGGCCGAGTCTTGGCTATCAGATGAAAACGCCATCACAGACACTTGAACATAAACCCAGCATATGCCAACTTTAGAAGGACATATAAACAATGATTAAACTATACAACCCCCCCCCCTTGATCATACTGACTTAGTCACCTCCACCCACCCCCCCACCCCCCCCCCATACTGAATGTGTTGCTATATATTGCCTTTGATTCTTGTAAGTCTAAGCATTATCCTCTGATGAAGACCCCTGATAGGGGGTTGAAAGCTCAGGAATAAAACTATTTTATGATACGTGATTCGTTTTTTCTCCCTTCGTGGATCTCCAACTGCAAATATATATATATATATATATATATATATATATATATATATATAAATATATATATATATATGGTTGAAATAGTTTACTGAGTTTACTGTCAGGGGCGGCACGGTGGCGCAGTGGGTAGCGCTGCTGCCTCGCAGTTGGGAGACCTGGGGACCCGGGTTCGCTTCCCGGGTCCTCCCTGCGTGGAATTTGCATGTTCTCCCCCGTGTCTGCGTGGGTTTCCTCCGGGCACTCCGGTTTTCCTCCCACAGTCCAAAGACATGCAGGTTAGGTGGATTGGTGATTCTAAATTGGCCCTAGTGTGTGCTTGGTGTGTGGGTGTGTTTGTGTGTGTCCTGCGGTGGGTTGGCACCCTGCCCAGGATTGTTTCCTGCCTTGTGCCCTGTGTTGGCTGGGATTGGCTCCAGCAGACCCCCGTGACCCTGTGTTTGGATTCAGCGGGTTGGAAAATGGATGGATGGATGGATAGTTTACTGTCAAATAAATGCAAAGAGTACGCGACACGTGTTTCGCCCTCATTCTGGGCTCATCAGGCGTACACACTCTACTGCACTCCCTCTCGGGAATCGAACCTCGGACGTCAGCGCCAGAGGCGATGCCCCTAACGTTGCGCCACGGCGTGTGGTTCGTTTATTTGACAGCGTGTAGATCGGGGTAATTACATTCACGGGCATTCGTAGTCTGTGTCACAATCTGATTGTATGGGGTGGTTACCTACCAGGTAACGCGTGTGGTTGGCCAGCAATCTGCTAACATCCGCCACGGTGCCCTCAGTTTGTGAAGAGCAGATCATAGAATGGTTGAAATAGTTTACTGTCAAATAAAGGCAAAGAGTACGCGACACGTGTTTCGCCCTCATTCTGGGCTCATCAGGCGTACACACTCCACTGCACTCCCTCTCGGGAATCGAACCTTGGACGTCAGCGCCAGAGGCGATGCCCCTAACGTTGCGCCACGGCGTGTGGTTCATTTATTTGACAGCATGTAGATCGGGGTAATTACATTCACGGCATTCGTAGTCTGTGTCACAATCTGATTGTATGGGTGGTTACCTACCAGGTAACGCTTGTGGTTGGCCAGCAATCTGCTAACATCCGCCACGGTGCCCTCAGTTTGTGAAGAGCAGATCATAGAATGGTTGAAATAGTTTACTGTCAAATAAATGCAAAGAGTACGCGACACGTGTTTCGCCCTCATTCTGGGCTCATCAGGCGTACACACTCCACTGCACTCCCTCTTATATATATATATATATATATATATATATATAGTGGCAGACAGCCAGGTCCCATGCCCGGCAAGGATGCCCCTTCGTCATATGTTCCGGGGGGGGGAGCAACCATGTGCTGCTCATTACCTCCCCCGGAACACTTGGTGGCAGCCTCCCTGGCTGACAGTGGTGCCTCAGCTTCCTGCAGGGCTCCATGGGAGATGGAGTTCTCCACAGCACTGTTGGGATCTGGGGTGGACAGTGAGCGCTACATGGATCCCTGAGCCCAGCTGGACGAGTCTTCAGCCCAACCCGGAAGTGCAACCGGAAACAGGTGATCAAGCACCTGGAGCACTTCCAGGTGGGCTATAAAAAGAGCCAGCAACCACCACTCAGGAGCCAGAATCGGGAGGAGAAGGACGAGGTTGCCAGGGAGGAGTGGTGGAGGAAGAGAGAGTGCTTTATTGTGGGACATGGGGAAGACATGCACCCACAGGTGAAGAAAAAAAAAAATCTTTTTGTTTATTTTATGTGTGCCTCCGTGTCCTGTCTGTGTCAGGTGAGGCACCTACATAGCGTATGTCTGTGTGCTTTGCACAAGAGAACTACTTAATGGATTTAAATGGCTTTTTTCTATAAGTTGCATAATTTACATTCCGGTTGATTTTGTGACTTCTGTAATCGTGCTAAGTGTCATAATTTGCTTGCCGGAGTGATATATTTGCGCTATTCCGAGACAGAGGCTGCGGGCCGAGAAGAGGGGGTAGTGTGACATCAGGAGTGGAGAGCCAGGTGGGGCCCTCCTCACTCACGTGCCAGCCTCCAATCGAGTCGCTCTTCCTGTCGCCACATGTTGAAGTGTACCTTGCCTCCACTTAGCTAGTTTGTTTATTGATTTTCAAAGTTTGTCTTGTTTCACTACTATTCAGGAGGAGCCACGGGGGACATCTAGTTACAATATATGTGTTTCAACTTTGGGTCTACATGTTTCAGTAGACAGTGTAAAAGATTCCAAATGTGAATAGGTTTCACTATATAATGTATGCATTTCACTACATAGTGTATGCATTTCAGGGTTTAATGTATCCCTTTCAATATAGAGTATATGCATTTAAGTATACAGTGAATATGTTTCAGTATACAGTGTAAGTATTTTGAAATAATATTGTAAGCATTTCATTTTAGGGTACATGCATTTCAGTATGAAGTGTATGTACAGTTAAAAATGATTTTTGTCCCAAAGTGCACCTCATAAAATTAAGATTGCTAAGTTTTGGTGCAAGTCTGTAATACTATCCCTATTTTGAAATATGGTGGTGACAACATTCATGATGTTTGGGTGTATCTCATCAGCAGAGATTGGGCAACCTGAGAAGTTTGAAGAAAAAATAATTGGAGCACTGTAGTATGATTTGACAATAGTTATCCACATTTGAATAGACTGAGAAAAAAGTTACACGTGTTCAGTATGCATTGCTTCTAAAATTAGCTGTTAAATAAAATATATTTCGCTTCCTTTAATAATATTTTTTTTTTCTTTTAGGATACTATATCTTATAAAAATACCCCATTTTGTTTTTAAAAATGTTGTTCTTAAGTATGGATATGTGCCCAAAAATTACAGAGTGGAACAAGATGTGTAAGGATCATAATTAAAAACTCTTAAAGGAATTCTCTTAGATAAAAAAATGGTACATACTTTGGGACAGCTAAATAACTGACAGACTTAAATTGAAATGATACTAAGAGTAAGGTATGGAGTAATTTAAAATATAATCTGAAAAAAAAAAAATTCTGTAAGCTATTAAATTCAGGGCCATATGGATTAAAAATATATAAACTTTGCTGAAGAAAAAGCTGAGCAAAGCAAAGGAAGCCTAAAAAGCTAAAACAGAAAACAAACTCACTCATAACAAGAAAGATGTCTAAAATTGACTGAGCATAATTAATGGACTCAAGCAATCCAGGACTCAGGAGAAGGGGATGTGGATTAAGATAACAACCTGAGCCATTTGTTTAATAGTTTCCCTCCCACTGCCCCCTTTTTCAAATGACCTGTCTTCCCATCCATATTACTAACCGAAAATGGTAAACCGGATATGGAAGCAGGTACATGCCCGTGGACGCCGGAGACATAGTGCGCAGGCGCCACACAAAGCCCCCCGCCCCAGAGTGAAACGGGAGTGAAGTAATATGGAAGCAGGTACATGCCCATGGACGCAGGAGGCATAGTAAAACAAGAGGAGTCAACGCCCCGCCCCAGAGTAAAACGGGACACACTACGGAGTCCACAAAGGTTCACACATCAAACCTGAGATAGTACGGACATGCGTCTGAAACCGCGGAAGCAAAACTGTCTCGGCTCCAAAACCAAACAGCTCAACAACTAACACAGCTACAACAACGAGCCCGCATGGACAGATATAATGAACGTAGACGCCTACAACGCGCGTCTCAAACTGCGGAGGCAAAGCAGGCACGGGTTCAAAACGAAAGAGCTTGAGTGACCAAGATAACAAAAACGAGCCCGCCTAGATATCATTAATGAACGCAGGCGCCTACAACGCGGTGTCTGAAATGCCGCAAACCAGGCAGGCACGGCTCCAAAAAGAAAGAGTCTCGACTGACCGAGATACAAAGTGAAACGGGAAACACTACGGAGTCCGCAGTGGTCCACAATGCACCACATAATAGTACGGAAGGAGCTCCGTATTAACAGTGGGGGGCCCCAGAGTGACACGGGTGAACGCTCCGTATTAAACGTACGTCATCCTCACACGTCCAAACTATACAGCATAGGTGAATTCACATTACAGTGATGCATTATTGACAGTACAGTAAAGATCACAAAGATCGCAAACAAATGGAAATTATTACTCGAAAAAGGGAAAATATAATCACCACGGACCAGGTCTCATTGAAACAAAAGCAGGATAAAGTGAGGTCAGAAATAAAAGACTGAGTAGAAAACAAAGTAAAATGTCATACAGAGGTTAAAAAAGGGGGCCAACACATGGAGAGCAGGTTGGAGATAATGAAAACTGGAATTCAAAAGCTTCAAAAAAAACCTGTGCACGAAACACATGCAGAGCAAGATACAGAATATGAAAGCAGAAAACAACAGTGTCAAAACAAAGAAAGTAAACATTGCATTAGCGCAAAGAAAGAGAAATTATTTACTGGGAGAAAATAACGAAATGTTTGAATAGAGATCGAATAATATGGACACAGGTGATATGTTAGAAGTATGTAAATATTGTAAGGCTTTGAAGTTTAAGTCAAGAGAATTTCAAAAACGGAGTTTACCTCACATGCATTTATTGGTTACTTTGCAAAAAACATTATTAACTGCTGATGATGTGGATTGTTTTGTCTGTGCTGAAATTCTAAACAGAGAAACCTATCCTGAATGATTGGTACAAAGTCATTATACACATCTCACGGACCTCATTTAATAGATTCAGCACATTGGGACTCGAAAGATTCCAAATATTGTTTTTACAGAGGTTCAGAAATAAAAGTGAAACTAATGAAATAGCAACAGTTCAAAGAAACAAAACTCTTAAACGTGTGTATCTGGAAAAACAAAAATGGGGGTTGGTGAGCGAAGCGAGCAGGGGGCAAAGCCCCCTAGTACCATTCCTATTACATCAACAACTCCTACCACATAAACTGGTATGGGCAGCGATAAGTCCACCTCTGACCATCCGTGTGGACTGTCCAAGACCAAGTAAGTACCAGAAAAGCTCCGGGACCAGATGGAGTCAGTCCTCGAGTTTTTAAGGTCTGTGCTAACCAACTTTGTGGTGTTTTCTGTCACCCGTTTTAGTCTGTCTCTAAGGCTCCAGAAAGTGCTGCTTCTGTGGAAAACATCCTGCATTGTTCCTGTTCCATTGAAGGCAGGCACATCTTCACCTAATGACCATAAACCAGTGGTATTTGCATCTTACCTCATGAAGACTTTTGAGACACTGGTCCAGAACTTTGAGTCCTCTTGTGGTAGACCAGGTGGACCCACTGCAATTTGTAATATTGGACAAAGATTGGAGTGGAAGATGCAATTATCTATCTGTTCTGCAAGACTTATTCTCACCTGAACAAAGCTGGCAGCACTGTGAGGGTTATGTTTTCAATACCATCCAGCCACCCCTGTTAAGGGGTAGTCTCAGAGATATGCAGATGAATGAGCCTATGGTATCCATGTGTACTGTCTGTTGGACAGACTGCAGTTTATGAAACTCAAGGATTTTGTTTCTGATACGGATGTGAGCAACACTGGAGCACCACAAGGAACAGTTCTGCCTCCTTTTCTCTTAACTCTTAACTCCTTGGACTATAAATATAACACCAGGTCACGTCACTTTCAAAAATTCTCAGATGATTCTGATTCTAATAAGGGGGATGAAGAGTATAGGAGTTTGGTGTAGAACTTTTTTTCTTGGTACAAAGTGAATTGTCTGCATCTTAACATCAGCAAAGCCAAGGAACTTATTAGTGACTTTCCCTGCATCAAAGAGTCTCTATGGCCGGTCACTATTCAGGGAGTGAATGTAAAAATGGTGTACTCCTATAAGTACTTGGGGGTCCACATCAATGACAGGTTGGACTGGTCTTAGAACACTGATAAAATACATAAGAAAGGACAGAGCAGTTTCTTCTTCTTTAGGATACTTCTTTAATATGGAAAGTGACATTCTACATATCTTCTACAACTCTGCAATGACCAGGGCCATTTTCTATGCTGTGGTGTGCTTGGCTGGTAACATTATTTCTATAGAGGTCCAGTGAATTAACAAACTAATTAAAAGGGTAGGCTCAGCTCTAGACCCCTGGAGGTAGTAGCAAAAGAGATTAAAATAAAACTGAGTGCCACTATAAACAATGTTGCATATCCCCTCTCTGACACACTACCACAGAGAACTTTCAGACAAAAAATTATTCAGCAAATGTGAGTGAAGAAACGCTACTGGGGCTACTTTATACCAATGGCAATAATACCTCACTATGACTGTGACTGCCAAGTCAGAAGATTTCTTTTCCTTCTTTTGGATTTTTTCTTCCTTTTTAGTCATCCTGGTGTGTGTTCAGACCATAGTGTATATGAGTGTGTATATATATATATATATATATATATACAGAATATTGTAACGAAATAAACAGAGAGTATAGATTAAACGCTTGGGGAATTCCCCGTATAATCTCTGAGGATCCGAGTAGACTGAAATTGAATAAATTGGACATTTGACAACCAACACAGTTCTGCAGGATTTTCATGTATACATGGCAGGAAGTGAAGAAGCAGAGGAAATGAAATGATGTTGATGGTGAGGGACAGAGATGACAATATAATCAGAAGCCATAAATGAGGTCATCGGTAAGGGACTGTGAGTGAAGCAATCAGTTTGGAACAGAAATGAAGTCGATCGAAAGGGATCCGGAATTGGAGCCGGGACGGACGTTCTGCAAAAGGTGTGCTCTATAAAATTAGTTTTTTTCTGTTGAGAAAGGGAGAAAGGCATTAGTACTCTGTTCTAAACCCCCACCTTTTGTTCTTTTGTGCTTCATTGGCCTGTTGGCTGCCTCCTAATCGCACATGTGTGACAATTTATTTTATTTAAAGAGCTTCTGTAAAAAGATAAAAAAAGATAAAAGTGCAAATTCTTAATTTGCAATTTCTGAAAAGATACTCTTTCACAAAATACAAACATGTCTGTGCACATTTTAATAGAGAGTGTGTGCATTTTTAATATAGACAGATAGATTCCAGTTCCACTAGAAATAAAGCATTAAAAGTCAGCATGCAGTAAAACGTATTTTGCAGCTGCTTAGTATCTATTATTTTTCTGAGAGCAATTTAAGTGATTAATCTACAAGTGATAGTCTAAACTGGAGAACCATGAAAATGAAATACAAATTCCATCAACATTTTAATCCATAAGCTCACTCTGTCAATATTACAAACATATAACATGTGTGCATATTTATATTCAGAAATAATCTCATTTTATAATATTTTTCTCAGAGATGGACCCTCAAAAGACATACCTATGCACATAGCACTTTAGACTGCAATTAAAAAATCTGTCATTGTTGTTCCAGGTCATAAACCAAAGTAATAACAATTTAATGGATATTGTTGTTTTTCTGAAAGAAAATAAATGTGAAAAAAAATTCAGATATGAATTTGCTTTTGTTTGATATTTACTTTATTGTCACTTTATTATTTGTAAGCTTTGTAATCAGATTACCTTCCAACAGATGGCTTTTTACTCGAAAATCTAACTATTGCTGGTCCATTTTGTTTGAGATAAAATCTAATTTATGCCTATTTAAAATGAGGCATGCTTTTTCATTTTGACAAAGCTGAAGTACTGCTTTAAAAATATATCAACCTTTCAGTTTTTTTTATAACATAATATATCTATTTGAAGAAGACTCAAATATTGTGGCTCACAATAACATAAAAATGTTTATAGGCTAATTGAATATGCCTCAGAAGTTTTCAGATATGATATTACAACTTTGTTTTATCCTCCTTCTTAAATTACATTGTCAAACTTGCCTAAACCAATTCCGGGTCACAGGCAGCCAAAGCCTATCCCAGCAGCACTGAACACAAGACAGGAAACAGCTTTGAGTGGGGTGCCAGGCCATCACTAGGCACACTCACAGGACCATTCTGGATCAGCTGAAAAATCAAATTGGTATGTCTTTGCTAACATGGTGGAAAACAAGTGTATCCTGGAGGAAATTCTTGTAAGGACTATTATCTTACATTTTAGCTAAAGGAAAACATTATGTTTATTTTAATTTTACCATCATCCACCTGTACTCAGTGTTCTAGGTGTAGAAGTCATTGTAAAGTAGCAGCTGTCAACTTACTAATTTTTCTTAATCATTTTAAACGCTTCTATCATTGCAATTGGGGCATAACCCCATTTTTTGAGGCATAACCCAATTTTTTTGAGCAGCAGGCTTGAGAATGACATGCTGAGGCTTGAGGCATGCTCACGTGTACTTTGCAAACACTACAGGCAGCTGAGAGTTTTTTGTTGTTTTTCTGTGGTATGTGAGTTAAATAAAAAATACATTTGCTCTTGAAAACGTGGGTTTTGGAGACCGCTAAGGAACCGTGCGGGAATTTTTTAAAGCTTTTTACCTTTAAAAGGTTTTTTTTTTTGCTTTTTTTTCACCTGCACAAGAGCAAAAGTAGCTGGGTGTTTGGAGGTGCGCTTGGAAAACTTGTACTTGTATGTGTTCTTGTTATCTGTATCTGAACTAGCATTGAGGAGGTAGGGTAGAAAGCAGCAGTAACTGATATAGACATTTGTAAGAAAATAACTACGTTGTAACAGTGATTCCTTAGTTTAAAAAAAGAAAAAAAGGCTGTGGCTAACTTCAAAGCAATAAAGGGGAAGGCTCAGCAGTGTGCAGGTAAGTGGCCAGAGTTAAGACGCTGATCAGGCACAAGGGACTGTAGGAGTAGATAAGGCAGTAAAGTTTTTTTTATTTGTTTATTTTAGATTGAACAGTTCTTAGCGATCCAGAGGTAGAACAGCTAAGTGGGTGACAGCATAAAGGTTCATTAATATGGGGGAATACAATCAGTGCAAGTAGAGAGCTTTTAAGTAAGGAATAAGAGGAGTGCAAAGTTAGGAGAAGAGACAGAGAAAAGTAAAGTTATCCTCCTAGGACAAACAACAGGCAGCCAAGAGGGAGAACAGTACAGGAGCTTAAGGGGACAAGGTGTAAAATAGCTGTAGCAGTTCTTAGTGCTACCATTTAAGTTAAGTCATTTAATTTTAAGAAAAAAAAAGTTACAGCAGTTTTACTAATCCTAAATCAAATTTTAATAATGAGGCCAGTGCAATGCAAGTCCTGTTGGATGTTGGACTTTTTAGATGATATTTTGACAGAGCCAGTTGTCTATGAGAGCTACATCTGCAGGAGATGCCAGCTAATCCAGCACCTCAAGCTCAGGGTTCGCTGAACTGGAGGAGGAGTTAGCTGACCTGCATTGTAGTAGAGAATTGGCGGACATGGCCCAGGTGTCCTTTAGAGAGATAGTGTGCACCCCCGAGGTGGCGCACAATCTGGAGGAGATTCCAGATCAGACAGGTTGAAATAGGTGGGTCACAAGCATAAGGTAAATGGTGCACACTGTCCAGGGGCATCAACCCCAGAATTAGTAGAGTCAAACCGTTATCGCGTCCATGCGGAAGTGGATAGTGTCTCTGGTGATTCTAAGGTGGTAGGCAGGGATGAGGAGCCCCAATGGGCCCAGCCCAAAACCATTTCCCAGAAAGAGAGAGGTAGTGATGGTTGGGGAATCAATCATAAGGGCGATTAAAGCGCAGGTGTGCTCCAGAGACAGAGAGTCTCCCACGGTGTGTTGCCTTCTGGATGTACAGGTGGGGAACCTCCCTGAAAAGGTGGATAGGCTGTTGGCCAGAGTGGGGGGTGGATCCAGTTGTCATTGTTCATGTTGGAACAAATGACACACATGAGGGTAGTCTGTCAGTTCTGTGATCCAAATTCAAAGAGTTAGGTGCCAAGCTGAAGAGCAGAACTGACAAGGTAGTCTTCTCTGAAGTTCTGCCTGTGCCATGCGCCAGTCCAGGTAAGACTGAGGAGATTAGAAGGCTTAACGTGTGGCTCAAATCTTGGTGCAGAGTAGAAGGGTATAGGGTTTATAGGGCATTGGGACTCCTTTTGGGACAGGATGGGACCTGTCCCACTGTGACGGGTTACATCTGAATTGGAGGGGCACCAATGCATTGCGGAGGCCTACGAGTAACTAGTCAAAGATTGTTTGAACTAGGGAATGGGGGCCAGGGAGTTTAGGACAGGCCAGGTAAAAAATAAAAATGCGTAGTAATGTAATTCAAAGAAAAATTTTAAATGTAAAAGGAGTAACACATTAAAAATAACTTGCCTTAATGCTAGAAATATCAAAAGTAAGGTAAGTGAGTTGGAGCTGTATTGTGCGGGAGTATAATTATGATATTATAGCAATAATGGAAACCTGGCTAAATAATGAAGATGGGGATGATTAGATAGATAGATAGATAGATAGATAGATAGATAGATAGATAGATAGATAGATAGATAGATAGATAGATAGATAGATAGATAGATAGATAGATAGAATTCCTTTATTGTCATTATGCATACACATAACAAACTTTTTTGTTGGCAGGACTCGACTTCAAGGCAGAATACTTAAATACACAATACACTATAAATAATAAAATAAACATAATAAGTATAAAAGACAGCAGCAATAAAACATCATCAAATACAGACTTTCCTGAGGTAGTACACCTGCAGAGACCAGTGATCTGTGTGTGGGTCTGCAGGGGAAGAATACGAGTGTGTGTGTTTGATTATGAGGGAAAGTGCATGTGCATGTCTACAGGGGGCAAGTTAGGGGTTGATGTATGTGTGTGTATCAGCAGGGGCAGATGGACTTCACAGCTCTGGGGAAAAAGCTGTTTTTCAGTCTGCTGGTACGTGTTTTTATGTTTCTGTACTGCTTTCCTGAAAGCAGTGGTACAAATAGTCCATTTCCCAGATGGGTGAGATCCGCAGCTATACATTTGCCTCTCTTCTGCACCCTTCCAGCATATACAGAGTCCAGGTCTAGGAGAGGACTTCCCACGATGCCCTGTGCTGTTCTCACCACCCGTGCCAAGTCCTTCCTGTCCTGTGCTGTGCAGCTGTCGTACCACACTGTCATACTGTGACAGAGAATGCTTTCTATAGCGGATCTGTAGAAGTTTGTGAGCAGCTGAGAGGAGAATCCAGCACGTTTCATCTTCCTGAGGAAGAACAGTCTTTGTTAGGCCTTCTTTACCAGGTGAGATGTGTTCAAAGACCAGGTCAGATCCGATGTGATGTGGATACCCAAGAACTTGATATTGTCCACACACTTTACAGCCTCCTCATGTATGAATATAGGAGCATGTTCTGTTCTTCTGGACCTCCTATAGTCCACAATGAGCTCTTTGGTCTTGCTGGTGTTCAAGATGAGGTTGTTGGCTGAGCACCATAGCGCTAGGTGTTGTATCTCCTCTGTGTAGTGAATCTCATCATTGTCTGATATGAGACCCACCATAGTCATATCATCCGCAAACTTCATAACCATATTTGTGGCATGGATGGCAGAGCAACCATGTGTAAATAACGTGAAGAGTGCTGGGTTGAGCACACAACCCTATGGCGTGCCTGTGTTTAAAACCAATGCTCCTGGGATGTTGCAATAAACTTGATCCAGAATGCTATTGTCTCTAGTTGGAAAGTTTATAAATCCTCGAAATTTGGGAAGCACTGCTTTTAATTCTACATGATTAAAGTCACCAGCCACAATCACATCTGCGTCTATATTGGCATTCATTTGTCTACTAATCAGGCAGTATAGCTCTTCCAATGCTAATTTAGCATTAGCTCGCGGTGAGATATAAACAGCCACTATCAGGATGGAGGAGAACTCTCTTATGGTCTTGAATGGTCTGCATTTCCCTGCCAGATATTCCAAGTCGGGGGAGCAGTATGTTCCAATAATGTTTGTAGCTGTGCACCAGGATATATTAATGTACAGCACCAGCCCTCCACCTTTACATTTAGTGGAAGCTGCAGTCCTGTCTGCCCGGAAAAGAGTGCGCCCCTCTAGCTCCACCACAGCGTCTGGGATGTTATTATCCAGCCAGGTCTGAGTAATAACTATCACACAGCAGTCCATCCTACGTGAGGCGATCCTCAGCCGAATCTCGACCATCTTATTGGAGAGAGACCTGGCGTTCGTGAGGAAGAGACTGGGAAGAGCCAGTCTGTATGGGTTAGCATGTAGCCTAGCACGTACGCTGCTCCTTCTGCCCCGCTTTTGTTTATGGTGTCTCCTCCGACGTCTCGGCCACAGAGAGGGGATGGTAATAGCCTCAGTAGTCCGCCGTACCTCTTGTGGAATAAAGTCCAGCCTTGGGATGCATGGAGCTCGAACCGCTTCCCTATATTAATTAAATCAGCCCTTCCATACTAGATTAACACTTTGAGTGGTTTAACTAACAGTAAAAACTTAATTACAAATAAAACAAAGCCGAGAGCCACCGAGCCACCGCGTGTGTCCGCGCCACCATGATGATCAAAATGAGTGTAACATGGAGGGATACACATTTTTTAGGAAGTAAAGACAGAACAGAAAAGGAGGTGGGGTTGCTGTTTATGCCAAACAGAATTTAAATGTAAGTTCTCTTCAGTTGGACGATGAGCTCCATCTTAGTGAGAACATGGAAAATATTAGGGAAAGAGGTCTTATTTTAGGAGTGTGTTATAGACTTCCCAATTCAGACAGTAATTTCAACACACATCTTTTTTGTAATATCAAAAAGGCAAGTTTACAGGGAGATATTATAGTCATGGGGGACTTTAATTATCCAAATATTAACTGTGATAACCTTGCAGATGGAGGAGCACAAAAGCAGGAGTTTTTAGAAGTAATCAGTGACTGTTTTTTAACACAGTATGTTAAAGCACCAACACAGTGTGAAGCTTGTCTGGATTTAGTATTTTGTAATAATCAGGATAGAATTGAGGGTGCAGAAGTAATTGAACCACTAGGGTCAAGTGACCATAATATAATGCAATTCTCAGTTGTGTAAGAGTGCAAAGATTAAAATTGTTAAGTACCTTTGGTAGGGCAAACTTTGAGCAGATGCGACAAAGTCTAAGTAGGATAGACTGGGATAAGCTTTTAAGTGTGGAGACAGTCGAGGAGCAGTGGAACAAGTTTAAAATGTTTTACCTGTAATGCAGGATAAATACATACCTAAAATTGGAATTAATAGGAATTAAAAAAAAAAACAAACTCCAAAGTGGATTAATAAAGATTTAAAAAAGAAGCTGCAAAGGAAAAAACTGCTTTATAAGATACAAACAGTGAAATACCGAATGCCCTAAACTTACATTTTCTGAAATGTTCACACCTTTATAATGCATTGGTGAGGCTTCATCTGGAATACTGTGTGCAGTTTTGGTCTCCAGGCTACAAAAAGGAAATAGCAGCGGTAGAAAAGTTCCAGAGAAGAGCGACTAGGCTGATTCCAATCCTACGGGAGTTGAATTATAAGGAAAGATTAAAAGAGCTGAGCCTATACAGTTTAAGCAAAAGAAGATTAAGAGGTGACATGATTGAAGTGTTTAAAATTATGAAGGGAATTAGTACAGTGGATCGAGACTGTTATTTTAAAATGAGTTCATCAAGAACATGGGGACACAATTGGAAACTGTGCTTTTATGACAATGTCACCCAGCAATGCATGCTCAATGGCCAAAGGCCATTCTAAGCATGCCATAATAATGCAGTTATTCAAGCTACTGTACATGTCCTCTGCAAAGTATCAAGGTAAACAGGAGGCAAAAGATAAAGAAAACACATTCAGACAAATGCCTAAACAAACAAAAAAGTTTTAATAAAAAATTCTTGTTGCAAGCAATCAAATTGATTAGATTTCCTACCTTATGTATAATCTTTTTATAGAAGTTTGCATTTATTGCTGTTTTCTTGGTTAGTTAATTTGGTACCCATTTGCGTAAACACTTGGCTAACCCTACCTTGTCTAATGAGCCAATGAACCTTGTGATACACTCACATTCCATACCACAAAGCATCACAAATGCTACAGATCCATGGACCGAATGACTGCCTTGTTAAAAATGACATTGCCCAATTCTGAGACAGCCAATAAAGCCTGGAAGAGAGGAGTGGAGGCAGCCAGAAGGATAGGCATTGAGGAAAGAGGCCTGGACTGTGGGTGTTTGGTACAGGGTACTGGGTTGTGTGCACTGTAAATAATAGTTAGAAATGAATAAACGTGTGTTGGTGGTAAGACTATCGGTGTCTGCCTGTCTGTGTCCGGGCTGTTCCCCACACCTGATATTTGGGTTTTGAGAGAATATTAAGTGAGATCTTCACAGACTGAGCAATCATATGAGTCATACATGTTTTGTGCCCAACTGGAGGACATGCAGAATATGTTAACAGCATTGTCAAAAAAGAAAAAAACACTAAGACAAATGACAGAAATGCTGCATTTAAAAAGATACAACTTGATGAAAGAACTTAAATATTATTTGGTTCACATAGGGAATGGAGAATTCTTGAATCATGCTGGGATATTTTATGAAAATCATTGAAAATACTATTCAAAGAAGATTCCAACCAAAAGTTATACTTCATATGTTATTTACTCCATGTAAATTACAGTGGTGGCTGAGAAAAAAAATGTTTTTGTGGAGAAAGTACAAAGACTGTAATAGAACAAGACTTGATAATGTTTAACACAGAACAACATCAGCCAAAGTGAAAAAATATCTATTACAAAAATTCATTATTATACTCAGAAATTAAATATGGTGTTCCTCAGGGCCCAGTACTCAGACCTTTACTGTTTTCACTTTACATACAGTACTTCTATTGGGAACTATCAACAGAAAATAACATTACTTTTCACTCATTTGAGATGATGCCCAAATCATCTTTTAGACCAAGTGACATTTCCCCGATTGTTCTTAATTAATTGTGTCAGTGAGTTAAAGGAGTGGATGGATGAAAACTACTTGTCTCTGAATATAAAAAAACAAATGTTAGTTATTGGAGGGAATGATGCTGACCGCAACATTCTGTCAATTTTTTTTTGGAATCACCATTCCTTTTACTTAATCAGCATGCAATTTAGCCATTATTTCTGACACTAGTATGTTATTTAAAACACATTACAAAACTCTACAAAACACGTCTTTTCCATCTTAAAAATGTTGGAAGATTAAGATGTATTCTAAATATGTAAGATATTGAGAAAATAATTCATGCATTTATTTCTAGTAAGATTGATTACTGCAATACATTATTCACTGGCTGTTCAAAACATTCTTTATGCAGCTTTCAGTTAATTCAAAATGCTGTTGCAAGAATTATTATAAGAAACAGAAAATTCAAACACGTAACTCCAGTTTTTTGACTCTTAACACCAGCTCCTAGTTAAGCTTAGGGCTGATTTCAAAATCTTCTTTTTAACTAATAAAGCCATGGCCAGGCCCTGCTTATGTAGCAAAGTATACATTTGTCATTTGTAATTTTTTTTGTTTTATTTATGAACTTCCCTTAAATCAATAGTTCTTGTAAATAGTAGTATACCAATTGTACAGTATGTTATAGTACAATCGGTAATTAATGTTACACCTCACAATGTACATGCATAAGATTTTTTATAGTGTAAAGAATATTTTTTATAGTGTAAAGTTATGTATATTGTAAATAGTTTTCTCTGGAAAATCTAAATAATATTTTGTAAATAGTTTTATATGTAATATGTCCATCCATCCATCCATTAACCAACCCGCTGAATCCGAACACAGGGTCACGGGGGTCTGCTGGAGCCAATCCCAGCCAACACAGGGCACAAGGCAGGAAGCAATCCCGGGCAGGGTGCCAACCCACCGCAGATGTAATATGTTAATTGTTTTATTAAAGAAAGAGAAGCACAATGAATGCTGTAAGGGGCATAGAGGAGAAAAATAAAAAACTTCTGTTTCGCCCTCATCATGGCTCTGACTTGACTGTCGTTGATACAACACAGAGAAAGACAGATTTCAGTCGGCTACACTTATTTATCTGAACTTATCATTAGTTACAAACAAGAGCACACATTGAGATTTCAATATGTCAGCCTGCTTAAGGATTCCAAAGATTAATAAAATAACACTGGGAGGTTAAACGTTTAGTTACAGGATGCCAAAGCTGTGGAATGATCTTCCGACTAATATAAGACATGCCCCTTCAGGCTTTTAAATTCCAGCTGAATTCTCACTACTTTAGTCTATTGTACTGTACCCTGACTAGAACTGCTGATTAGCTGTGCATACAGCATTTCTTTTTGTTAGTTATTTGTATAGAAATATACAGTAAGTATCTCAATATTTTTAAACCATTACTAACTTTCATTTATTCTGTTTCTCGTCTCAGTTTCCCCTGTAAATGGAGAAGTCATCTTAGATAAAGGAGTGTTGGAATCATCAGATGCATTGATTCTCTCATCATATTGGACAGTTAGCACAGACTCTACCACAGAAAACCCAGAAAGAGATTGTGACTTTGTTTTTGAGTTTCTCTTTTAATGTTTTAATCTCCTCATTTGTCAACTGACCAAAGTTCATCAATTAATTAATGAATAGATATTTTTGGTTTTCATATATGTAAGAGCCAATCTTAGAAAGTTAATGTTTAATGTTAACTTATTTAAGTGCTTAATTTCAATAATAGAATATCAGTTTCTTATAGCTACCTAGAATATGTTATAGCCTTTTGTCCTCTGTAAGTTAACATGAGATAGAACTTTCTTAGTTCTATCTGTAGAACAGAGTGCTAATTAAGCCAGTTAGGAAGTAGTCTTACTGCTACCATGGTCTGTTAGATATGTCTGCAAATAGGAGATGGCATACAGTTTTATGACCGTGCTTAGCATGCTTAATGTGCTTCAAGTACAATGGTATGAACAAACTTAGATAATGAAATAAGATACATAAGCCTTAAGCAGAACTTTTCTTTTCTTTAATATCAATTTTTCTCTATTTTTGTGTGAACTGTTTTGTTTTGAAATTTTACTAAAACTTTTAAAATGAAGATATTTGTTCTGTGGAATTATTTGAACACGTGTCACACTATTGCCTGAATCGTCCTATGAAGCAAACAAAAAGCTGCAGAACTTTGGTAATTTTGGATAAACGCAGCTACATTTTTCATCAGAAAACTGTCATCAGAAGACTTTGAACTGGAAACTACCATCTGAGGCTTCATCAACAAAAGAAAAAGAAGTGACTACTGCGAGGTACTGTACTTTTCAATTTCTTCTGTGCAAAGTCACTATATAGGAATTTAAGAGGATTTAAGAGTCTCTGATAAAATATAAAGGCATCAAGGATGATTGTTTTTTGCATGAGATAGGGAATCTTGACTCGTCTGTTTTGGCCGAGCATCTTGATAGATAGATAGATAGATAGATAGATAGATAGATAGATAGATAGATAGATAGATAGATAGATAGATAGATAGATAGATAGATAGATAGATAGATAGATAGATAGATAGATAGATAGATAGATAGATAGATAGATACTTTGTTAATCCCAAGGGGAAATTCACATACTCCAGCAGCAGTATACTGATACAAAAAACAATATTAAATTAAAGAGTAATAAAAATGCAGGTTAAAAACAGACAATAACTTTGAATAATGTTAACGTTTACCCCCCCTGGGGAGGAACGATCTCCTCAGTCTGTCAGTGGAGCAGGACAGTGACAGCAGTCTGTCGCTGAAGCTGCTCTTCTGTCTGGAGATGACACTGTTTAGTGGATGCAGTGGATTCTCCATGATTGACAGGAGCCTACTCAGTTCCCGTCGCTCTGCCCCAGATGTCAAACTGTCCATCTCCATGCCAACAATAGAGCCTGCCTTCCTCACCAGTTTGTCCAGGCGTTAGACGTCCTTCTTCTTAATGCTGCCTCCCCAGCACACCACCGCGTAGAAGAGGGCGCTTGCTACAACCGTCTGATAGAACATCTGCAGCATCTTATTGCAGATGTTGAAGGATGCCAACCTTCTAAGGAAGTATAACCGGCTCTGTCCTTTCTTATACAGAGCATCAGTATTGGCAGTCCAGTCTAATTTATCATCCAGCTGCACTCCCAGGTATTTATAGGTCTGCACCCTCTGCACACACTCACCTCTGATGATCACGGGGTCCATGAGAGGTCTGGGCCTCCTAAAATCCACCACCAGCTCCTTGGTTTTGCTGGTGTTCAGGTGTAGGTGGTTTGAGTCGCACCATTTAACAAAGTCCTTGATTAGGTCCCTATACTCCTCCTCCTGCCCACTCCTGATGCAGCCCACGATAGCAGTGTCGTCAGCGAACTTTTGCACGTGGCAGGTCTCCGAGTTGTATTGGAAGTCCGATGTATATAGGTTGAACAGGACCGGAGAAAGTATAGTCCCCTGCGGTGCTCCTGTGTTGCTAACCACAATGTCAGACATGCAGTTCCTGAGATACACATACTGAGGTCTGTCTTTAAGATAGTCCACGATCCATGCCACCAGGTATGAATCTACTCCCATCTCTGTCAGCTTGTCCCTAAGGAGCAGAGGTTGGATTGTGTTGAAGGCGCTAGAGAAGTCTAGAAACATAATTCTTACAGCACCACTGCCTCTGTCCAAGTGGGAGAGGGATCGGTGTAGCATGTAGATGATGGCATCCTCCGCTCCCACCTTCTCCTGATAAGCGAACTGCAGAGGGTCGAGAGTGTGTTGAACCTGTGGCCTCTGGTGGTGAAGCAGCAGCCTCTCCATGGTCTTCATCACATGTGACGTCAGAGCAACAGGCCGGAAGTCATTCAGCTCACTAGGACGTGATACCTTTGGGATTGGGGTGATGCAAGATGTTTTCCAAAGCTTCTGGACTCGCCCCTGTTCTAGGCTCAGGTTGAAGATGCGCTGTAGAGGACTCCCCAGCTCCAATGCACAGGGCTTCAGCAGTCGTGGCGATACTCCATCTGGACCCGCTGCTTTGCTGGCACGAAGTCTCCTCAGCTCTCTGCTTACCTGAGCTGCTGTAATTGTGGGTGTGGATGTCTCTCCTATGCTGGTATCAGCAGAAGGATGGGTGGAGGGTGCAGTACTCTGAGGTGAGAGTGAGTTAGGGTGGTCAAACCTGTTAAAGAAGTTGTTCATTTGGTTTGCTGTCTTCACGTCTCTCTCGATGGTGGCACCCCACTTCGATCTGCAGCTAGTGATGATCTTCATCCCATCCCACACTTCCTTCATGCTGTTATTCTGTAACTTCTGCTCCAGCTTTCTCCTGTACTGCTCCTTCACCGCACTGAGCTGGACTCTAAGTTCCTTCTGCACGCGCTTGAGCTCATGCTGATCACCGCCTTTAAAAGCCCTTTTCTTCTGGTTCAAAAGGCCCTTGATGTCACTTGTAATCCATGGCTTGTTGTTAGCATAGCAGCATACAGTTCTTACTGGAACTACAATGTCCATACAGAAGTTGATGTAGTCAGTAGTGCAGTCAACAACCTCCTCAATGTTCTCACTATGTGATCCCTGCAGGATATCCCAGTCTGTAGTTCCAAAGCATTCTCTCAGAGCCTTCTCTGCCTCAGGGGACCACTTCCTGAATGATTGTGTGGTTGTAGGTAGGACCCTCACTCTTGGTTTGTAGTGAGGCTGAAGCAGAACCAGGTTATGATCTGCTTTCCCAGGCGCAGGCAGCGGGATGGTACTGTATGCATCTTTAACGTTTGCATACAGTAAGTCAATAGTCTTATTTCCCCGGTTGTTACAGTCCACATACTGGGAGAAGGCAGGTAATGTTTTGTCCAGCGTCACATGGTTAAAATCTCCAGCGATTAGCACAAGTGCCTCAGGGTGCTGCGTTTGTAACTTAGCAACAGCAGAATGGATGATATCACTCGCTGTCTCCACGTCCGCCCGAGGAGGGATGTAAACAATAACAACAATGACATGTCCAAACTCTCTGGGCAAGTAATAGGGACCCAAACTTACGGCCAACAGTTTGATGTCCCTGTAGCAAGTGGAGATTTTGACGTTAACATGTCCAGAGTTACACGGTGAGCGAGTCCTCCTCCTTTGTGCTTCCCGCATGTACTTGCATCTCTGTCCACTCTAACTGTGCTAAACCTGGGTAGCTCCACGTTAGCATCTGGGATGGTGGTAGTTAGCCACGTTTCGCAAAATCACAACAAACTGCATTCTCTGTAGGTTCTGACATTTTTCACCAGCACAGCCAGTTCGTTGATCTTATTTGATATTGAGTTCACATTTCCCAGGATCACAGAAGGCACCGAAGGCTTAAAAGGCCACTTTCTCTCAAGCCACTTCATTTTTAGCTTAGTGCCGGCTCTGCTGCCACGATACCGCCTTCTTACCTCATTGGGTAAATAGGGAACCACACCGGCACGGACATTTGTTCTCAGCGCTCGAAGTTGAGTACTTGAATAGACGAGTCTCGGCGTGTAAAAATCCATGCCCACGTTGTAAAAGTAGGTGTGTCCAGGGAACGAATCCACATAAAATAAAGTGATCGGAGTTATCAATAAAAAAAAGAAAAAGAAAAGTAGAAAAATAAAGTCGTACGCGGAGCTGCTGAAAAGGCTGCCACTCTCGGCGGCACCTGAGTCACTCTGTTGTATGTAGCTGTTGCTAAGAAGCCATTTTTGGTCTGGAAACACTTTAATCCAAAGCTTAAAGCCAATCCTGCAAATTTCACCAAGATAGCACAGTTGTTTAAAAGCTTTCAAAACATACATAGTCATGGTGATGATCTAATTTGAAAGTTATTATTGTTGCTGACTAAAGATGGTGCAATTAAAAAATGTAATTTATAATGATACAAATAGGTTTTTAATAAGTCAACCAAACAAACAGCTTGTTAATCAATTCAGAGAGTTACAACTGCACGATCGAGATTGCACGGAATTCAGAGTCCCACAGACCTTTTAGCTGAAGCACATTCTCAACAATAAATGCAGCTTGTCAACCCAGTTAAGCGCTGCGGCACCAACACCTTCATCGCTAGTCCTAATTGAAAGGTTCTAACCCGACAGAATTTTGCAGAAGCAAACTGAAAGTAAGAGGGGAGTAGCTGAAGGTCAGAAGGCAGTCGCTGAAGTTACTAGAATGTTAGCCCAACAAAGATAGGAAAAATGAATCTCCTGCATTGCATAGAGAGAGACCCATTGGCTTATGCAGACTTCATCAGGGCCTTTGATCATGCTGTAGGCGATGTGTTAGAGAACCCTCAAAATAAAATAGATTATTTAATCCAGTATACCAGTAGCTCCCCTCGAGATATTATTAAAACTTGCTCCTGAATGCGACCAAGGCCAGGCTACATAGAAGCCAGAAACCTACTTGACAGTTATTATGGTGATCACATATACTGTACATAGCTGACACATATCTGGACAAAGCATTGAAATGGCCTCATATAAAGCAAAAAGATGGAGCTAATGCAACCTTTCTTGCTAGCTGTATGAACGCAATGTAAAGGATGGTGAAGGATTCAACAGCAATCCAAATATCCAGACTATACTCTCAAAGCTCCCTTATCTTTTATGAGATAAATGGCGAAGTCTTGCTTATGAACTTCAAGAAAGGGAATACAGAAGGACAGACATGGCCAACCTAATCACCTTTTTACATTGACAGGCTGAAATGTTGTTGCACCTTATACATGGAGCTGTTGCACATATCCTGAGAAAAACAAAAAGAGCAACAAGGGAAAGTTTCCCCTGCAGGGGTGGCCACAGAAGATGAAGTATCTTTGTTGAAGGTTTCACTGATGCTTCTGAAGATAGGAGTCAAGACTCATTGGTCAAAAGATTTGCAAAAGCTACCTGCACATTCAAAAAACCTTGTATATTTTGCAGTGATAAGCACATTCTTGCAAAATTTAGTAAAATCAAAGAATAAAAGATAGAATTGACTTTTTAAAATCTAAAGGTTTATGCTTTTATTCTCTCAAACAGGGGCACCTTAGTAAGAATTGCAAAGAAAGAATGAAATTTCAGATATGTTCTTTGCACCACTGGGGCAGGAGATAATAGATTCTGAAGTTGATCTTTTAATAGGTATCAACAACCCCAAGGTCTTCAAGCTGTGGCAAATCATAGCTAGCAGAGGAGGTGGACCTCATACTATGAAAATGGCACTTAAATGGACGATCAGTGGGCCATATAAGGAAAGAAATTACTTCACAAAGCACAGTGGTAAACTGCCTAAACATTCAATCAATCGTGTGTCAATAACAGAAATAGAAGAAATGTTTCACCAACAGTACAGTTCAAACTTTCCAGAGCGTAGCTGTGAAGAGGAAGAAGAAATTTCACAAGAGGACATCAAGTTCATATGCATAGTCTCAGGAGTCTACAAGACTGGTAGGTGGCCACTATTGTATAAATCTGCCTTTAAAAGATGAAACACCAAACATGCCCAACAGTTGCTGCATTGCTGAACAGTGTGCTATTCGCTCAAAAGAAAACTAAACAGACATTCACGTTTCCATAAAGAATACAAAACTTTCATGAGAGACATCATTGAGAAGGGTTATACTGCCAAGGTACCCAAAGAAAACCTGAATTGCAATGAAGGTAGGGTGTGGTACATTCCACATCATGGTGTGTATCATCCAAAGAAAAATAAGGTCAGAGTGGTCTTTAGTTGTACAGCCACGTACCAGGGGACTTAACTTAATGAACAACTACTGAAAGGTCCCAACTTAACTAACACACTCAATCCCTTCCTTACAAGGTTAAGAAAGAAGCCAGTGGCATCAGTGACATCAAATCAATGTTCTACAAGTTAAAGTTACAGATAAAGATACTGATCTTTTACACTTTTTGTGGTGGCCGAAGGTAATATAAGTAAAGACTTAGAAGAATTTAAAATGGCATTACATCTTTTGGTGCTACTTCTTATCCAGTTGTACTTGTTATGATTTTTGTTGAACAGCCGAAGATGCCAGAGATAAATTTCCTGAGGAAGCCATTAACACTGTGTTCCATAATTTCTACGTAAATGACTGCTTAAACTCAGTGGCAACAGAAGTGCAAGCCATAAATTTGGCAAAAGATCTCCAAGCTCTATGCCTCAAAGGGGACTTCCATCTGACCAAGTGGGTGAGAAATAGCAGAACAGTTTTATTGCCTATTCCTGAAGAAGACAGAGCTCTTGAACAAAAGGATTTAGACTTGAGCCATAGTTTGCTCCCAACAGAACGTGCCCATGGCATCTAGTGGTGTATTGAAATATACATTTTCTAGTTTCAGATAAAGTTACAAGACAAGACTTCTACAAGGGTGTTATTCTACCTGTTGTTAGCTCTGTTTATGACCACCTCAGATTTCTAGCAATCCACAATCATTTACTATTACTGAAGACACAACCCAACATTCCTCTTGGACTCTTTTCTAAAAATGACCAGTATACTTGAACACACTGGAAGCAAGTTCAGTACATGGCTCTTTTCTTAGATAGCAAGCTTTTTCATCATACTCATCATTTTGGTCGTGGATGAAATTTCAATGTTAAAATGATGCTGGATCAACATTAAACAATCAATGAAAGTTGCCACCGCATAACGTCAGCGAAAATGAAATTGAATAAACATTGATTATTAGTTGATGGTAATAGGATTAACCGTGCCTGTGTCTGACAACAGCGTATATTACTGAGGAACTCATGATGTACTTGTGACACCTGGATGTTGTTTTCATTTGAGCTTAATCCCCGTGATTGGCTGCATTCTTCTGAGAGTGAAGGTAAGCTCATTAAAATCACATTATAGTTTTTGTCCCTACTTTTCAAAGATCCAAGAGGACATTGGGAAGAAGATCTCTTAATCAATATATCAGAAAAGGAGTGGAAGGTAGCAAAGCAGAGAATTCACTCGAGCTCCATATGCGCAAAGCATAGAATTATTCAACTAAAAATTATATATCGAGCTCATCTGTCTCGCTTAAAACTGTCCAAAATGTTTCCAGGGCAAGATCCAACCTGCGAACGCTGCAACCAAGCTCCTGCCTCACTGGGTCACATGTTCTGGGTCTGCACCAAATTAACATCATTTTGGACAAAAATTTTTAAGTGCCTTTCAGACAGCCTTGGGGTCACAATCCCTCCTAACCCATTAACAGCTGTGTTCAGTGTTCTTCCAGACGGACTTGAAGTGGAAAAGGACAAGCAAACGGTGATTGCATTCACTACACTTTTGGCACGCAGACTTATTGTGTTAAATTGGAAGAATCCTAACTCTCCTCTGATAAGTCAGTGGGAAACCAATGTTTTATATTATTTGAAATTGGAAAAAATCAAATTCTCAGTTAGAGGATCTGTACAAATTTTTTTCAAAACCTGGCAGGATCTGATCAATATTATTTTAGAATAAGAGAAATAACTATTACCTCATTTAATTCCCTTCTCCATCTCTTATTTACATATATATTTATTTCTCCCTTTCCTTTGCTTAATGTTGTTTTATTAAAAAGCCCTAAGCAATTCTCCTTTAGCTAAGCTCTCCTTCTCAGGGGTGGGGTTTGATTTGTCTTTAATTTGTTTGGTTATAAATTGATCTATTTGTATGGAATGATTACAATAAAAATTAATAAAAAATATTATAAAAAAAATAAAAATCACATTATAGTTTTTAAACAAAGGTTTAAAATTTTACTTAGTCTGTTGGGTAATTTACTCTTGTGCATTGTGACGTTAATCCCCCACAAATGAATACTTTTTTTGAAAAGTTTTAGATAGATAGATAGATAGATAGATAGATAGATAGATAGATAGATAGATAGATAGATAGATAGATAGATAGATAGATAGATAGATAGATAGATAGATAGATAGATACTTTATTAATCCCAATGGGAAATTCACATTCTCCAGCAGCAGCATACTGATACAATAAATAATATTAAATTAAAGAATGATAATAATACAGGTGAAAAAACAGACAATAACTATGTATAATGTTAAATATTAACGTTTACCCCCCCCGGGTGGAATTAAAGAGTCGCATAGTTATCACTTGTAACAGCCGTTGGCTAGCCATGTCCACAAGCTTAGCCATCTTAACTTTTTGTGTTAAAGAGGGCTATACTTGTTACTGTATATGATGTAGAATCTTACTAGCCTGCTAATGAAGCTGAATGAAGCTGTGGCCCCTGTCGTCTGGTTAAGCTGCAGCTTTTGTAATCGGCCAAATTGCAGTAAACGATTAGCTGGTAGGTAGCTGCTTCATGGATGCCCATTTGTTTTTATGGGATTGAGAGGGGTGTCCAAACCTGAAGTGCTGCAATGGGTGCTGGTGTTTGTTCCAACCCAGTTTTAATTTGAACTCATATCTTAATTAAACATCATGTTAGTGCTCTATTTCTACAATTACTATGACAATCAATAAATTCCTAGCAGATTTATTACATTTTAACAAGGAAAGGAGGACTGTGATTTACTTATGTTGCTTTTCTAATTCTTATTTTACACAATTTTTTTGCAACAACTGGCCTCTGAAGCTTTTTAATCATCCTTGTTTGGATACACTTATTACTGTAACCATATATACAGTATATCTGTTTAGTATTAAATGCCAGGTTTAGCAAACAATTTTCTGTTCAGAGTGCACAGGCAGAAACAGACATAGGATAAATTATATTTTGTCACATATCTTGAAACTAAAAGAGTCATTCTTTTATTTTTAATTTTCTTCCTTGTACTTCGTGTTTTTCTGTAGATAAATTGTGTAACAATTAATTAACCTTAGACAGATGTGATTGATAAGGGACACTGAAAAGGAACAGTGTTTGATATTGATGATGATATAAAGTCAGTAAAAATAGGGAGATGAAGTAGTGTTTGGTTAAGATAGTGGTGAAATTAAAAGCAAGACTTGGAGCACAAATCCAAAAGCGCTGCAGCCCTCTAGGGATGAGTTTGGTGATAGAGTGTTACACTTAATGTGACAATTTTACCAGCCAGCTGGTGCTTTAGCAGGTGGTCATACTATGAGCCAGAAAATGGAAAATATCACAACGCCAAATGTGAAAAGCTGGTATTTAACAGACAATATGTTAATGATCTCCTAGCTATGTTTTGAATATTTCACAGCTAACTATTATTGTTTCTCATTTATTAAGGTGTTTGTTGTGCTTTGTTTTTCAGCAGTGAAAAATATATTCAGCCACTCTTTTTTATATAAAAAAGAAAAAAATCAGTGCACCACTATTGACATTAGTTGCAGTGGCATCATGTTGGTCTAGAAGGCACAAAATTAAGTCAATTCTACTGGCTACAGAGTCAGCAATAATTGATGAGTATGAAGAAAATATGCTATAAAGAAAGAGTGTCCCACAATCCAGTACAGAAGTGGTAGATAACAACTGCTTAGGAAGCAGCAAACTCTTACCCAGGGCCTGATTTGGAGGAGCCCCCAACATCTGATACAATGTTTAATGAGGCAGAGCAATCCAAATTCACATTTGATGCAAATTTCAGCTAGACTGATGAAAGGACAGATAACATTAAACTTAATGGTGATGACTCAGACCTAGACTCTGATAAAAGTGAAACACTAGGCACTGATTTCCTCATAATAAGCTTATCAAGAACAGTCCTCAAAATCCAAGCACATGATGTAGCTACAATCAAGATGGAGGGCAGAGAATACTATCATTTTGGCTCAACCAAAGGAACGCTTGGTCAGGTAAAATCCTTGATCTTGCCATCAGAATTTTATGAAATTAAATTGCAATTCAATATTGATGGGCTGCCACTTTTCAAAAGCTCTAAACTTCAATTCTGGTAAATTCTTGCTATTACTAATTCTGATTACACCAAATCTCCATTCCTTGTTCGTATGTACTGTGGTTTACACAAATCCAAATGTTTATCCGAATTCCTGGGCCCATTTGTTAAACTTCAATTAAATTTGTTAACTGAAGTTCTGACACATGGCATAGTTCACAATGGTCAAAAGTTAATGGTGTGAGTGTCGTAGTTTGTGTGTGATGCCCCTCCCCAAAGCTCTATTAAGAACACAAAGCCACATAATGGGTACTCGAGCTGTGACAAATGTTGTTAGGTAGGCAAGTGGGAAAATAAAATGACATATCCAGAAATTAATGCACGGTTAAGAACAGATGCAGATTTCAATACTATGAGAGATGAGGACCACCACTCGAACGAAACACTCTCTCCTTTAGCTGCTGTTGTGAAAATGGTCACAATGTTTCCATTGGAATATACGTACCTTTGTTGTCTAGGTGTGGCACGGAAACATATGCACATGTGGATCAGGGAAATTTCAGAAAAGCTGAAGTTGTTGGGTCCATATATATCTGCTGAATATAGCTGCACACCCAGAGATCTGTCACAGATCAATGGAAAGCGACAGAGTTCAGATCTTATATGTTGTACACAGGCCCTCTTGTGCTTAGAAACAATATCCCAAAAGAGTTATATGACAACTTTATATTGTTTTCTACTGCCATGTTTTTTCTTTTATCTCCGGGGACCTCAACTGAAATGGTAGATATTGTATGGTAGGCATGAAATAGTCTACAATGTACACCAATTAACACACCTTGCAGAGGAATATAGGTTGTTTTGTCCTCTGGATAATATATCTGCATTTCCTTTTGAAAATTGTTTGGGTCAAATAAAACAACTGTTATGCAAGCCTCAATTGCCCTTACAATAGGCTGCGAAAAGGTTGTCCGAAATGCCAAACACACTATTAGCACAAAGCTCACCAGCAGTCCATCTTAAGTCAGCAACAAGTAGATGGACCATTGCCCTGTCATTTCAATCAAAGCATACAATACAGAAAAGTAGTTGATGGAAACTATACACTTTCTGTTGCTGAAGCAGATAATTGTTTGAAGAAGGCAGAAGGTATTGCTGTTGTACGAAACATTGTCAAACTAGATGGAGAGATATTTGTGCATCAGGAGTCATACTTCTCTTATCCTTTCCTTTCATCATAGATTGTCACAAGGTAAAGGAAAAGCATGACAGCCTAGGTATGGCCAAACTCGCATACATTCAACACAAGAGTGCCTTTTTTCCTGATAATGCTGGCTTCATTGCCATGCCAATTATTCATATGAAATGGTGAAAAAATAGGTTGTTGAAATTGAATGGAGCAAAACATTTTGTTGTAAACAAACTTTAGTTACACGAAATATAAAAAGTTGCTATAATGAAACAGTACTGCATTGTTCAGTTTGAAAATGGGAGTACAGAGATAATCCCAAATATCTGGCTGTGTGGACAGAAGCCTACTCTGGCCACTGTATCCTGCAAAAGAGGTATCGAAAGTACATGCTGCTATTAAAAAAATACTTCAACCATGCAATGTGTGGACAACATATGAGCCTGTAAAAGTGCCTTGTAAGTAATGGTAAGTGGAACTGTCTCGAGAGATGGCTAACTCAGATATACGAGGGTTGTCTGGGTCCCGCCAGTATCACTCGAAATAAGTAGCCAAGGATTTTTTTTTCTATTTTTCTCATGTACTTCGATCCTTTTTAAACTTTTTCCAAGTATTCACCGCCAACATCAATGCACTTTTGGGCTCTTCTGACCCACGCCGCAAAACACTCGCGAAAGGCTGTCTTTGGGAGGTTGTCCAGCTGTTCTTTGACAGCTGCAATCAGTTCCTCTCGAGTTTCGAAGTTGTGGCCTCGCAGGGGTTCTGTCACCTTCGGGAAGAGCCAAAAGTCACATGGTGCAAGATCGATTGGCCATTGTTGAACTTGTCAAGGAAAAACTTGCACCATTCCACGCGAGCTTGCTTTTGTTCCACAGTCAGCAGCCTTAGAACCCATCGGGCACATTTCTTTGTAAAGCCAAAATCTCGTCGAATGATGGTGACGACAGCATACTGGGTCATCCCAAGTTCCAGGGCAATTTTCCTGATGGTCACACGACCATCTTCTTCCAGGAACTCCTTCACACGATCAGCATTTCTGCCATCAGTCGAACTTCGCGGTTTCGGTTCACGTTCTTCATTGTCAAAGTTGAAGTGACCTGTGCTGAAGCGCTGGAACCACTTAAAAACCATTGTCTTCTTTGGAGCATTCTTCTTGAAGATGCGAGAAAGTTTTTGGCAGCACTCTTTAGCTGTTAAACCATCAGAAAAGTCGTAAAAAATCATCACTTGAAAGTCACGCACGCACGGAGTCGGGAGCTTCGCCGCTAGCACCAGTTGCGCACTCTCAGTTCGTTTGCTTCTCCTGTTCATTCTGAAGGAAGAGAGGGAGCAAAACATCTGAACAAAAACATGCAACCACTTGAATAATCCCTCTACACAGCAGAACAGGTTTCGACAGGCTGACACTTGACAAACGATAAAATTCCGCGCGGAACCCAGACAACCCTCGTACATATGTTTTCTAGGCAATCAAACCTGTCTTTACTGATCCTATTTTAGTGTTGATTACCAAATGTTCTGTATCTACAGTATATGATTCCAGTTTCGTTTTCCTTTACTTGCAGACACGTATGAGGAAGCTGAAAATAGCTGGAAAAGATACCTTCAGAATCATTGTGACACTACAGATCTGTAATTAGATGTGGATGTGGAGCAGTAGTGAAAAAGAAAGGCTAGGTATTGTGATGTTGTATTGATAAGTATATTAACTTGTTTTTAATACAAACTGGTGAGTATTATTCATATTTAGAACCAAGCCACACTTCAGTCCAGAAAGTGATTCAGAAGATGAGGCTCCTCATCTTTAACAAAAGAGATTCTGCAAGGATCCATGAATTCTTTTTCCAGGTATGATACATTAATTCACACAGGGTAGAGAGAAAAAAAAAAGCATTGAATGGCTAAGGAACTCACTGCTACATGCTACAGTAATTTGGCAGCCTTACAAGGCAGATATGTTCACTCTATTAAAAAATTGTCTTTTTTGACCTTATTTCCTCTTTTTATAGTTGACTATCACTGTCCTCAGGAGCAGTACGCTAGCCCTCGCTCACCTCTGCAGTAACACCCCAGCCGCTGCTCAACTCTGCAGTAGTACGGCAGCCTTCACCCACTTCTGCAGCAGTACACCATCCCTCACCCCCCTCCGCAGTAGAGCACCAGACTGCTACCACCCCCTCAATAGCATAGAGATTTCCACAACAGGACAGCCACCGCATCCAGTTCAGCCTACCGGGATTCTTCTTTAATGGATCAAGGAGGTTTGTGTATGTCTTATCCTCTGCTGGTTTATTCTCTCTGTTTCATTGTGCAACCTCCACATGTATGGCTGAACTATCGTGTCTGCTGTATTAGAGGTACCCTCTGGGCAGGGCTCCAGACTTACATCATAGTCACATTATTGCAATGTTTAGAGAGAAGCCCTGTGGTTAGACAGGAAGTTGTTAAACACCTTCAGTAATATAGTTTTTCTTCTTTTTTTTTGTAGCAGACGTCAAGGCAACTAATAAAAGGCTAGAGCAAAAAGCCTGTCTTCACAAAATCAATTCACATTTAAAATGCATTCAGTGAGAATAATAATATTTTCTTGTTTCACCCAAGATGTTGCTTTTCAGAAATTAATTGAAATGGTCACAGAGCTCAAGAAAGAGGTAAAGAAGAACATTAAGGTTTTCTGAGGTCTTCCTCCTCCTCCACACAGACTATGGCACCACTAACTTTTGGATTAACCCTGTAAGATTTTAAGGAAGTGGAGGAAGCAAAAAAAAAAACCTTCATTCAGCAGAGGTGAGGACAGTAATGGTACAAAATAAAAACTCTGGAGTGTCGATTAGTATGATTGAACTTAATATGTTTTGTCTAAAATCTAGTTTATGGTTTAAACCTTCACTGTTTCATTTTGGATAGAGCCTGGCCATAAATCAATTGCACAAGAGTTCATTTTTATTCTCTAAGATAATTTCTTCTCATTCCATGAGCATCTCACAAGGTGAACCGCTTTGCAGTTATTTGTGGGGCATCATTGCAAGGCCTGGGTCTGTGGTAATCCTTTCTTGTGCCCTGACAAATGAGAGTAAATTGGGCTGGGAGATTTTTCCCTTTTATCATTGCAGATCAGTTTAAATCAGGGTAAACATCACAAGTAGCTGTAAAGCACTTTTTCAACAAAATGTTGCTGTTTGCATGGACAAAATTAAACAATACGTGCATAGATGGTGTCACACACATGTGAGTAGAAGGCAACTGAAGGGCTTAAGTAATGGTAATACCACATTCGACCAGGGGGCGGCAGGGTGCACTAACTGTCTTTCTCAGTTCCCTGCAGACCATTCCTGAGAAATCCTGCCAGGTTCCAGCTCCCTCGATGATGTCACTTCTGGGTCCGGCCTCCTCAATGATGTCACTTCTGGGTCCGGCCCCCTTGATGACATCACTTCCTATATGGGCCTTTAAAGTCGCCATCTTACCACCAAGAAATCAGTTCTGTTTTGGACTCAGTATTGCGAACATTGCTGTCAATTTAAAAAAATCTTTTGCAGCCAGGGATATTATACGGGTGTCTGCCCCAAACCTTTTTATGATGTCTGGTCTGTGTTTTTATCACAATGGTCTACCCTCCATCTTACTTTAGCAGGGAGAACTAACACTATTCTATTTCAAAACATCCACATATACATTAACAAATAAATCATTTTTTAAGAAATTAGATTTAATCATAACCTCATTTATTTGGAATTTGAAGTATCCATGCATCCAAAGGGCGACCCTACAATGACCTAAATCAGAAGATGGCATGGCTCTACCTACCTATTTTATTACTGGGCGGCAGACATTCAAGCTATAAAAACCTGGACATTGATACAAATACATGAACACACACAGGCTTGGTCTGTGATAGAAATGAAATCCTACAGTACCTCTTTATATTCCTTGCTTTGTACACCAGTAAATATAAGGTATTATCAATATATTAACAACCCAATTGTCCTTCAATCACTCAGAATATGGAACCAATGTAGGAAGCACTTCAAGTTGAAGAATATTTTATCTGTGGCACCTCTACATATAAACATCTTTTTTCACCCTGTTGAACTTATACAGTTTTTATTGTTTGGAAAACGTATGAGATTAAATCATTTAGAGATTTGTATATAAATAATGTCTTTGCATCCAATGAACAATTACACTCTGAATTTAGTTTCCCATCAACACAACTTATTCACTATCTCCAAATTAGAAACTTTGCTAAACAAAATCTGCCCAATTGTTCTCAAATCCTACCTCTTTTTATGCCTGAAGAGATATTGATCAGTCTTGAAGACTCAGACAGCATTTTTATAATACTGTATATAAAAACATTTTAAAGTTACTTCCTTTTAAAGATCCAAAGTATAGTGCGAAAATGATCTCTTACTCAACATTTCAAAAAAGGAGTGGAAGGCAGCCATGAATGGAATTCACTCTAGCACCATATGCTCAAAGCTTTCAATCATTCAAGTTAAAATTTTTTATCAAGTACATCTATCTTGTTTAAAATTGTCCAAAAATTTTCCAGGAAAAGATCCAACCTGCAAACGTTACAATTGAGCTCCAGCTTCACTGGGCCATATGTTTTGGGTGTGTACCAAATTAACATCATTCTGGTCAAAAAATCTTAAATGCCTATCAGATAGCCATGGTTTCACAATCACTCCTAATCCATTAATAGCTGTGTTTGGTGTTCTCCCAGATAGAATTAAAGTGGAGAAGGACAAACAAACTGCAATTGCCTTTATTTCACTATTAGCTCACAGACCTTGCTCAACTGGAACTAACCCACCTCTGTTAAGTCAGTGGGTAATTGATGTTGTTATATCCATCCATCCATCCATTTTCCAACCCGCTGAATCCGAACACAGGGTCACGGGGGTCTGCTGGAGCCAATCCCAGCCAACACAGGCACAAGGCAGGAACCAATCCCAGGCAGGGTGACAACCCACCGCAGGACACACACAAACACACCCACACACCAAGCACACACTAGGGCCAATTTAGAATCGCCAATCCACCTAACCTGCATGTCTTTGGACTGTGGGAGGAAACTGGAGCGCCCGGAGGAAACCCACGCAGACACGGAGAGAACATGCAAACTCCATGCAAGGAGGACCCGGGAAGCGAACCCAGGTCCCCAGGTCTCCCAACTGTGAGGCAGCAGCGCTACCCACTGCACCACTGTGCCGCCCATGTTGTTATATAGTATTTGAAAACTGGAAAAAAATGTGATTCTCTCTTACAGATCTGTTCAAAACTTTTTTTAAACCTGGCAGGATCTTATCAATAATATTTTAGAACAAGCACTTATGTTGGGGAGAAAGACTCCTTTTCCTCTATACTACTCTGAAAAGTTTTACTCTGGCTGTTGACCATTAATTGCTGATAAAAATTTAATTTGGTTATTCCTAGATGATTCCTAATTTGGGTTAATGAAAGACTAAATGTAGTGGTGACATAGGCATTCACGTTTATTCAAAAAGAAATTATATTTTTCTAGTGCATGTGTATGCACTCAATTCCACAGTAAGCAAGCTCATTCTCTTTTTTCTTTTGTTCTTTTTAGATGCCTTAAAACTGCAAATAGTGGAGGATAATGTGTTTGAGTATGAATTTCCAGATGCTGTCAAAAATGGCTGCACTATGCACCAGATCACTTAGGTGGAACTTGTAGTAAAATAAAAGTAATAACTGATCTGTGATCTTGTGTAAGGATGTCCAATTTCAATAAAACAGTTGTGAAGCTACAGATTTGTGTGCTTTGTTTATTTGGACAATATACAGTAATAAATAAATCTGGCTGTAGATAAAGCAGGCTTACTAAAGTAATATAACTTTTACACAAGGTTGAAAAGTGGATGAAATAGTGCTGAAGTTCTGTTGAGTTTTGGTTAGGATTTCAACATTGTTTCAACATTAAATCAGGGTGCAAATTGATGATGGATTAACGTTACACTTCAACATTGATTCAATGGTGTTAATGTTTACACTTTAATGTTGACTCAGCATTGATTCAATGACTGCTTGCTCTCTGGGTTGTTTTGGAAAAGATGGTCTAAAGAATATTTCTCAATTCTTCAAAAACATCAAAAATGGCTACATCAAGAAGAAATGCTGAACCAGGGAACACTGTTTTAATAGAAGATGATGCTATAACCTGTAACTCTTAGGTAATGGGTGAAGTCGTCAAGACAATGCCAGATGCCAAATGTGCAGTCAGAAGAGTTTGTGCGCAGACCAAAACCAGCACACTGGAGAGATTTATAAATAAACTGTCCCTGCTTCAAGAAACAGCTGATGTTTGAGATAAGAAATTCTTAAATGTTTGCTTCAGTTAATTATTAGTTATTTGAAAACGATATTTGGAGTGTAAGAATAGTTCGTAGCTCTTTTTGAAGTAAAATATAGTAATTGTCTCGGCTCCTGCCAGTCTAGAAAGTTAATGTTTAATGTTAAATTTATTTAACTGCTTAATTTCAGTAATAGATTATCAGTTTCTTATATCTACCTAGAATATGGTATAGCCTTTTACCCTCTCTAAGTTAACATGAGATAGAACTTTCTTAGCTATATCTCTCTATTATAAAAGTAAATCTTGAGATGAGACTATTGCCAAGTCTCGCCCTCCTCTCAACCATTTTCAACCATGCCCATGGTCCTCTCACCTCTCATTCATGTGAATGCTTTTGTCAGACACAGTTCCTGCGCTGTTCATGTTTTCCTCACTTTAAGTTCCCTATAAAAGAAGACTTATTATGTCCAAATCGTATTGAAGAATTTCATCCCGAAGGGTTATCAACAGAAGAAATGAGTACACGGGCAATCCTAGCACAGAGAAATGATGAAGATAAATGAATTAACACAAAAACTGTCGATCGGTTACACAGCAAATTGGTTAAATGCGTATTAATAGACTATGCTGAAACAGTTGGTGGTGATGGTGTGGAAGATGAAAACATCAACTTACAATATCTCTCAGAATATTTACAACCATTAACATTGTCCGGCATTGTAATGTTATTGCGTAATTTAAGTCTGAGTGATGGACTATGCCATAGGACAAGATTAGTTGTATTCAAAATTGGTCAAACAATTGTGACATGAAAAATTTTAACAGGCGACAAGAAAGGTAAAGTAGTACATCTTTCACGGATAACGTTAGATACCAAAGGTGATCTTGATATGCCATTCGTATTAAAACGCTTACAGTTTCCCATTAGAATAGCTTTTGCTATGACAATTAACAAATCACAGGGACAGACATTCGAAAAAGTCAGTTTATTTATTAGAGAGAAAGAAACGATATTGTAAAATTGTTAGTTCTATTATGCATATGTAACAATTCCCATGAAAATAACAATCTGTTTAAATTATACATCCGCTTCCCCATACGCAAGCGGCAGATCCACGAAGTAGCTAGCGTATAGCGGCTGCCCGGGGGTTGGCGAGTGAAACGAGCAGGGGGCAGAACTCCATAGTGTTCAGTTAAGCAAGTTAGGAAATAGTCTTACTGCTTTGATATGTCTGCAAATAGGAGATGGCATAGTTTTATGACCGTGCTTAGCGTGCTCAACTTGCTTAATGTGCCTCAAGTACAACTGAAAGACGAAACTTAGAGAATGAAGCAAGATATATAATCCTTAAACAGAATTTTTCTTAAACAAGAACTTCTCTGTAATATCAAGATTTTCTCTACGTTTGTGTGAAGTGTTTTGCATTGAAATTTTACTATAGTTTTTTAAGATATTTGGTCTGTGGAATTATTTAAACACGTGTCAAACTATTGCCTGAAACATCCTATGAAGCAAATTAAAAGCTGCAGAGCTTTGGTAATTTTGGATAAACAGAGCTACAATATATGTTTAATTAGTTTCTACCTTTATCTCTGTGTGTTTCAACATATTTGCATTTGTATGTATACTAGTTCTGTATTTAGTAATTAGTATAGCCTAGACTTGTATTTCAACTGAGAATTGTTCACATCACTCTGTGCCTGCACTCAGTGAAGAGCACAATTCAAAAAGTTGTATTATATTGTATTGTGTATTATACATGAGGCAAACAACTCTGATGATACACTCTCTGAATGGATTAACAGAAGGTCATAACTGCTGAGACATGTAGTTAGTGGGTTGTTCAAACATCATATTTCATTCAGCAAACACTACATTTGTGTCATTTGCTGCGTTTTTGAAGTCAGACTAATGTTCATCAATAGAACAACTAAAATATTAATACAGGTGAGAATAAGATGCCATCTCCAGTTACAAGTAATTAGTACAGGTGTGGTTAGTCCAGATGAATAGTTAATCCGGATTTAGAGCTATGCAACTACAATGTCTTATTACTTATATACAGCAGCTTGAAAACAACACAAGAACTGCTCATATACACGAATTCTGAAATAATGGATAAGAATTGATAAGTTTGATTTCACAGAAATACCCTTAAAGCAGAAGAAATGTAATAAAGGGAGAAATTTATTTTGAAAAAATGAAACTTCAGGAGTTTGTGACATTTGAATTTTGAATTAATTTGATTTGACCATTAAATATTACCATTCAGTAAGTGCTATTAAGCTGTGTCTCTTCCAAATATGGTGCAAATACAGTATACATCCTACAACAGTAAATGTCATAAACCTGACAAAGTGAATATCAACCATACCTAATTTGAAAAATATGTTCTTATAATGGCAGCTTTTAAAGAGTTTGTATAAATGAAATATCCTGAATAATGTTGGTATTCACAAGTTTATGTGGCATTCATAATATGATATTTGAATTTTTATTTTGTAGCATTAATTTTATGCAGTATTTATTGTTTGGCCACTGAACAGAAAATGCCATTGAATAAATTAAGTATGTGCACATGGTTAGATAAATAAGGTATTCCATAATGATCATATCATTTTGTGTAAACACTTTGCTGATATCCCCCAATTATTGTTACATTAGAGGGAAATCAACCACCACCTCTACAAATGAAATGAAAGGGTCAGCACCTAGAAGTGAGGCATATGGGAGATCTCCATTTCAAAAGCAACTTTTGAAAGTGGCACATACCCAAAAAGAAGCAGGTGATCAGGCACCCTCAAACTTTCTCTCCCTTCTGCAATTATCTGTTGTACCTCTCTGAACTCTGTTCCATCAAAATGTCAGACAAGTCAGTTTCGCCACCTCTGTGCTGTATACAAATTCACCAATGACTAGAGATATACAGTATGATCAGCCTGACTGACACTATCTACGGTATCACCGATTTACAAAACAATACATGTAGCATTTACAACTGACAGGTACCCTTTTTACAAATTCAATTACATTATCACCAGCAAAGTCCTGACAAAAAGCTTATAACACACTTACAATATTTCCACATCAATGAATACAGTGAATGTATGTTTCCGTGTCAGACCTTAATGTGGCTCATACAATTCATTAAAACTTCCATACTCTTGAAGATAGTCATGCCTTCCATTAGAATCTTTTTTTGATAGTCTGTTTCATTGGAGACTGGACAGATTGGATAATCATTTCTGAATGGTACCATTAATCATTGAACTGGTGTTTCTCTATAAATTTTCCTCTCAGGAAATTTTTGGAAGAGGCATTTTTGCTAGTTAACTCACTCTCATTGCTAACTTATCATGTCAGGTGCCAGTTCGTCACAGGGTGAACACATACACCAAAAACACACTAGGGCAAATGTAACATGATCAAATCACCTAATTACATTGGGAAGATGTGAGATACGAACCTTGATCTCCTGACTGCAAGGCAGCAGCTCTACCATTGCACAACCACCGCCTTACTGGTTACTTGCAATGTGAATTTTAGTTGTTACTTCCTGGCTAAATCAGTAAAAGTTGCGTGATTAGATACAATCACTGTGGATTTTTACAAGGGAAAAATATTAATTTAAATTATAGAGCTTGCTCATTTGGAATGAAAATTGCAGAATGAATTCAACACAACATATGCTTGATGACTTATTATATAAATGTGATGGGTTTTAGTTTACTTAATGTGTATGTGTGATGTGAATGTCTGTGAGGCTGAATGAAAATGTCAAGCAAAGAATGAGAAAGTGTGCCAGTCAAAGTGAATGTGACATATGTGTAAGTGTGTATCTGTGTGTGGTACGTTTGAGTTTTTTTGCTATGACAGATCTGGGCCAAACTTATTTAATAAACAATAAGTAAAATTAGGGGCTCAGTATCAGTTGAATTTGTTAGAAGGTAGCATTACTTACTTAGCAGTAGTTTTTCAAAATGAGATCATTCTGATCACCTCTAATGTGACACAGAAAGAATCAGAATCAGAATCAGAAAACTTTATTAATCCCGAAGGAAATTACTTATGTTGCAACTTAACAACAGACAAGGGACATGTTACACTAAAAGCAAGTATAAAATAATCATGTAAATATAAATAAAGCATAATAAATGTAAGTATCAAACTTGAGTGCAGAGTGTTGCTCCTTAAGTTAATATTGCACATTATGAGAACAAATAAGGTTATTCTCATGTGAAGAGAAGACAATTTATTGCACAAGAACAGATAGTATGTTGTATATTTCAAGTACTTGAAAAATGTACCTGGATATCCAATAAAGAAAAAGGGTAATAGCTTAAAGTATGGGTGAATGACCGAAAAAGGAGTTATAGGGTCTGATTGCTGTGGGGAGGAAGGATTTTCTGTGACGTTCAGTGGAGCACTTGATGCTAGTCAGTCTACTGCTGAAAACGCAGTCCAACCACAACACTATGAAGTGGGTGATTAGCATTTTCAATAATAGACCAAAGCCTAGACAACCTTCTTTGATCTGCCACAGTTTCCAAGCTGTCCAGTTTCTCTCCTAACACAGAGGAAGCCTTCTGAATTAGTTTGTTTAGTCTCCTGATGTCTGCCACTTTCATGCTGCTTCCCCAGCATGCCACAGCGAAGAAAAAGGCACTGGCAACCACACTGTCATAGAACATCTGCAACATAGTGCTGCTGACACTAAAAGATCTGAGCTTGCGTAGGAAATACAGCCTACTTTGACCCTTCTTGTATATGGCCAGCAAGTTCCTGGACTAGTCTAGCTTATTTCTCATATGCACCCCTAGATACTTATACTCCTCAACTATCTCCACCTCCATACCCTTAATAGACAGGGGAGTGGCTAGAGATTGTGATCTTCTTAAATCAACTACCAGTTCTTTAGTTTTATTGGTGTTGATCTGCAGTTGATTCAGCTCACACCAGTCAACAAAATTGTTCACTACCTTCCTGTATTCCGTCTCTTCTCCACGTCTGATACTACCAACTATTGCAGGGCCATCAGAGAATTTTTGCAATTGGCAACCCTCTGTGTTGTAAGTAAAATCTGTAGTGTACAGGGTGAAGAGGAATGGTGACAGAACTGTCCCTTGTGGAGCACCAGTGCCACACAGCACGGTATCAGACACAGAGCCCTGTAGTCGCACAAACTGTGGCCTTCCCGTCAGATAGTCCATGATCCACGAAACTAAGGGAGCATCCACCTGCATTTCCGATAGCTTAATCCCCAGTCTGGCTGGCTGGATGGTGTTAAAGGCACATGAGAAATCGAAGAACATAATCCTGAGAGTTCCTACTGGCTTGTCTACGTGACTGTAGGCACCAGGATGTACCTTCTTTGGAACAGGAACCAGACAAGATGGTTTCCATAGCACTGGCACTTTTTTAACACTCAGGTGTAAGTTGAAAATCCTAAGTAGTACACCACAGAGTTGTGAGGTGCAGACTTTAAGCACCCTTGGTTTGATGCCATCAGGGCCTGCCGCCTTATCAGAACGAAGTCTGCGTAATTCTCTCACGACTTGGTGTTCTGTAAAGGTGGTGGATGGTCTGGTTGTGTCAGAGCTGTGGATAGAACAGGGGGCGGAGTAGGGTTTAGCTGGTAAGGAGGGGGTAGGAGGTAATGATTCACCGCACTCTTTCCCCTGTAATGAGTGGTGGGAGAGGGAAAAGTTATCAGGTTAGGTATTGATGGCGGTGTCGAGGGATACATTGTCAGCCACAGAGGTGGAGCTGCAGGGCAGGTTGGACTGAGGCATGCTGTCAAACCTACTAAAAAACTGATTAAATTCATTTGCCTTTACTCTGTCACCCTCAGTCATCTGGCAGCTTGAATTAAAACCAGTAATTGCCAACATGTCCTTCCAGACCTCTCTGGTGTTGTTCTGCTGCAGCGTTTGTTCCAGCTTTATCTTATAGCTGTCCCTCCCCTCTTTTATTTTAACAGACAACTGTTTCTGTACCCTCTTCACTGCTTCTTTGTCACCTGACCTAAATGCTCTTTTCTTTTCATTCAGAAGAACTTTAATGTCCTTGGTGACCCATGGTTTGCTGTTAGGGAAGCAGCCTACAGATTTTAAAGGTACACTGTTGTCTACACAGAAGTTTACGTATTCTGTGATACGGTCAGTGAGACCATCAATGTCCTCCAAATGAGGCTCACAGAGAGCATCCCAATCTGTTACCTCAAAGCAGTCCTGTAAAGCTACACTGGCTTTCTCTGACCACACCCTCATAGTCCTGAGAGTGGCTGACTGCCTCTTCACAAGTGGCACATAAAGAGGAAGAAGGTACACAAGGTTGTGGTCTGATCTCCCAAGAGGTGGGATGGCTGAACAACTGTATGCCTCTTTAACATTAGCATACAATAGATCCAGTGTTTTATCCTCTCTGGTAGGACAATTAACAAACTGGCTGAAACTGCTAAGTGTGCTGTTAAGGGAAATGTGATTGAAGTCTCCAGAGATGAGGATGAAAGCATCTGGGTGTTTCGTCTGTAGTCCCGCAGTGACTGAGTGGATGACATCACATGCCATCACTGCATTTGTGGAAGGAGGAATGTAAACAACAATGGCGATCGCATCTGAGAACTCCCTGGGCATGTAGTATGGGCATAGTCCTATCGCTAGCAGCTTGATGTCGGGGCTGCAGATACGTTCTTTAATCACAATGTGACCTGGGTGGCACCATTGTTCATTTACAAGTACAGCGAGCCCGCCACCTCTGCGCTTTCCACTTTCAGCCCATGTTCTATCCGCGCTTACACACTGGAAGCCGGCAATGTCCACGGCAGAGTCAGAAATAATCTTGTGCAGCCACGTCTCAGTAAAGAACATTAAACTGCACTCATGAAATTCCCTGTTATACTTAACCAATGCCATGAGCTCGTCCATCTTATTATCAAGTGATCTAACATTGCCCAGAGGGGAGATACGGCTTGTATCTTCTTCACGTTTCACTCTTACCCGCCTGTTGCACAATCCCACCTGCTTGTTTCCCCCGACGTTTTGCTCCTCCATGGCACCCCCTCTTCGTCTTTCTCCTTAACTCTGAAGGTAAATCCAAACGATTCTGTTTTGTTCTGCATCTGGCTTCAGAGCGAGTAACTGGTTCCGTGAGTAAACCAGAAGCCGTCCCATGTTGCTTGCCACATTAACATTAGTAGCCCTCAGGAAAACCAAACAAAAAGTAAAAAAAAAAAGTGATTAAAACGCTCTTAAACCTCATGGTCAAAGAGGGCTCCACTTATGAATACTTAATTGCACTTTAAGCTATTGTTAGGAAAACAAAAAACAGTCTAAAAAAACTAAAATACGTAGACAAGACATGGGGCTGTTGTAACAAGCTGCTGCAAGGCTCACGCCTGCGCATCTCATCTCATCAACTGGGTGAAAGAGACTCTGGCCTTGGCAACTTCATGTAGTGTATCACTCAAATGTTTACAAGTGTTTCTTTAGTCATCTGAATTTCTTGTGATAACCACCCCAGAAATTAAAGACTATTTGAGTTATGCTGTATTAAGTGTGTAGTGGCAATGTTAGAATTACTAAATAAACTTCAAAAGACTCTGCTGGACAGTTATCTTCTCAAAAGATCTTGACTATAAATTGTTCTCCTCCCTTGCTAAATGAATCTTAGGCTGGAGAGATCTCTTAATTTTGTACATTGGGGATAACCCATTTAAAGGTTTTCCAGTGTTGTTTCTGTCCTAGTGTCTATATAAATGCAGGGAATTCCAGTTTCTGTATTACATCTTGCCTGAAGAAGCTGCCTTAGCTGCCTTGAAAGCTTGCATATTGTAATCTGTTCAGTTAGCCAATAAAAGGTGTAATTTTACTTGACTTCTCATTACATCCATAATAGCTAACACGCTACAACAACCAACTACTAAGTGTTTTAGAAAAATAGAAGATGAGACACATCCAAGAACACAGGCTTTTGGGTGTTATTTAGCTGACATAATGTATCTAAGAGTTTACAGGAGACTATTCTAGTCAATAACTCATTAAGTTAAACCTTTACTTATGTAGGTCATAAAGAAATACAGATAACCAAGACATTTCTTTAGAGTATGTATATTTTGCTTGTGAATTTGAGCCTCAAAGTATGCTAGACACAATAAATATATAAAAAAGTAAGCCTTACCTTACTTCTTTTGAATTGCTACACTCATTCTATTCTAAATGCAGGGCTGGAAAATTGTCTAAGGGGAAAAATACACATCTCCTTTGAAATCGTGAACAGAATTGTTCTCACTGCCTTAAAATACCAAGCTTGAGTTTTGCATTCTTTACTAGACTCTTCCTTCCATTTTAGAAATGCATTATTTTAAAACTTCTTCAAATTAGATGGCTATTCTGCCCTTTGGAATGTAGTGCTAACTGTGGCGTAAAGGAATATGAGACATAATAATTGAAGACTTTTCATATTGCCTTATGGATACATGGGTTAAAATTGGTTAGTTTTCTAGTATAATAACATAAGCAAGCAATTGTACGACAGCTTTTATATTTTAAAATAATTAAGATGTATACTTTAGAAATGTTTTCTTGAAAAATATATTTATTAATCGCAATTATTTAAAACAGTAAAGTTTGAAATGAAATACTACAGTATGTTTTGCCCATTATGCTCAAAAACTGATGTACAGTTAACATGGAGGAGCTAAAATCCAAAACTACTGCCCTTGTGACAGCTTGTTTCTCTTCTTAACAAAGCTCTCAATCACAGAACAATACCCTAAATGAAAACAATAATTAACTTGATTAAAACATTGTCATTGTTTTAATTATTCACCCTTCAGAAACAACAGCAATGATCACAAATGTCGGTGCCAAACTTAATGCAATGGCTGACATTATCATTCATGCACAGCAGTGCAGCCCCTTGACTTCAGTCCTTTTTTCTTTTAATCCTATTTTTCCTCTCTATACTTGGTGTATTGGATTGCATGCCACTTTGACACAATAAAGAGGCACTGTGCAGTCAAAATGAAAGCTTTTCTCTAAGAAAACAAACCAATGCCCTGGATAAGATATAAGTGGAAGGAATCAGACGCATGACATGAGTGATGATTTCCTGATTTTTTTTTTATTTCTTTATAGCTTTGTACAGAAAAGGAAAAGATGGGACTTAAGGCTATAGGTTACCACTCAAACAGAATTATTTTACATGTGAACTGATTATAAGGAAATCTAGCATAACTACTTAGATATAGTTTAAAACATGTAAAAAACACTTTTCAAAAGTTAAAGTTATAAATGGGTCACAAAGACGCATAAAAAAGATATGAAAATACATTAAGAGAATTCCTAAAACATTCGGGTGTCTGCCCAGAAGTTTTATTATATGAATGAAAAGAATTCAATTTTACACCGTTCTGAAACTACATTGAGTGAAGGGAACTATACAAAAATAAATTGAAATGAAAACTGACAGTAATTAGCTGCAGCTGTTTATTGTATCTTATATATTTTATGAATTGTTTAATTTATATCCAAACAGCTATTTTGGAGTTTATATAGCAGTTTTTCCTTTGTACTATGTATTCTTTTATATTTAAGAAAAAGTAAGCACTGTAATATTCTGTTAAAGTGTCCTTATAATTTTGATAAAAGTTAGGTTTGACAAGTTTAAAAATTATTAATGATAGGTGTGGCGAGTGGCTGGGTGTGTGGTACCCAGCCTGGACGCCCAGAAGGACCGAAGGAGGGCTTATGCCTCCTCCAGACCTCGAGGGGGCGACCGCCCTGGTGGCTTTGGGGACCATGGGAACGGAGCTTAGAAGCTCAACCCTGTAGGAGCCCGTGGTCCCAATGCTTGTGGAGCCCTGGCCCTCAGCACTTCTTCCACACCCAGAAGTGCTTTGGGGGAAGAAGACCAGGGATACCTGGAGTGCTTCCAGGTGCACAGCCGGTACTTCCCACCACAGCTCATCAGGAGGCACCTGGAGCACATCCGGGTGTGTGTGTATTCGATGACTGGAGTCGGGAGCGTAGTTGGACAGAGTCTTGGAGGAGAGGATTGGAGGCGGTCAGGAGAAGGAAAAGGCATTGTGAAAGAAGGCCTGGACTGTGGGGTGAAGGGGGTTGTGTGTGCACTTGTATATAGTAATTGTAAATAAACGTGTGTTGGGTGATAAAACAATGTCTACCTGTCTGTGTCCGGGCTGGTTCCCACATAGGTAAAACAAGATATCCATTTGTCAGTAGTATATTGTAAACATTGACATATGTCAGAGAATTTACAACTGGAGTTATTTTTAAGAAGAAACGTACAAGTAATAGAAGTGTAGAATTACTGAAAATAAAAACTTAGCTAGGTTCATTTGATTCTGTTCAGTTACTTTTGCGTACTGTGTAAATGGAAAAATAGAAATTCCATATATGAATGCCCTATTTAATTTATGACACTGAAATTATAAATCTTCAATTTAACTTCAATCAATAAAAAATATCCTTATACAGTAAATGAAGTACAGTAATCCCTCGCTATATCGCGCTTCGCCTTTCGCGGCTTCACTCTATCGCGGATTTTATATGTAAGCATATTTAAATATATATCGCGGATTTTTCGCTGCTTCGCGGGTTTCTGCGGACAATGGGTCTTTTAATTTCTGGTACATGCTTCCTCAGTTGGTTTGCCCAGTTGATTTCATACAAGGGATGCTATTGGCAGATGGCTGAGAAGCTACCCAACTTACTTTCTCTCTCTCTCTCTTGCGCTGACGTAGGGGGGTGGGAGCAGAAGGGCTGTTCACACACCTAGACGATACGGACGCTCGTCTAAAAATGCTGAAATATTATCTTCACGTTGCTATCTTTTGTGCAGCTGCAGCTGCTTCCTGAAACGACATGCTGAACGGTGCTTCACATACTTAAAAGCACGAAGGGCACGTATTGATTTTTTTATCTGTCCCTCTCTCTATCTCTCTCTCTGCTCCTGACGGAGGGGGTGTGAGCTGCCCCCTTCAACAGCTTTGTGCCGTGGTGCTTCGCATACTTAAAAGCCAAACAGCGCTATTGATTTGTTTGCTCCTTTGAAGAGGAAGATATGTTTGCATTCTTTTAATTGTGAGACTGAACTGTCATCTCCGTCTTGTCATGGAGCACAGTTTAAACTATTGAAAAAGAGACAAATGTTTGTTTGCAGTGTTTGAGTAACGTTCCTGTCTCTCTACAACCTCCTGTGTTTCTGCGCAAATCTGTGACCCAAGCATGACAATATAAAAATAACCATATAAACATATAGTTTCTACTTCGCGGATTTTCTTATTTCGCGGGTGGCTCTGGAACGCAACCCCCGCGATGGAGGAGGGATTACTGTACTTGTAAAATTACAGCAAAGAGACAAAAACAAAGAGTTGGTACATCAGCCTGTGTTGTCTATTTAATGTCAGGGTATCTGTGCACAAAAGAAAAATTGAAATGTAAATGAACATTTGATATTTATGAGTTTGCTGCCCTGACAGACTTGCATCTTGTGTGAGCTGGTAGAGGAGGAAGAGGCACGACAATCATGGCTCCAGCCAAAAGTGTCATCATGAGTCCTCATGGTAGTCATCCTCAATTCTAAGACAAATGGAAACATTATTAATATGAGTGGTACTTTCAAAATCTTAGCTACATTTTTATTCAATCTCATTCACATGAGGTACACCACATGCTTGTGTGTCTGAAGCACTGTATAAATTATGGGATAATTTTAGTAATTTTAGGTAGATTCTTGTACTGACTGTCTGAGGGGAGAGAAGCAAGCTTAACACATTGCTGCCATTTTAGCCCTATCTGCAAGGCAAAGTAAGAACCTGAGACAGCATTAGGCACCTCTTACTTTCTCTTCCATTTTTTTTGTATCTCTGCCACTGCCAAACTGCAGAAGATTCTGTAGAATAGTTTGTGTGTATACCTAACGGGAGCAGCCGAAATTTTTATCTCCTTACTGGTTGTGACATTGCCTTTTGTGTTGTTTAATGTTGAGAACATGAGTTCAGCAAGCTATATGAAAGTTGGTTATTAATACAGAAGATGCAAAATTATGGATAACCAAGGTATGACATTGATATCATTATATATTTGGCTTAAGCAGGAAAAAAAATAAGAGACAGAAAGGCACACAGAGACAGCGTACTGCCAAAATTGCAAGACGGCAGTTTGGAAAGGTTTTTGGACCATGAGACAAAATGTAGTCTAAATAATGATCAAAAGTTCTTTCTTAAACAGAAAAACAAATAGATTCATGAACACAGCCAAACACAAACCAAACTCGAAAGCAAAAAAAAAAAAACAGCAAATGATCTAAACCAAGAGTTAGAAACAAAATAAAAAACAGTTTTGGATAGCCAGGATGTGTAAGGTGCCAACCTTTATACAGGAACAGACTGTGCACTCCTGCCATTCCTGGACAGCAATGCCATATTGTTACATTCTGGTTTACTTGAAAGTTTGCTGTGTGAAAAACAACCAAACTAACTGAAGACTGAAACAAAGTAAACAATCATGTCTTTGTCTGGCACAAACCAAACAAACTATTAGTGTGAAAAATTCCATAAAAAATTTATTAGAAAAAAGACTCTTACCTAATTTACCTAATTTAGCACAAGATTTTTACAAACATCCATTGGAAAAAGAGAAAGTTCAGAATTGAAAAAAAATGTATGCATATTAAATAAATAAGACCACAACACTTAAAAAGTACATTTTATCAAATCCTATAACCCACATATCCATAAATTGCTGCTACAGTATACATTCTTTTGCAATACTTATGAACTGCATGCAGTAGAATTCATATAGACACCAGACCCAAATAAGAGGTGCAACCATATTGAACTCACAGCTGCTACAGAGAGCTGCTTCAGCTTTCCATAATAGTGCAGTGACACTGAGAAGCAAATTACTTTTAAAAACTGAATACATTGTTTAGAGTAAACTATTTTTAGTCAGACAGTACATTATCATTTGTATTGTATATTGTTCAGAGTAATGGTCAGTTAGTGTATTAATAAGAATGTTGACTTCCTCAATGTCAGAGTCAACTTTGGCTTCTCTAAAGTCAAAGTGGCTTTATCAATTCTTTAAAGTGATGTCAAATTTTATAGAGATGTTATAGCCCTGGGGTACCTGATGGATCAAGCAGATGATTATTATACCATGTGCATTGACATTTCATATTATATTTGGTGTATTTGACCTAATGGATCAAACTGTTCCAGCATTTTCATTTGTAAGTGTCGGAAAAGATAGATTGGCACCCCAACTGAGGTCAGGCAGGATGTTCTACCTGGTCAGGAGGCCATAATGGAAAGAGAGCAGAAATATAGATGAGAGGTGGAGATGCAACATGGCTGGGATGGTCCTCAAGTTCTGTTCCAGTTTGGATGACCCAATAATAGATTTATGGGAGACAAACAGATTTCAGGAAGAATTCATCCCCCAGCATGGCTGATGGCAGTATTCCTCTGATATGAGGCTTGAACACCCGCAGTGATGACTGGGACTTGTAGTATGGAATGGCAGCCCTGTTGGGTCCTTGGGTGCTTCCAGCATTCAACATGGTAACACCAGAAGTACTCCTGGGTTCAAGATAAAAGGGAAACATCTCCATTGATTGGGAGTCAGGAGGCTCATTTAGCAGTTGTGTATACGGTAGTGGATTGATTTGAATGTGTGTAAAAAACAAAGAGACACTACTGTAATAAAAAAAAACCATTTTATTTCACCTGATTTTGTGTATGGCTGAGTTGTGTTTAGTTTTTGGGACTCTGGGGCACCCCGCCCCATGTGTTTAATTATCATATAATAACTGTAAACAGTGCTGCAAAACCTAATTTTGTCCTTACTGTGGTTTAACTTAATTATAAAATCTCTTGCTCTTTCTGATGCCACTGGAAGAAAATTCAGACATTCTACATTACTATGTGTTTTGTGCCCAAAGTGTGACACTGTGGCCTGATCACAAATGACTGGATATGTTAAAAATGTTAATTGAACAATACTATGATATAAAATAGGTCTGTAAGGTTCACTATTACAGAAAATGATACAGTTGGTAGGTTAAGTAAATTGGATTCTGAAAAGGGAGAGAAATTTGAAAAAAATAAGTGATGAAATATGCAAAGCATATTTTAATATTTTTATGAAAAGGAGTAATCATATATAGGTTTGGAGGAAATTGATATTTTAGACTTTGAGTTATGCATTTTATATGTACAGATTAAAAAGATAACAATAACAACAAATGTGTCACTGTATAGAAGATATGAAGGTTCCTGCTCTGATACAAAATAACGCCAAATGTGCACAACAGTGAAGAAAAAAAGGTTAATCTTTACGTTTTCCTGGTTAGCTGTCTTCATTTCTATTTACTACAATGAAGTAAGCCATTTCAGTTTTACAGACTTCTTTTACAATCCTATTATAAATTGATTGTCTCTTTTGACCTACTGACAATAAAAAAGCAAAAAAAAAACAGAAAAAAGGAAAAAAACAATGATGTTAATAAAAGAATGGAAACTGTTGAGAAAACTACAGAACTACCTCTATTTGGACATAAATCTTCTATTGTAAATGTTCTTTTCTTGTATTTAAATTATTTGTCAGGTAGGACCTTTCACATTAAAAAAATGCAAGAAGATTTTCTCAATTGTTTGCTTAAGATGCTGGTCCTCTCGTTGTGATCTTTGTAGAAATATATTTAATTTCTTTTCATCACAGCCTTTCTATACAAAAAGGGAATATAGCTGTACAAAATGATACCCTCTCTTCCACCATCCTCTCTATTTTTAGCTGGGATTTTTTGGTTTGCCTTTTCTTGTCAGCACTCTAATCCCGCTTATGACTTTCTCAATTCACATTCCTTTTGAAATATGTTAAGCTCATTTGCCAGTCTCTTCATAACACATAAGAATAAACACGACTTTACAAGAAATTCTTCAAAATGGTGAGTTCATTTAAAAAAGAAATTTTGGAGAGCTTAGTAAAATATTAATTTTATAGATATATTTTAGGAGTGCAAAGTTGAAAATAAAAAACAAATATAGATAATTTCTCATGGACTTTTTATAAGTAACTGACAAATAAAGGAAACAATTGTGTAAATGTGAGGTGCATCTACACAGGTACGTTCATTGAGATAATTATTAACATCTCACATTGTAAATATTCATGTCTAAAATGCTAAACAGACTCTTTGCTCATTATGTGGTGCATCAGAGCTCAAGAAAGGTCTCAGGGACTTTAATAGAGAGCATGAGTTTCAGTAGTAAAGGCTGTTCAGCTTGTTAAACTTTGATGAGGAATGGTTGTTAAGGTGATGTTGACACGGATATTGAAGGAAAAGTCATCATGTACTGCAGAAGCTGAATGAAAATATATCCATTCATTACTTCAAAATGCAAGAAGAAAAAAGACAAGCAACCTTTGATTTTACGGCTATAGATGTAAACTACTGCAAAATGGAAGGGAAACGCCATGCTTAACATCAGCCCGTTCTGATAGATAGATAGATAGGCCGGCCATCCCTCACACTATCTATCTGTCATCCCGGCCAACACCCCCAGGCCGCCAGATGGAGCCCTCCCTGCGGCATAGAGGTTCCCTGAATTCCAGCAAGGCCTCATGGACCTTGTAGTTTTTACAACCAGCCCTGCTGGATACCATGGGGACCTCCAGGAGATGCTGTAGGGAGGCTCAGGGAATTCTACATGCCCTATAACCTGGAAGAATGTCATAGGCAAGGAGACAAGGGAAATGACGTGCTTCCGGGATGAAGAAGAGGATTTTTATCTGACCCGGAAGTGATAGGAGATCACATGGACTGAGGGATTGGAAACACTTCCGGGTCAGGGAATATAAAAGGATTGTGGGAAATCCCAGACGTTGAGCTGAGCTGGGTGGAAGGGTGGCAATGCGTCTGGGAGTGGAGGATTGTGTTTATTAATTATTTGATTATTGATTTATTACGTATTGTGGAGAAGAGGGTGCTTTGTGCACAGTATTATTATAATAAATTCAATTATTGGACTTTTACCTGGTGTCTGACGAGTGGTCTGAGGGTTCAAGGGGTCACGGGGACCCTTAAAACTGTCAAAATAGATAGATAGATAGATAGATAGATAGATAGATAGATAGATAGATAGATAGATAGATAGATAGATAGATAGATAGATAGATAGATAGATAGATAGATAGATAGATCCCAAGGAGAAATTCACATACTCCAGTAGCAGCATACTGATAAAGAACAATATTAAATTAAAGAGTGATAACAATGCAGGTATACAGACAGACAATAACTTTGTATAATTTTAACATTTACCCCCCCAGGTGGAATTGAAGAGTCGCATAGTGTGGGGGAGGAACGATCTCCTCAGTCTGTCAGTGGAGCAGGACATTGACAGCAGTCTGTCGCTGAAGCTGCTCCTCTGTCTGGAGATGATACTGTTCAGTGGATGCAGTGGATTCTCCATTATTGACAGGAGCCTGCTCAGTGCCCGTTGCTCTGCCATGGATGTCAAACGGTCCAGCTCCATGCCTACAATACAGCCTTCTAAGGAAGTATAGTCGGCTCTGTCCTTTCTTACACAGAGCATCAGTATTGGCAGTTCAGTCCAATTTATCATCCAGCTGCACTCCCAGGTATTTATAGGTTTGCACCCTCTGCACACAGTCACCTCTGATGATCACGGGGTCCATGAGGGGCCTGGTCCTCCTAAAATCCACCACCAGCTCCTTGGTTTTGCTGGTGTTCAGTTGTAGGTGGTTTGAGTCGCACCATTTAACAAAGTCTTTGATTAGGTTCCTATACTCCTCTTCCTGCCCATTCCTGATGCAGCCCACGATAGCAGTGTCTTCAGTGAACTTTTGCACGTGTCCGAGTTGTATTGGAAGTCCGATGTATATAGGCTGAACAGGACCGGAGAAAGTATAGTCCCCTGCGGTGCTCCTGTGTTGCTGACCACAATGTCAGACCTGCAGTTCCCAAGACGCACATACTGAGGTCTGTGTGTAAGATAGTCCACGATCCATGCCACCAGGTATGAATCTACTCCCATCTCTGTCAGCTTGTCCCTAATGAGCATAGGTTGGATGGTGTTGAAGGCGCTAGAGAAGTCTAGAAACATAATTCTTACAGCACCACTGCCTCTGTCCAAGTGGGAGAGGGATCGGTGTAGCATGTAGATGATGGCATCCTCTGCTCCCACCTTCTCCTGGTATGCGAACTGCAGAGGGGCGAGGGTCGAGGGTGTGTTGGACCTGTGGCCTTAGGTGGTGAAGCAGCAGCCGCTCCATGGTCTTTATCACATGTGACGTCAGAGCGACAGGCCCTGAGTCATTCAGCTCACTAGGACGTGATATCTTTGGGACGGGGGTGATGCAAGATGTTTTCCAAAGCCTCAGGACTCTCTCCTGTTCCAGGCTCAGGTTGAAGATGCACTGTAGAGGACTCCCCAGCTCCAGCGCACAGGCCTTCAGCAGTCATGGCGATACTCCATCTGGACCCACTGCTTTGCTGGCACAAAGTCTCCTCAGCTCTCTGCTCACCTGCGCTGCTGTAATTGTGGGTTGGGGGAAACTCTCTCCTATGCTGGTATCAGCAGAAGGATGGTTGGAGGGTGCAGTACTCTGAGGTGAGAGTGGGTTAGGGTGGTCAAACCTGTTAAAAAAGTTGTTCATTTGGTTTGCTCTCTCCACATCTCTCTCGATGGTGGCACCCTGATTCAAGCTGCAGCCAGTGATGATCTTCATCCCATCCCACACTTCCTTCATGCTGTTGTTCTGCAACTTCTGCTCCAGCATTCTCCTGTACTGCTCCTTCGCTGCCCCGAGAGGGAATCGGAGTTCCTTCTGCACGCACTTGAGCTCATGCTGATCACTGCCTTTAAAAGCCCTTTTCTTCTGGTTCAAAAGGCCCTTGATGTCACATGTAATCCATGGCTTGTTGTTAGCATAGCAGTGTACTGTTCTTATGGACCTACAATGTCCATACAGAAGTTGATGTAGTCAGTAGTGCAGTCAACAACCTCCTCAATGGACCCTCACTCTTGGTTTGTAGTGAGGCTGAAGCAGAACCAGGTTATGATCTGCTTTCCCAAGCGCAGGCAGCGGGGTGACACTGTATGCATCTTTAACGTTTGCATACAGTAAGTCAATAGTCCTATTTCCCCAGGTGTTACAATCCACATACTGGGAGAAGGCAGGTAATATTTTGTCCAGTGTCACATGGTTAAAGTCTCCAGCAATTAGCACAAGTGCCTCGGGGTGCTGCGTTTGCAGTTTAGCAACAGCTGAGTGGATGATGTCACTCGCTATCTCCACATTAGCCCGAGGAGGGATGTAAACAAGACCTGGGGACCCGGGTTCGCTTCCCGGGTCCTCCCTGCGTGGAGTTTGCATGTTCTCCCCGTGTCTGCGTGGGTTTCCTCCGGGCGCTCCGGTTTCCTCCCACAGTCCAAAGACATGCAGGTTAGGTGGATTGGCGATTCTAAATTGGCCCTAGTGTGTGCTTGGTGTGTGGGTGTGTTTGTGTGTGTCCTGCGGTGGGTTGGCACCCTGCCCAGGATTGGTTCCCTGCCTTGTGCCCTGTGTTGGCTGGGATTGGCTCCAGCAGACCCCCGTGACCCTGTGTTCGGATTCAGCGGGTTGGAAAATGGATGGATGGATGGATGGGATGTAAACAGTAACAACAATGATGTGTCCAAACTCTCTGGGCAAGTAATAGGGACGCAAACGTATGGCCAACAGTTCGATGTCCCTGCAGCAAGAGGAGATTTTAACGTTTACATGTCCAGAGTTGCACAATCTTGTATTGACATAGAGTGCGAGTCCACCTCCTTTGTGCTTCCCGCAGGTACTTGCGTCTCTGTCCGCTCTAACTGTGCTAAACAGCTAGCTATGATAGGAGTTCCTTGCACCGTAACCCTCTGCTTCCTGTGTCTGAGCAAATTTTGCAGCCATAAAACACAACACTCAAAACTCCCAATTCTGTTAGTTTGATGTCCAGCCTATTATGTGGCACCTTATGAAATGTTTATGAAAGTCAAGATAAATAATGTCATACTAGCCAACCCGCGGCGTGGCATATGCCGCATAATTATGTATTGATGGGTGAACACTTCCTGAACGACACAGTTGTCCAAACAGAAGTGAAAATATAATCGAGCCCGGTGCATTCTTTAACTGCATTCTCTGCCTTGTAGCACAGTGGTAGTGTTGCTGCTTTACAGTAAGGAGACTGTGGAAGATTTTGGGTTTGCTTCCCGGTTCCTCCCTGTGTGGATAGTGCTTTGAATACTGAAAACACCGGTATATCAATGTAATGAAGTATTAATATTCTTATGCGTCCAGCGCTCGCTCTCTCTCGCGCGCGCCTGTATGTGTGTGTGTGTGTGTGTTGCTCGCATACGCCGCATAATCACGCTGCTTTTTTAATGTTTTTTAAGCAGAGGGAAAAAAATGAACATTTGCAAAATCCGTAACGCTGCATTCAGTAAGTACAATGCACACGCGTTTAATTTGTCGGCCACTTTTTGCCAGCCGTCTTTTCAGGTTTGGGCTGCTTTTGCAGTGTTACCGCTTGTGCATATTAAATCTTGAAATCCTTCGAGTAACTAATTAACTAACACCCACCCACCCAGCTTGTGTGAAAAAAATGCACCCGTTCTTTCATCATTTTGTTGCAGCCTATCAAAGACTTGCTGCCCCCAACTCCTCACCTGAGTCGCTGTCGTCTGTGCACCTCTGAACCACGATGTCCTTTCATTGTTCTTTGCGGTTCCGGCTGCTTTTCTATATATAATCCACCAAGTCACCCGACCATGGTAGTAGCGACCTGGTGCGTACACAGGGCAGGGACGTATTCAGAGGGAGCGTATGACCCGCACTTACTGGATATTTCTCGTTCATGGGGAACAATTGCAAGCCCCGGTCTCCATCACGAATTGGGTTCAACGGCTTACCCGTCGGCGCCGGGTAGACACACGTTGATCCATTCAGTGTAGCGCGCGTGCAGTACTGGACATCACATACCTGTTAATGCTCAATCTCACGTGGCTGAAAGCCACTTGTCCCTGTAAGAAGTAGGACACCTACCACTTGGCAATCGCATAACTATTAAGCAGGAGGGAGTCTCATTCGTTTTCGGAATTAACCAGACTAATCGCTCCACCGACTAAGTATGGCCATGCAACACCACACACAGAATCGAGAAAGAGCTATCAATCTGTCAATCCTCTCCGTGTCCGGGCAGGGTGAGGTTTCCCGTGTTGAGTCAAATAAAGCAAGATTTGTGTATGGTGAGTTGTTGTGTTTGAGCACATGAGCAGGCACTGTGAATGCCTTGAGAGCATGGGTGGACGCGTGCCGGGGAATAATGAGTATCTATATATCTTCTTAGATATAGACAGAGTCTGATAGTTGTGATGGTTTTACACTCCAGTACATTGCGGTGAACGCTGGTAACAGTCAGGCAGGCAGGCGTATTAAGAGTTGGTGCTCTTAGAGTTGGTGGGCATGTCTCTCTAGCGGTTCGAGTTCTTGGGCGGTGCTCTGTCGTTTGTATCCCATGGTCGGACGACTTGGTGGATTATATATGGAAATGCAGCCGAAACTGAAAAGAATAATGAAAAGTCAACGTGGCTCAGTGGTGCATGTGTACTGTAGCAGAGACGAAAGTGAGTTGTTCCATCTGGGCACATGAGCAGGCACCGTGAATGCCTTGAGAGCGTGGGTAGACGCGTGCTCGAGTTGGTGGGCGTGAGTTGGTGGGTTGGGCTTTGTGAGTTGACTGCTTTCAAAGCGCTGCGTGCTTTCATGGGTGTCTTGCTTGCTCTGGCGGCGGCTTAGTGAATTATATATATCGATACACAGCCTCTTCTTAGATGGTTCTGCCGCGTCCACCCTCGTTCTCTAAGCATACACACTGCCTGGTCATGGGCGGGGAAATGTCTTCCGTGTTCCTGCAGGAGGAAGACTCATGTTTGTCGCAGATGCGAATTGCTGTATGTAGCGTGTAAAACAGTTTGCGATGGTGCACGCGGTCGTGCGTCGTAACTGAAAAGTCAATGTGGCTCAGAGGTCCATGTGTACTGTAGCACAGACGAACAATAATGACGGCGTTTTTTCCGAGGCGTCGCGTCCGAGTTGGCGGTCGTTTCTCTGCGAGTTGTCGTCGTATCCAATGGTCTTAGAGTTGGTGGGCGTGGCTCCTTCCTGCATGCGCCATGGGTGTCTTGCTTGTCGGTGGCTTAGTGAATCCACTCCCCTTCCTGCGTGCTTTCATGAGTGTCTTGCTTTGCTCTGCGTGCTTTCATGGGTGTCTTGCTTGCTCTGGCGGCGGCTTAGTGAATTATATATATAGATGCTCCACTTTGATCATATCCTTTTGTTGCGTCCTCATAGAATTCCTGTATGTTAGTAAAATTACCTCCTTCTTGTGAACCCATGCCGACTGTTCATTACAACTCCTGTTCTTGGTATGTGTTACTCAATTTTTTCCTTAATAATTCCTTCCATTAATGTACCTGTGACTCACATTCAGCTTAGTGGCCTATTAGATGCTTAGATCTGCCTGATCATCCTTTTTATATAGCAGGATAATATTTGCCATTTTCCCGTCCTTCAGAATTTCCCAAGTGCACAGTTACTTCCAAAATGTATGCGTCAAGGGCTTATATATGTACTCTCTAACTTCCTTAAGAAATCGAGGATAAACATTATCTAGTCCTGGTGATTTTATTTTATTTCAGCCTATTTAATTTAAACATCAAAATGTTTTCTTACACAAGCCATATTTAATATGCACTTCTGTTATTTCATGGCATACATTGAGCCCAAATGTGTAGAAAAATAGGGAGACTAATCTGAATTATAACAAAAATGTAAGTTAAACGTTACGTGTGGTTAATGTTAATAAAGCTATAGCAGAATTATTTTGCTTACTGTACATTTTGTGCCCTGACTGCTTTATGCCTCACTACAGAAGTGTCAAAGAATTAAAAACAGTTAATTACAAGGAGAACATAAATAATACATGCAATAATTATACCTCCCTTTTGAAACATTGCTACTGAAACAAAAGGATGCCCTTATCAATTCCATTTTCACCCTTTAGTATTAGCTTATTTACTTGCCAGCCAGTGAATATTCTGTTCTGTGTCTGTTCAACTCCTGAATCCAAGATCATTTTAAACTGTGACATGAGTGCTTTTAAAATATACACTAGGATTGGTTTTGAAGAAATACCTATATGCCTATACCTGTACCTATACTGTATATATATATATATATATATATATATATATATATATATACTGTATATATAGTACCAGGTGGCAGGTTGCTCAGGGCTTTAAATCCCACAGTTTGGTAGATGGCAGCCCTCCTGGGTTGTTACTGAACCACAGATTCCCACTGGGCATGCTAGGAGTTGGAGTTTGGTGCCTCAGCTCTGTTGGGTTCTGGGGGTACTGTCAGGGGGTGCTGCTTGTTTGGACCAGGTTTACAGGACACCAGAATTACTCCCGGGTGCAGCATAAAAGAAGCCAGCTGCCACCACTCCAGAAGCCAGAATCAGGAAGAAGGGAGAATAAGCTTGCTGGACAAAGAAGGAGGTGGATAAGAAGAGAGAGTAGAAAAAGGGCATTGCTGTGTGCTGCTTTGATTGTACTGTGCTTTGGTGCTGGGAAATGATTGGGAAGAGTTTCCCACAGCAAGTCTGTATCGCGTGTTGGAGAGCTGGAGCGTCCCTTCAGGGCACTAGACAATTGTCGATTTAAGGAGTTTCTCTAAATTACATATATGTCTTATGAAAGTGTGCATTACTTTTTGTATTCTATTCATACATTATTTTTCATAACTAATTTTAATTTGCTTTTCTTTGCATTTAATTACTACTTTGATATCTCATAAAGCAATTTGAGCTACATCATTTGTTTGAAAATGTGCTATATAAAAAATGTTGATGTTACTGCATTTTCTCAAAACCAGTCGCGTTTTGTAAGGTGCTATTTTTTTCTACTATCTTTGAGAAGCCTTAGGCTTTTGTGTTTATGACAGTCACGGTCCAGTTTTCTTTGTAATAATGTTTATACTTTGATATAAATTCATTATTAATGTAGAAATTCTGATGTGGACATTATCAGATCATACTGGAAGGCACACCACTGTGAACACTGAATTTAATATAAGATGTGAATGACTCTTTATATTAATCAAGATCTATTCATTCATTCATCTCATATTCATTCATCTTTTGTTAATAAACTGGAGGCAGTGAAACTGAAGCAAGGTAATTTTTTTCATAAAGTGGTGTTTAACCTCTTCATAATAGCACTTCATTACTGAAATATGTTGCTGGCAGAGGAGTTATACATGCTGGACCAAGGCATAACGTTCAGCAAACTTGTTGACTAATAGTTCCTTACAATTTTCTGCTACGGATATATCTATTATGTGTCAGAGTCAACAAATTCCATATATATTAATTTGGTTAGTTGCCTATTAACGTACAATACATTCAGTGTCTCTTAATTATAAAATACTGTGCCAATTCTTTATATAAATATGAGTCTTTCAATTGCACATTCATTTAGAGTAATTATGCATTTCTTCCTTGATTACTACATGTATAAAAGCAACAACCTTTTTCTTTACTTTATCTTTTCTGTGTTGGTCCATATCAAATACGTTTCTGTTTAACTGTTATTTAACCTTTTTAACAGTCAGATTACTTGAAAATAAATTAAGTTGGGAGTGATTTTGCTAAACTTCTGAATTTCTCGCATTGTCAGGCTCACCTGTTGAAGATTTTAGGGTGGTGAGACATATTGCCAAGGGAAAGACCTCATGAATTTTTCATTTAGATTTCTACACGTAAAGTCAATGTGTACCGTTAAACATAGATAGAATAACAAGTTTCAAGTGCATTCATCAAGTTATTGCTGTGTGCTGTTTCAGCCTTTCTGCAATAATGTGAAAACTAGCATGATAAGTCTAGTAATTTTTAAGAAGATAATTCCCATTTATAAACTGAACTTTTATTAGATTTAGCTTGTACATGATTTAGGTACCCCTTCAGGGATTTTTATGTTAAGCCTGGTATCATGTCCTGTGTGCTTCAGTAATCCTTAGAGATATGTTGTCTGGAGATATTGCTTCTGGTAGGATTATCCATGGCAAATAGTTATAAGAGAACAGAACAGACAAAGAACAATGTGAAACCACCACTCACAGGATAAAGAGCAAGGGTCAAGTGCTTTGCTAATCAGTTGACATGCAAAAGTGGAATATATCCAAACATTCTACAGTATATCTGTGTAATGATAACTGGTTTTTGGGATTTGGATATAAATGTGGAATGCAAGTTCCTTTGCAGAGAAAGAGTTGGAGCTCATGTGGGAGGTTGAAAAATACCAGATACACCCAGCACACTCCCTAGAAACCATACATCTCAATTAAGGATGATATCTGATAAATAAGGGTTGTTTCAATATGACTTCTACTAAAGATACAAAAAGAAAAATCTTGATTGTCATTTACATATACTGTCTGTGCCTAACAACTATTCAGAGTCTTTGCCATTTTTAGAGACACAGGCATGTGTTAGAAAAGAAAGGTCTGATTTATTTGAATCTAAGAATTACCATTTTATATTTCTGTACAAGATGAATATTACCTATTGCAAAAATTTGTTTGAATGGAAGGAAGGTTGCTCATAAGTTCTAATGGTACTTAGTTACCTGAGACCAAAAGTCAACAGATTGAATTGATTTGGCGGTCATATCATTTATGTTATTGAGATTTGGTTAAGGGAAGTTGCTGGGTTGTCAGCTGACTGCCACAAAGCACTCTCTGGACAGATGTAAAAGATGTAAACAGTTAATAAGGTCATGCTGGGACTGACTACCAGGTGCTTCATCTCTCTTTCAGAAGACCATCTTCTGCAACTCAGGAAATGTCAAGAACATAAATGCAGTGGCCAAAACGTGTTGGTGCCTGTCATGCAGCAATCCTTGTACTTGATGATGGACTACAATAGTCAAAGAAAAGACCTTCACTAAGAGGTAACAGCATGCCAAAATGTCAGGAGCTGCAAACATTCCCAAAAATCATACATGGAAGGAGTTGGGTAAAGCTACTGAGAATTCTAGCTCAGGTACACAAGATAGTTCTCAAAACTAAGGAAGGGTAGATGGGTCCTGTTCTCAGTATACATTGTTATATTGTCCAAGAAGTGGGGGGAGCCATCTGAGGTAAGGCTGAAAACACTGATTTTATATGGTTATATATGGTTTTCACTAACATGCCTTTTCAGTTTTTTATAGAATAGGAATGCCTCAAAACAGGCAATTTTTAAAATGTTGAACAAAAAGCCATGTTGCAGACTCCGATAAAAGAACTTCTGATTCCAAAAGAACACTGCAGATTCTGCTGTGACCATAAACCAGTGGACCAGCTCTTTATAATAAACATGATTTGAGAGTTAATATGTGATCAGAAATTCTGGCTATATGTGCTTTTATGTGACTTGTAAAAACTTACAACTATGTACCACATACTGTGGAAAGTTTTACAAGAGTACTGGGGTTTAAGGACCAGTTTAGACTACCATTTGGCTTTGGAGTTTCAGAGTGAGAGTTGTGTTGTGCATAGATTTTGTTCATGAACTTCATGGACAGGTTTTGAACATGTAGCTTAGGATATCAAAAGGTTCCATCTCTCCTGTTCACTTATGATGTTATCTGCTTTGTTTAATCATACTGGAACCTCAGATTGCTGAATGGAACAGTTTTCAACTGAGTATTATACATTTGGAATTAGAATTAGCACCTCCAAATCTGGTCCACTATCCAAAAAGAGTGTCTTTCTTCATACAGGTAAGTGATGTGCTGCTGCTCCAAGTGGAGGTGTTTATATACCTCATAGTCTTTTCACAAGTGAAGCTAGACATGATTAGGAGATTGATCAACTAATTGACAGCAAATTCTTTGACTGAAGCTTTAAACTTAGTGATCACTCTACATCCACATCTTCATCTATTGTCATCCAGTAACTGGAGGAATGTGGCTGCATGTACAAATGGCCAAAAAGAGGTTCCACCACAGGATTGTTGGACTCCATGAATTGATGAGGAGCTCAGCAAAACAGGGGACCTTAAAGTAGAGCTGATGTGCCACTTACTCAATAGGAGTCAGTTGAACTGAACTGGGCATATAGTTAGAATGCCTTCTGTACATGTTGCAAAACACTGAAAACCTCTTGCATTTTTATCAGACAAGCAAGTAAGAATTTTACTGTACTCTGAACACATGAACAACTTAAAACTGATACTACCAATGTAAGGAATCACAGCTGTCAATATGGTCTTTCTTTCAGTGATTTCAGAACTCATAACAACTTACCTTCTGACAAGTTTGCATTTGTACAAACACTAACCACTACCAAGCATGCTGGCACCTACAAATTCCAGGCAGACCATGGAGGTGTGCACAGAGCCACAAGCACCAAGGAAATTGTCACCACCTGAAAAACTAAAAATGTAGTTACATAAGCAATTACAAGAAACGGTTGAATATCAGAAGCAACAAATGAAAAACTATTCAGAAAGCTTCTGATCCTGACTGCACACACTCACACTTTCACCCTTACCAGTTTGGAATTACTGGTGTGGAACCTTGGGTCACGAACGTCTCGGACCACGTACAAATAGGGTTATGACCAAAAAGTTTGCCAAACTTTTGCATCTGTTAACGACCACACACTTGGGTGACGAACAAGCCAGTTTCCCTTCCGGTTCATACGCGCCGATGATTTCCGCACGTGTTCAATCTCTCCCTGTGCATTCCCTGTGCAGCGAGTGAGCGAGAGAGAGAGTGCGAGAACATGAGCGAGCGAGAGAGAGAGAGAGCGAGCGAGCGAGATAGAGAGAGAGCCCAAGCAGGGGTGTTTTGGTCAACACTTGGTGGGACAGAAGGAAGCAGTCACTCCAGCTGAGAGATCAAGGAGCTGGAGTGACCAGAAGAAGTAAGTAAACATTTAGTTTACTATTATACTGTGCATTCTATGGTATAATTAACTATTTTTGTGCTTAAAAATCTTTAAAAAAATATATTTACATACAGCTCGTACGGTCTGGAACAGATTAATTGTTTTTACATACAATCCTATGGAGGAAATTACTTCGGTTCCACTGTACCACTTAAGCTAACACAAATGTATTTAGGATGTTGAAGAAAAAAACATTGTACCTAATAAAAACATGGAAATGACAAGCAAACTCTACAAAGGCTGTAACAATTCAAAATATAAGATACAGTACTTGCCTTCCCGACGTTAATTTCCACACTCACATATCTCCAGCCAACAATAAATAAAACAATTAAAATAAGGAATGAAAGTGATCAATGAACGTTATATATTGTAAAATAAATAAAAAATACATTGTCACATATTCATATTTACAATGGATTTGGAAAGTATTCAGATCCCTTCACTGTCCAAATACTTTTTTGTGTCATAGATATATTTTTAAATGATCCATAAGTACAAAGTGAAAAGGTGTTTTCAGATAAGCCTGCAAATTTATTAAAAATCAAAAACTGAAATCACTCATTTATATAAGTATTCAGACCTTTTACTGTGACACTCCAAATTGTGGTCAGGTGCATCATGTTGGCTTTAATTATCCTTGAGGTGTGTCTTGACTGGAGTCCATCTATGCCAAAATTGGACTGATTGGACATGGTTTAGAAAGGCACATATCTGTGTATATAAGGTCCCACATTTCACACTACATGTGAAGGATTGAAGTTCAATTAATTCTCTATTAACCTCAAATTGTGGTGAGACATACAGCAGATCATGGAAAGGGTATAAAATTATTGTATTTCTAAAGCCCTGGCAGTTCCTAGGAGCACAGCAGTGTCAATAATTGTGAAATGGAAGGAGGTTGGAACCACCATGACTCTTCCTACAGTTGGCTGCCGATCCAAACTGAGTAACTAGGCAAGTAGTGTCTTGGTCAAACAGGTGACCAAAAACTCAATTGTTACTCTGACAGAGCTTTAGAAATCTTCTTCTGAAATGGAAGAATCGGTTGGAATAATGACCATCTCAACAGCACTTCATCAGTCAGATGTTTATGGTAGAATGGTTAGATGGAAACCACTCTTAAGGAAAAACCATTTAAAGGACTCTGAGAGCATGAGGAAAAAGATTTTTAAGGTCTGAAAAAAATTTAACCCTTTGGGCAGAACTCCAAGAACTATGTCTGGGAAAAACAGGCAATGCTCATCATCTTCGTAATACCATTTCTTATGGTGAAAGTTGCTGGTGGAATCATCATACTTCAAGGTGCTTTTCAGTGGCAGGGACAGGCAGATGGCTCAGAATTGAGGGAAGGATGGATGCAGGCAAATACAGAGTGGTCCTTCATAAAACCTGGCCAAGAGTGCCTGCAATCTCTGGGACCTTTCACCTTTCAGTATGCCAAGGCTTAAAACTCAATAGAACATTGGTGGAGAGACCTGAAGATGGCAGTTTACAGATAACTTCCCATCCAATGTAAAGAAGCTTGAGGGGATCTGCTAAAAAGAATGGGATAAACTGCCTAAATCCTGGTTTGAAAAACTTGTAGAGATGTGCCAAAGAAGACTCAGTGCTGTAATTGATGCCAAAGAGGCTTCTGCAAGGGTTTGAATTATTGGGCTGAATATTTATATGAAAGAGAGACGTCAGAATTAGATTTTTAACAATTTGCTAAACTGTCTGAAAACATGTTTTCACTTTGTCATTATGGGTTATTGAGTTTAGATGAAGGACAAAAATGGCAAATTTATCCATTTAAAATGTATTCTACAACACAAAAAACTTGCAGAAAGTGAAGAAGTCTAAATACTTTCTGAATCCACTTTACACGAAATAACAGATTAAAACATAACAGGATAAATTTAACACTCATGTAGCTCTGCTAGTAGACAGACATCTGATTTAAACTCAGGACACAGTATCTGTGAGGCAGTAGTTGTAATAACTGCTATCGTATCATTTAAGAATGAACAAATTTTCCATTAATTATTATTGCTTATTTTTAAATGGTGTTCTGCTATCCTAAGAATTCTGGAATATTTCATGCTCTCTTTTTGTATGTAGGTAGCAGATTTGATGAATTTCTACTTTACAGGCTTCAAGCATTTGGCTTGTACACAGTGACTGACACTTTGTATTTTATTTTCTCCTGATTAACTTTTTAACAGGTCTAAAATCTTTCTGACTATTTACTTCATTGTATAACTTTGACTTTTACCTACCCCTTTTTACTTTTTCTCAATTTCTGTGTTAACTTTTTTTTTGTTTAATAGACCATAGCATCACTTGCTGTTTTTTGCTGTTGTTCTTCATTGTACTGCTAATTATTTTTTTTGTCTGCTCAGATCTCTTAATTCTCCAGCTGATTGACCCACATTTATAAACCTAGTCTTTAACAGTGTCAGCATTAGAAACTCGTCTCTGCTCAAATTGGGGTTACACCTGAGTATAGAAGAGCAAGGCCAAGATCTAAAATGATGTGCACAGAGATTTGGTATTTTGTAACTGATTATTGATGCATTATTTAGTCAAAGTCACTATCACTTTCATTATGCTACAGTTATGCTACAGTTTGACAATATTTACATGGAGATAGTTATGCATGTTTAGGGTAGAATGTTAAAGACAACAAACAGCTTTAACTAAAATTGTAACTCACATGCCTAAAAACATTGTTATTTACAGTATATATGCAATGTTAAATCTATTACATTTTGTATATTCACAACTTTATAAAGCAAGCATGAATATTTTTCTCTAATTCATGTATTATATGAATTACAGTCTCACCTAAAATCACTTTTTTCTAATACATATTAAATTTGTGGTGCTCTGTCAGTTAGGGATGCTGTGGGTGTTGCTGTTCCCTCATATCTCTAAGAGACTGTTTTCAGGGTCTCGCAAACTTATGGTCTTTGCAGAGCTACATGTTCTCCACTTTTCTGTTTTTCTCAAGTCCACATGTTAAAGTCACAAGGGTTAGTTAAATTACTTATTGTTATTTTTTGTAGGTAGGTAGTGTGGTATAATTCAGAATTTAAACCTGAGATTATGGGTTTAAATTCCACCACAGACACTGTGTGGTTTCAAATTCCACTACATACACTGTATCGCCATGAGCAAGTCACTTTATCTGCCTATACTCCAATTGGAAAAAACAAAAGAAATGTAACCAAATATATCCCAAATGTTGTAAGCTGCCTTGGATAAAGACATCGGTCAAATAATAAATAATCATAAATGATGGCTCCAAATTCTCCAAGATTGTGTGAGTGCGTGTGGCATGCAATACATCAAGGTTTGGCTCCTGGCTTGTGCCTAAAGCTTCTAAGATGAATTACAGACCCTAATAGAATAAGCTAGAATAAGTGGATTTGGAAAATGGATAAATAGATGAAAATTGGCCTATTTGCAGTTATTATTCCTCTTCGATTATATTGAAAGGACCTTTTTAGCATGAACACATTTAGACTCTAAAAAAACTATAAAATGGTTGGCTATATCAGGCTATGTCCCAGTGTTATGTTTTGAGTCTTTTGTTAGTGGTGTTTTGTCCTGCTTCAGTAAGAGAGACCCTCTTTTTGGGATTTTTGTGTTTTTACTCTTGCCTGCTTTTTTGCCAGATCCAGTGAAAAGTGTACTATCATAACTTCAACCTGCCTATACCCATAGCCACTATTCCTATGACAAATCATGAGTACATTTTTAAGCAGCTTATTAACTGATGTATTATTGACAGCTGATTTTCTTGCCTCTGTCTTTTTGTGCTTTGGATCTTTTTTGCATGGGTCTTTCAACTACCCAGGACATCATTGTTCACAACCAAAATCCAAATAAGTTATACTTAGTTGAGCAAGAAGACTGTTATCAGACCACAATAAAAGCTGTTAAAGTTAGGCTTACCCATTTCCATATATACAAATTCAAGCCTTAAAATAGTTTTAAATAAAGTTAGATATTCACAGAATTCACTGAAAAGGTAAACATAAAACACTTTTAAAACAAACAGCAGCAACACTTTTATCAATCATCAATCGTTTTCAAGCATTCTGTCTTCTCCCAAACAGCTCCCAAATCTACTTAGCTTTTAGTGGTCCCTGAAACTCATTATGTATTAGGGTCACCACAATTTGCATAAATATATGGTTATTTACTTTTAAAAAGGTATAAGAAGGCTGACATTAAATATTTTTTCTTGCATTTCCAAAAATCACCATATTAACACAGCTGGACAACCATATGAAAATCTCTTAAATTTGTCCTATAATAGAAAATAAGATGAAACACTGTTCAAAAAAATCTCCAAATACATTTACAGTTCTCCTACCAAGATTCAGATGTCCATTGTTTCACTGATATACTAAATAGTCTTTACAAGCACATCCCCATCAGGCATTAAAACTGTCTGTAAATCAGGTAGGTGGAGCAGTGGCTCTGAGGCCAGGGATCTGTGGTGGAAGTTTGCAGGTTTGAATCCCGTAAATGCCAGAAGCGATTCCACTCTGTTGGGCCCTTAAGCAAGGCCCTTAACCTGCAATTGCCCAGTCCTTGGTATGTCCAGCCCTGCAGGCATGTCCTCCAACTTTCAGGGAAATCTTGGGGATTGAAGGCAGGATTGGCTCTTCAGCCACTAAAAAAAACCTCACACTGTTCCATTCTATTCAAACTTGTGTAGTGCTGAGGTGTCACCTATTGTACAGCTGTGCTTGGGTCCTAATTTCCGATTGGGATTAATAAAGTATCTATCTATCTATCTACAGTGGTGTGAAAAACTATTTGCCCCCTTCCTGATTTCTTATTCTTTTGCATGTTTGTCACACAAAATGTTTCTGATCATCAAACACATTTAACCATTAGTCAAATATAACACAAGTAAACACAAAATGCAGTTTGTAAATGGTGGTTTTTATTATATAGGGAGAAAAAAAAATCCAAACCTACATCGCCCTGTGTGAAAAAGTAATTGCCCCCTGAACCTAATAACTGGTTGGGCCACCCTTAGCAGCAATAACTGCAATCAAGCGTTTGCGATAACTTGCAATGAGTCTTTTACAGCGCTCTGGAGGAATTTTGGCCCACTCATCTTTGCAAAATTGTTGTAATTCAGCTTTATTTGAGGGTTTTCCAGCATGAACCGCCTTTTTAAGGTCATGCCATAGCATCTCAATTGGATTCAGGTCAGGACTTTGACTAGGCCACTCCAAAGTCTTCATTTTGTTTTTCTTCAGCCATTCAGAGGTGGATTTGCTGGTGTGTTTTGGGTCATTGTCCTGTTGCAGCACCCAAGATCGCTTCAGCTTGAGTTGACGAACAGATGGCCGGACATTCTCCTTCAGGATTTTTTGGTAGACAGTAGAATTCATGGTTCCATCTATCACAGCAAGCCTTCCAGGTCCTGAAGCAGCAAAACAACCCCAGACCATCACACTACCACCACCATATTTTACTGTTGGTATGATGTTCTTTTTCTGAAATGCTGTGTTCCTTTTACGCCAGATGTAACGGGACATTTGCCTTCCAAAAAGTTCAACTTTTGTCTCATCAGTCCACAAGGTATTTTCCCAAAAGTCTTGGCAATCATTGAGATGTTTCTTAGCAAAATTGAGACGAGCCCTAATGTTCTTTTTGCTTAACAGTGGTTTGCGTCATGGACATCTGCCATGCAGGCCGTTTTTGCCCAGTCTCTTTCTTATGGTGGAGTCGTGAACACTGACCTTAATTGAGGCAAGTGAGGCCTGCAGTTCTTTAGACGTTGTCCTGGGGTCTTTTGTGACCTCTCGGATGAGTCGTCTCTGCACTCTTGGGGTAATTTTGGTCGGCCGGCCACTCCTGGGAAGGTTCACCACTGTTCCATGTTTTTGCCATTTGTGGATAATGGCTCTCACTGTGGTTCGCTGGAGTCCCAAAGCTTTAGAAATGGCTTTATAACCTTTACCAGACTGATAGATCTCAATTACTGCTGTTCTCATTTGTTCCTGAATTTCTTTGGATCTTGGCATGATGTCTAGCTTTTGAGGTGCTTTTGGTCTACTTCTCTGTGTCAGGCAGCTCCTATTTAAGTGATTTCTTGATTGAAACAGGTGTGGCAGTAATCAGGCCTGGGGGTGGCTACGGAAATTGAACTCAGGTGTGATACACCACAGTTAGGTTATTTTTTAACAAGGGGGCAATTACTTTTTCACACAGGGCCATGTAGGTTTGGATTTTTTTTCTCCCTAAATAATAAAAACCATCATTTAAAAACTGCATTTTGTGTTTACTTGTGCTATATTTGACTAATGGTTAAATGTGTTTGATGATCAGAAACATTTTGTGTGACAAACATGCAAAAGAATAAGAAATCAGGAAGGGGGCAAATAGTTTTTCACACCACTGTATCTATCTATCTATCTATCTATCTATCTATCTATCTATCTATCTATCTATCTATCTATCTATCTATCTATCTATCTATCATTCTATCTATCTATCTATCTATCTAATTTGGGTTCCTGAGGGGGTTCATCGTGTGGTGGGTGTGGCAACATGCTGTGTCAGTGCTCCTGACCTCTAAATCAGGAACCTGTATGCAATCCCAGGTAAGGTTCTTTGGCTTTAGGCTCTTTTTCAAACTGCATCTATTCCCTATATTTGTCCTAGACTCTCAATAATAACTTGCTTTTACATATAATGTAGCTTTACTAACTTCCCACATACAGCACAGTGTCCCGCTTAACCACCAGATGCAGTACTTTAATCACCAGCACAAGCGGCAAAGTTGAAAATGCACAGAGAGTATAAAGCTGTTATTATATTACAGAATGTTGAAGAATCACAGTTGTTTCTCCTGTGGGCACTCAATTTCTCTTCCTTTCAAGTGTTTCCATTCTTTTGAACTGTCTGCAATTAGTTGTTTCTGGTCTCATTTGTTTTATAATCCTGTCACATTGATGACAGTATTTCTGAAAATGTTTGCTCTCATTACAAACTGTCATAAGAAATCTGCAAATATTCACTACAAGAATCTTTAACATGCATAGACTGGGCTATGTAACTATAAGCTACTTTTTATATCTTTATTTAAACTTCTTCTTACCTTGGGGAAATTGAAACAAACTGGCACGCATACAGTGAAAATTAACAGTTTACTTAATGCAACATACATTCATGTCAAATGAAAGGGAATTATATAAACAATTTAAATAGATATTGATTATCATGTGACATTCAAAAAAGTGAAAAGATCAAACCAATATTAATTAACCAACCAGTGGTAAAAAGTGAAAAAAAGTGAAAAAGTGAAAGGACTTTGCAGATCTTTAAAATGTTGACACTAGAACATGTATAACACTACGACACTTCTGCACAATGATAAATTATATTACAGTGATCTACTTTGTGCCTAAGATTTGCATATTTAGAACCTTGTATATTTTCAAAGCCAAAGCCTTTAAATGTTAGATGTTGTGATAATGGTCGAGTGTCTCTAAACTCTATTATTGACTTCATAGTGATGCCACTTCAAAATGCATTTTCTTATGGACGCCTTGATTTTTGAATTGATCTTCACAGCTACGGTCATGCTTTTGCTTACAACAGAGTACATTATTGGCCATGTGCTCATCATGTCACTGCTACACAGTATAAGATGGTGGCACACTATCCAGCATAAACAAGCATTAGGTAATTTTAATAAAACCAGCAGTGTTTCTTAACATAAATAGAATTATTAGTTTTGTTAGGTCACCTTAGCTAGAATATTTGACCTTGATTATTGTGTTTTTATTTCAGAACTGACACTCGATTTTTTTATGATTTCTAAGCTTTCAACCCCAGTCACAATTACACTAGCCTTCATTGCCACTAAAAAGGAATTTCTTTTGACTTGGTCCACCAGGATAGACCACTTTTCACCTTGGCAACAACAATAGCAATGTTAAGGGTGGCACTTCCCCTACTCATATAGTCTTTGAAGATACCTTTAAACCTAGGTCTTTTATTGTCCACTTTGAGACGTTACTATGTAAGCTAGATGTGATGGCACTCCTCAGACACAAGCAAGAGATTATATTTGAAAATAACCACATTCATATTTTCCCTGATTTCTCTCCCGCAACAGCTGCTAAATGTGCAGCCTTCTACAACATTAAACAGCAGTTACGGCAAGCTGATATCAAATACAGCCTCTTGTATCCTGCCAAACTGATAATGGATGTGCAAGGCCAATACTACGTCTTCTCCAGCAAGGAGGAAGCAGAAAAGGAATTAAGAAAGCTGATCCCGACACTATTCTGAAACACAATAGTGAGTCACATCCTGTCATGGCATGGCAAGGAGTATATCACCTGCGGTCTGATCCACTTGTAATGATACGGGTATTTATACATCCTTTTCATTACTTGGATGCTTTCTGTTTATGTTTTATTTACAGTTATAGATGTGTGAGTGGAAGAAATTCATTTCCTTTTTTTTTACTTCCCTAAAGGAGACTGTTTAACATCATACCCTTGGTTTATTGTTATTGTTATTAGATAGATAGATAGATAGATAGATAGATAGATAGATAGATAGATAGATAGATAGATAGATAGATAGATAGATAGATAGATAGATAGATAGATACTTTATTAATCCCAAGGGGAAATTCACATACTCCAGCAGCAGCAGCATACTAATAAAAGCAATATTAAATTAAAGAGTGATAACAATGCAGGTATACAGACAGATAAATAACTTTGAATAATGTTAACGTTTACCCCTCCGGGTGGAATTGAAGAGTCGCATAGTATGGGAAAGGAACGATCTCCTCAGCCTGTTAGTGGAGCAGGAAAGTGACAGCAGTCTGTCGCTGAAGCTGCTCCTCTGTCTGGAGATGATACTGTTCAGTGGATGCAGTGGATTCTCCATTATTGACAGGAGCCTGCTCAGTGCCCGTCGCTCTGCCACGGATGTCAAACTGTCCAGCTCCATGCCTACAACAGAGCCTGCCTTCCTCACCAGTTTGTCCAGTCGTGAGGCGTCCTTCTTCTTTATGATGCCTCCCCAGCACATCATCGCGTAGAAGAGGGCACTCGCCACAACCGTCTGATAGAACATCTGCATCATCTTATTGCAGATGTTCAAGGATGCCAGCCTTCTAAGGAAGTATAGTTGGCTCTGTCGTTTCTTACACAGAGCATCAGTATTGGCAGTCCAGTCCAATTTATCATTAGGGACTTGAGCCTCCTAAAATCCACCACCAGCTCCTTGGTTTTGCTGGTGTTCAGGTGTAGGTAGTTTGAGTTGCACCATTTAACAAAGTCCTTGATTAGGTCCCTATACTCCTCCTCCTGCCCACTCCTTATGCAGCCCATGATAGCAGTGTCGTCAGCGAACTTTTGCACATGGCAGGACTCCGAGTTGTATTGGAAGTCCGATGTATATAGGCTGAACAGGACCGGAGACCTAATTATTGTATTAGGATTTACTATGCTTATCCAAGATCACTTTTTAACACCATTCCCTGGGTTTATTATCTTAACACTTTAAGATTGCTGAATATTATACTATATGCTTATAGTTTGTTAATGATTATATTTTAGGCATATAATATTTAGACTTTATTGGTAATAGATATCTCTATTTTTTAATCCTCAAACGCCGCTACGTGGGGGCTTGTTTTGTTTTGGATGTGCTCTATCTTTAGGTATGTTAGAGGACCGGGACTTTGTGAAGTGGGGTTCAGCCTCACATGGGGAGGAAAAAGGGTGGGTGGGGTTTTTAAGGGGGGGAGAGAAAGAGAGCAAGCTATATCTAATCTATACTTTTAATTCTTATAATTATAAGTACCAACATAACAATAGGCTGCATGGTAATAACTCTTGGGGAAATTGGAAATTAAGGTTAAAGCTGTCTCACTTCCAGTTAAGACTATAAAATGGCGTCAAAAATTCAGAATCAATGTCTCCATGATGGGAGAGTTAACTTTGTGAGCTGGAATGTTAAAGGCCTGAATCATGAATTAAAGGGAAAGAAAATATTCTCTCACCTAACAGGTTTAAGCGCTAAAATAGTATTTTTACAGGAGACCCACTTACTAAGCAAGGATCAGTTCTGGCTGCAAAAAGGCTGAACTGGCCAAATGTTCCATTCTAGTTTTACAAAGAATACTAGAGTTGTGGGAATTCTTATACATAGAACAGTCTCATTTCTAGTATCAGATGTAGTATCTGATCCTGAAGGGAGATATGTGATTGTCATGGGCAACTTATTTAACTGTAAGATGATTTTGATAAATGTTTATGCACCTAATGTCGATGATAAGGAATTCATGCAAAATGTATTTGCATCCATTCCCAATGTGAATACTCATAAAATTATAATGGCTGGGGTCTTTAATTGTGTTTTAAATCCACTCTTAGATAGGACTCCTGTCACAGTGGGGATGACATCTAAAGGTATGTTTACAAGCTTTAAGGTTTACCCAATTGGCCATGCTCTCTTTCACAGGGGTGGGGGTCGATCTGTTTTCAATCCTATTTTTTGTTAAAACTGATCCATTTGTATAGAATGATTAAAATTAATAAAATAAAAAAAAATGAATAAATAAATAAATAACATTAAATTGATTGTTTGGCCTTGTTTTTATTTCAGCCTTGTTCATATTGTGAATATTTGTGGTAGATGTATCAATTTGATTACATTTTTTATATTTATTTTAGTGTATTTATATATAGTTATTCTGACAATGCCATTTTGTTTTATAGTTTTTAAATGGTCATAGCCATTTTGTATCTATCTTTGCATTCCCAGAGTCATGTTTTTTATCATTGCTATGCCCTTTGCTTGTCATTTCATGCAGAAATCACGTCACATGCCATATCATCATGCTTTAGTGGTGTCCAGCAGCATGCATCCAAGTATTGGATGAAACATATACAAACAAACTTAAGGTGTAAAAGGCATTGAAGAAACTGAACTAGTGTTAAGATGTCTGCAATAATTAGTTTGACTATGATTACCGGTTTTTTTGTTTTAGTATGCGATTCTAATGGCATTTCTTGATTATTTGTTTGATACTGGTCTACTACCTGACTAAGATTTTATTTGCTCCAAAAACATTTTTTAATATGCTGGTTTTTCTGAGTTTGACCATGAGGACTTATTTCTACCTAAGTGCTCATTACATAATATTTACATAATTCTGCTGCTCCTATATTGAAGTAGAACATTCTAATTATGGAGGATTTTAGTTATTCAATCTATCATTCAAAAACAAGTTCAACATAAAATATATACCAGTAACGGTGCACTGCACAATAAAATGCAGTGAATACAGTTGACTTAAGCATTCATAGTTTTCATACTCTTTCTCTGTACGTTTAGCATTCATTTGCTCAGAGGTTGATGTGCTTGCTGCTTCCTGAGCTTCTCTTCTTTTCTCCACTGAAGTCAGTGTTTGTGTTGCAATTACTTAGTACATTTTCCTTAATTTTTCACTTAAGCTGGCACTTAAGTCTTCAATCTGCCTCAAGAATGATTTAAGATATGAAGAGGTAGGGGAAGTGACGGTGAAGGTGGTAGGAATGAGAACGGCGTCCGTACGCATGCGCCACATGGCTGCCCTGCTTTCTGCTGCTGAGAGATTGATTCTACATTAAAATAAAATAAAAATAAAAAGAGGAATAACCTTGGAGGTCAATCATCGCCCCGAAAGCGGATAGTAGACGTCACTTAGTATGTGTACGAAATTTCAGGTCAATAGGTCAAACGGTTTGTGAGCTGCAGGTGATTTAATATCCTGGACAGACAAACGAACAGCCACGGTATTGTAATATACAGTATATAAAGATATACTGTATAACATTATATGTTTTTAGAATGTGGTTATTATTTACATATATACATTTTGCCAGAGAATTGCAAAAATTAACAGGGGTTTGTATAATGTAAAACTGTAGTGTAAAAGAACACAAAAGATGCTTTTTAGTGGGGTTATGCTATTTTTGTGTTCTTCCTGGCCCTACAATTGCTGAATGACCCAAAATTTCAACTTAAAACAAATGCTTCATATAAAGATGTAGGAGACATCCAATTTCCAAAATAAACCATCCAAACCATCTCAAAAATACAAAATCAGGAAGCAGTAGTCAAAGTAACTATTGTAAAGTTTCAAATATTTTGTTTTAATAATAATACACAATTCAAATTATTGTTAATTTTACACTGCATTTTTTAATTTAACAGTCTGCTCAGTGGATTTTTATTCACTGAATAGATATTATACAAGTTGTGAAACAAAGGAAAGTTACAATCAAAAAATTCTGTCAATATTTATATTGGGATTAGCAATTCTAATGTAAAAATCACAGGCAGAAATGAAAGGTAGATATTTTATTTAAAGTACACAGGAAGTATATATATCAACAGTCATTAAATTTTAAAGTGCTTATTAAGATAAATACACACTCATAATCTGCACTAGATACTAGAAACTTCCCTACAATATGCATACACTTTGCATAATTAATTAACTGTTTACTTTGGCAAGAAAATGTCACCACATCCAGGAAACCTGAAATAAATTTACTTTTGATTTTTTTTTCAACAAATGCAAAATAAAGGCTTTGAAGTAATTGACTGTAACAGTATTTTAAGAAAATATCCATATTTTTATGACTTCATCATACCTGAAAGAGAAGTAACAATTAACTTTTACTGTATAGTCAGAAGCAAACCACTACTGGACTTTCTACTTTTGAAACTGGTTGGCCTAGAGAGAACACAGAACAATTCAAATAGTTATCTAGTGTGCTATTATTTTGCTGAAAGCTGAAATTCAGAAAATTACATTTTTGGGATTACTTGATATCCAGCAATTTTGAGTGGGTTTATAATAGCATTTAGAAGTGGAGTGATTAACTGTGTTTATATGATTGTTTGTGTTTGTAATAAAACTGGCAATTATTCTCCACCAGTGTTGTTTAATCAGCTCTTTAATATGTCTTTGAAATCACCAGAACTTAATTAACCAATAATGACCAAAAACACATGGAGTATTCCCCACTAACATTAAAATATTAGCAGCACTCTTGATAATGAAAATGCAATAATAATGTGAGGAAAAAGAGCAATTACTTCATTTAGTTCATGTAAGTTGCCTACACAGTATGGCACAAGCTGTCCCTTTTACCAAAGCCTGGCAGTCACCACCTCAAACAAGACATAAGTAGCTAGACAGAAAAAAAAATAAAAATAGATAAAAAAACTAGTTTACTTTAAACTGCAATTATTCCAGCTATACCCAAGAAGACAATTTGAAAATAAAAATCCCATTTTTAGAGCTGCAAAATAAACTGACTATTTTGGGTTTTGCTGTATTGCTGTGTTACATTTATTCTGCTGGAAATAAGCCATGGCTATGGGAGCCACATAAGATTTCTGTTTTTTGTTTTTTTTTTTTCTAAGTACCTTTTTAAAATATAGTTAGAGTTAAAACAAAGCTCAGTCTTAAACAACACCAAATTATACAAACTTATTATATTAAAAAAGATTTATATAAATAAATACACAAACATACTTTAAATAATTAACATTTCAATATATCATAAACAAACCACAAAAAAAAACAACCTTTATTTTTTTATGAAACCTTTTTATAGGAAACAAAGCACAAAACCCCCATGTCTGCGTGGGTTTCCTCTGGGTGCTCCGGTTTCCTCCCACAGTCCAAAGACATGCAGGTTAGGTGCGGTGGTGATCCTAAATTGTCCCTAGTGTGTGCTTGGTGTGTGTAAGTGTGCCCTGCGGTGGGCTGGCACCCTGCCTGGGATTTGTTCCTGCCTTGCGCCCTTGTGCTGGCTGGGACTGGCTCCAGCAGACCCCCGTGACCCTGTATTAGGATATAGCGGGTTGGACAATGACTGACTGACTGACTGACTGACAAAGCAAAAAACACCTGTTGAATAGGCAGTATGTGTGTTGTTAGGATTTTGCAAATTTGCACACAAACGAGTTAAGACATTTAAATCATGCTAACCTACACACCTTTTTCACACTAGAGATCTGTGTGATTCAGTTTCTATGAAGGGATTATTCTTAATTTCTTTTTTGTATGAAATTAATGGAAGAAGAAAACACACCCTGCAACCAATATGATTTCTGTTCATGAACCACATGAAAAGTTTTCTCTGTTAAGAGATAAACAAAATCTATTAAAGTAATTAAAGTTATGAGCTAATCAGGTGTTTTACAATAAGTCTGAAAAGTACAGTATACATTATGTATTTTTGTACTTCAAGCTACAGAGAAAGAAAATTTGAAATATATGCAGATGAACAAGAGCCACAGATGAGCAGTGCCTTTGGTGGAAATAATATGAGTGTGAAGGATAAGCGGTTCTGCACTTTCTGTTTTAAATGGTAGTCTCATTGTAGTAAACAGTCACTCTTAATTACAGTGCTTGAAATTTTATGAGAATGAATGCTTTTTAAAACATTTTCCAAATAGTATTTTCTTTTTGAATTTGTGATTAATTTGATATGCTTGCATAAGGATTGATTAAAAAGAATTGAAGACTGTTTTTGCAAATTATTGAGAACTGTTTGGTGTAGAAACAAAGGAACTTGGTTCTTGGTGTATTAGCTAGCCACTTAAGCTAAACTCAGTTAATTTTAGTTTATCTTTATAAAATACATTTCTACTTTAAGAAATTTGTCATAACATAAAAAAGTATATTTTTGGTGGAGGCAGAGCATATACTTCTGGTTCACTAGCCACTTGAAGACAAGGAATAAAGTATGACTTTATGTGTACTTTTAAGCACCACTTGACTGCTTCTATAAAGAAACAATATGAACAAGAGAGAAGATCTTTTTGAATTTCATTAGCCATAGCTCCAACATATGTTGGAAAATAAACAATAAGGTTATCTCAATTAAAGAATTTATTACTAAAATGTCTTTATAACAACTCTCAGCTTTGTCTTCATAAGCATTTTATTTTCCAATATTCTATCATATACTCTGTGTGATTACCTATATATAGTATGTTATGGCTAAGTGCTTCAAGACTGTTTCTGAATGAAGTGCTGGATCAATTGGCCCTGCATCGTTCTCCATACTAATGGGTGTATATGTACATATGCAACCTGAACATCCCAATTTAACAATGGGTCTTGAAGTTCATCACCCATATTAAATGTGTTGTTTATTTTAATTATGCATTTGCACTTCTAGTTGAGTTTGACACAGTTGAGACCGTGCAGCACACAGCAGAGAAAAGGTAAGAAAAGTCTAATACCATTTGAAACCCTTTGCAGGTAGTCACAGTAACTGGAAAAAAATAAAAGAGGAATCAGCAATGCAATGCAGCAATGTATTGTTTGCAAGACATTATGCCTTCAACTTGATTTTCATCCATCACTGAGGATCCACCCAGGAAGCTTACATGCTACTTCCACTTTGTGGAAAAGAAGCCAACAGTATGATCCTCCTATTTCAAAGAAGCACAGGTATATATGTAGAAAATTGCTTTTTTGATTCTTTGCTGGCTTATCTTTTACTGGGAAACACCTGGGCACACAGTAGTTAGTGCAGTTGCTAGACGTGCATTGTGCAGTTTAAATTGTGCAGTGTGTATAGTCTCCATACTCTTTCCATGTTTTTATGACTTTCCCATTTTGATCTGTAAGCCATTTGATTTTACATTTGAGGTGTTGCTGTTTCAATTTAGGCAGCTCATAGCATATATATTTTCCTGAGCACTGGGTGGTTGTGTGGCTCTCACTTTATTTAGTGTTGAACTCTATATTGCTGTGTATTGTCAGATAATGGTGATGTCTGGGGGTACTGCCGCAATCTAATGACAATTGAGACAGACCAGGCACCAGCATCCCATTCTCTGATTTATTTTTTTATGATACAGAAAGTGTGTGAACTTGCATTAACATATGCCTATCAAAGAAAGAAAGAAAGAAAGAGGCTATACTGACTGCACAGAGCATCAGTCACTTTCAATAGAGGTGGATCCAGAACATGGATGGGATAGTAAAAAAGGACAAAACTTGTTAGAAAAGTTTTAATAAAACAGTCTATGACATGAGACAAAAATGTCAGAACCCTAAAATAAGCCAAAATGTTAGAAGTAAATCTTTATCAAGAGGCAAAAAATAGTTCAAAACCAGATTTTTTTTAAATGCCCACAAAAAAACCTGTAGATATTAAGTTTAACCCACATGACTTCTGCATGACTTCTGGGAGATGTCACCTGGCAACCCATGAATGTGCCTCTAACTATGGTAGCTCAAAGTCCCAGTGACACTCTTCCAATTATTCAAAAAGAAAAAAAAAATGTTTACAAAACACAAATCCCTTTCTTCTTCCTTTCCTTCAAGTTTAAATCAAGAAAAAGAAAAGGCATTTAAACTATTTACAAAACATTATTGAATTACCACCCTTTTAATATTCTAGGGTTTTTCCGCACTCAAGTACAGCACATTTTCGCCTTGGGTGTTTCCAGGTAGCAGACCTAGGCAGAAAGACAACCCTAACACTAACCTTCATCAGCTCTAATTTATGTGGCTGTGAGACTGCTGTGGCCAATTCACCATCCCTCCAGTAAGGGTCCTTGAAGTGATGCTGGGCATTCATCATCTCACTTTCTCCCGGAACCCCTCTTCTATGAGTTTCATCTTATGTGTGTGTACACACACACTCATGTCCCAGATAGACATGAGGCTCTCTCTCTCTCATACAGATGTGTGGGGTGAAGTCTCATGAAGCAACAAAACATTTGAAGCAGCTGTGCTGGAAATCGTTTCAAGACTTCAAAGCATTTGATACTCCACTCTCTTGTGACATCTCCTAGTCATTTGTATTAATGTTATACACAAACTGAGATTAAAGTCAGTCAGTCAGTCAGTCATTTTCCAACCCTCTATATCCTAACACAGGGTCACGGGGGTCAGCTGGAGCCAATCCCAGCCAGCACAGGGCGCAAGGCAGGAACAAATCCCAGGCAGGGTGCCAGCCCACCACAGGAGATTAAAGTTCAATCATCTTATAAACTTTTACTTTTTGCTGCTAATGATTGGCAATGACTAGAAAGGTTCATCAGCAGCTTTCAATGTTTGATATCTAAAAAAATATAACTAATGCTGATAGGCGAAGTGACATGTGCATTGGGAATACACCTTGAAACAACTTTTCAAATTTCTAACTGGGGGATTGTGACATGCCTTTTAAATCATTCTGGTGTATATTTACAAAACGTTTGTCATAATTGAATGTTGTTTATTTCATTTATTTATTTATTGTTTATTTAAGAAAAGTTTGTCAAAATGTAATGTTATTTATTTCATTTATTTATTTATTTAATGAGCTTCTGTAAAAGAATAAATGTTCCCCTTGGGATCAAATAAAGTGCTGAATATCTATAAAATGAAAACAAGATAGGGATTCATAAGATCTGCCCTTCAAAAGGCCAACTGAGTATTAAACGAACCTTTGTGAAGCATCAATACATTCAAAGCCATTGTGCAGTAAATGTGCTGCCATGATAGTTAGTATATGCATATATGCATATATATACAGTATGCATATACATGCCATGGCTGCCAGACATTTGACACCTATCCCTCTAGTGATATTTTTGTAATTTGTATAACCATTACACACTCAGTTGATATACTTTAGTGACAAACTGAAAGAACATTCCATCTAGTTACTGATGACTTGTGATTGTTATTGTTGCTGTGATATGATTTCCTGGCACCCTGCCCGGGATTGGTTCCCTGCCTTGTGCCCTGTGTTGGCTGGGATTGGCTCCAGCAGACCCCCGTGACCCTGTGTTCGGATTCAGCGGGTTGGAAAATGGGTGGATGGATGGATGGATATGATTTCCTTTGTTTGATACATAGTGTTAAAAATAAAAGTAGAAAACACTATAATAAGAGTTTCACTGAAAAACATATCAAACTTTACATTCAATTTTTTTTGAGACACTGGCATAGAAAGATCTCAAATCTAAAGTCCAATATCATACTGAATATTTATTTTAGAAAAACATAACATAAACTGGTGTCCAGCATGGATAAATGTGTGTGTTCATAAATGCTGGTTGCTAAATTGTCATTTTCATAAAATAATTTGATTTCTATGACATAGACAAATATATACAAGTTTCAAAATCAAGGAAAATACGAATTTGTGTGGACTGTGCTGTAATTTTTTTTATCATGACCTCATCTCAGTACAGAGAGTGTGTACCATAAACAATGCATACTGTCCTAAATATCAGCGCATGAATTTTTGCAACATTTCCTAAAGGCAAGTGCTTCACAAATTATTTATTAATATATTTTGGCACTGTTTTAATTATCCATCCATCCATTTTCCAACCCGCTGAATCCGAACACAGGGTCACGGGGGTCTGCTGGAGCCAATCCCAGCCAACACAGGGCACAAGGCGGGGAACCAATCCCGGGCAGGGTGCCAACCCACCGCAGGACACACACAAACACACCCACACACCAAGCACACACTAGGGCCAATTTAGAATCACCAATCCACCTAACCTGCATGTCTTTGGACTGTGGGAGGAAACCGGAGCGCCCGGAGGAAACCCACGCAGACACAGGGAGAACATGCAAACTCCACGCAGGGTGGACCCGGGAAGCGAACCCGGGTCTCCTAACTGCGAGGCAACAGCGCTACCACTGCGCCACCGTGCCGCCCCTGTTTTAATTATATTTAATCTTAATTAATTTTAAACATATTAAACATGTTCATTGCTTGTGTAGATATGTAATGTTTGGTGAGAATAAACAAAAATGTACCAAAATGTGTAGTAGTTATGGTGCAATTTGTTGATGATCAACAAAAAATACTGTTTGTCTAAAATGTCATGCTTTGTAGAATTACGTTTAGCAATTGAATGTTTCAGTACACAGTAGATTCAATACATGTCTAAAGCTGTATATTGGCAGTATTCCGCATTGCATTTGGTCACGGTGTAGTGTATGTCAGTGTGGGTACAGTACACTGAGCGGTGTAAAACAAGATTTCAAGTAATGAGAGACAAGACAACTCCTCACCCTGATGTCCAGGCTCTTCAAATAAATATTCCCATCTTGTGTTTTTTTGTCATTATTGCCACTTTACTAACATTATTGATGAACATATATGTATAGAAATTTAAAATCTTGTTTTTTGTATATGACTAAAAGGACAATGAAATATTGAATAAAAATCACCAGCATTGACGATTGGTAACATTAGTGTCTCACATGAATCTTTTATTAAGTCTCTCAAAATATTTGTTAACTTATAAGTAAGTTTTACATAACTATTTTTTAATAACTATTTTTGCTTAGACAGCAATCCATGCACAAATCCCAGCTACAGGACCCACAGGGTTCGAACTCATTTAGGTGCTCCGCACAGACTTGCAGCTGAACAAATCAGCTTCTGAGTGTAGGAATGTCAGTGACATCATGGCGGAACTGTGACTGAAGATCATGTGCTGGACACATTTAAAACACATCTCGAAGCAGCACTTCGACCATCTGCGCTTTGAAAGCTTGACACCTTGTGATATTGCCTTCTATAGCTATTAACATAAAACCATAACAGGCTATAAATAGTTATGTGTATAATTTTGCTTGTGGCGTGACTCGTTACAGCAATTATTTCAAAACACCATTTCAAATGCATCAGATTGAAAAAGCAGCGTGATGACCAGATTCCGTGACCTCTAAAACCTCTGAAACAAAGTTTAAATTATTTTTAGAGGACAAGGGAAAGCTGTAAAAAATTAAAAATAAATTCCAGATAATGAGAGGGGATGGTGGGGTGGAGACAAGATGGAGCAGGTGAAGAAGGTCCTTGACAGTAGTTTGGTTTACGTGAGTAAACTAGGCATCTTAACTACTGGACAATGACGTGAACCCTTACAGATAGACCCAAAAAGTTATGGTTTTTATTTTCTGCACTTTGTCCCTGTGATGATTCCTCCCATATTGTTATTTGTTTAACAAATCCCTTACTTTTCGATATAATAATACAGTATTTATGATTCCTGGCAGGAGAATGAACATCCTCTTTTCATCATACTATTAAAGACTTAATATCTCCTTGGAAAAATAAAGTACTATCTATGAATCAATTTGTCTATATTATTTATACTGTATGTTTGTTTTTTAAAGTACTTTTAACTTTCTTAAGCATAAAAAATTCCTGCCCTAAATTACAAAAGGCTCTTGTTTGTCATATAAAAAATATGCCACCATGTAACATCTCACAGATCAGACAAGATTTACAGCCAGGAACTTTTTTAATCTCTGCCATCAATTCAGTATGATACATACTCCAGTATTGTCTGAACACCCAAAGATACTATTATCTCTCATTACTGAAAAGGCTGTTGATATAATTGAATGGGACTACTGTTCAACACACTACAGTATGTAGGTTTGGATTTGTTCCTAAAGGTACAGCAGGGATTAAACTATTGTATTCCAGTCCTGAACCCTGCATTCATACAAACAGGATGAACTCAAATATTTTTTAATCTTGGCAGTGACAGAATACATGATTGCTTTCTTTTTCTTCTATTTTGGCCATAGTTACTGATCCTCTCTCTGTTTCTTGGTGTAACAGCATAAGGGTTAGAGCAACAAATAATAATATTTTTACAGTTCAGTATTTCCCTCAGTAAATAACAACTCTGTTTTTCTAGTATTCAAAGACAAGTAGCTGTCATCCATCTAATGTTTTTACTGACACAATTAATTAATGACACAATAGGAGAAATATCAAACATCTGAAAGAAAGTATAGTTGAGCATCATTTGCATATAAGTGAAAGTGAATGGAATGTTTTCTTATAATAATTTCCAGCAGTACCTTGAAAAGTGACAACAGTAAAGGGCCGAGCACTGATCCATTCAGAGTACCATATTTAATTTCTGAAGATAATAATGGAGAACAGTCAACACATTTCTGTACATAATTAAACTGTTTTGTTATGAAGTAAATCATGAAAAGGCAGTGCATGTGTAACAGAAAAAAGTGGTCAAAACAAATGTATGTTTCTATTATATTGTAGAGATAATAATAATAATAATAGCAGCTCACTACTCAAAACGCAGAGCACCCAGTCTCAAACCCGGGACCTTTGGGTCATAAGGCAGCAGTTCATACCTCTGCACCATTCAAGAATACATGTAAACTCCCTGTCGATTGACATTTGAGCTTGAGTTTTTAACTTATTAACAGCCACATGTCAATCAAATGGAGAGGTGCGAAGGGATTTAAGGTGGGCCAGGATTACAAGTTTTTTCGTAGGCTTCAGGAATTCTGGTGTTAAATGATTCTGAAGATCAGTAAAACTAAGGAGCTGGTTATTGACTTTTGCCGCACCAAAGAGCCTCTATATCTGGTTCATTATCCAGGGAGTGGATGTAAATGTGATGTACTCCTACAAGTACTTAGGGTTCCATGTGTGATGTCAAATTAGACTGGTTTTGGGACACAGGAATTAGAAGACTGTGTTCCATTAATGTGGGAAGTAACAGTTATGGGATGTACTCTGGACCTCCTGGGAGTAGTAGCAAAGGAGAGAATTAAACAAAACTGAATGCCATTATGAATAATGCTGCACACCCTCTCTCTTTCACAATATCACTGAGTACTTTCAACAAAAAAATGTTCACCAGAATACTGGTGCTTCCTTATATCAACGGTAGTATGCCTGAATAATGTGTATTGAGAGTTTTCTTTATTTTTAATTTCTTCCCTTTAGGTCATTCTGGTGTGTGTTCAGATCACATCTATCTATCTATCTATCTATCTATCTATCTATCTATCTATCTATCTATCTATCTATCTATCTATCTATCTATCTATCTATCTATCTATCTGTGGTATCAAAGGCTGTGCTTAAAACTAAAGACAAAATTATCCTAATATTTCCTTCATGAGAAAATATTAAAATGTCATTCACAGCACAAGTTAGTGTAATTTATATAAACATTGTGAAAGCTAGAATGGATATATTTTCAAGTGCTGTGGGGTATTTGTTTTCAAGTAGTTTTGAAATAAATGGAAAATTTGAAGTAGGTCTATAGTTATTAAACATATTTGGGTCTAGCTCTGGTTTTTTTCAAAAATGGTCTTATAACTGATACTTAAGTCTATTAGAAGCTATGTGGGTGCTGCCAGAAGAGCCATTGAGCTTTTCACTAGCTTTGCTCGGACTGGGTCTAAGGAACAGTTATTAGGTTTTATTTTAGAAGTTAAAGTTATGATTTTGAATTTAAAATTACTAAGTTGGTGTGTGGAAGGAGAGATGGGATTTGACACGCCAATATTTAGCTAGCAAAATAACATTTATATTTGGGATCTAGTGTTATGAATTTTGTCCTGAAACACTTTCATCCCTGCCCTACTGCTGCATGTTTGTGGATTACTATTTCCACCACTGTTCTTTAATTTTGGATATCTTTGTTCCTTGTTCTTCACAGCTTTTTCATTCTCTAATAAGAAATTGATTTCAGTGAGTGCTTTAGCTGCTAAGATCCTCCTGGAGAAAGCAAGACCAATGTATAGCAGATTCCTGGAGGAACATATTTTATAACTTCTTTTAAAACTATCAGCAGCTCATATTAATTTGTTTTCACTATCCACTATATCATCTTTAGAAAAAGGAGTGGCACTTAATAAAACTTGCTTATTTTGTTGCAATCGGGATGGGATGTATAGGGCATCTTTTTTTAGCCATCTTTGAAAGGGTGGGTGGCACTGGTAGAATGGGGACTTTATTCTCTTTTTTAATATTGAACCTTTTCGTATTGGGTTGTCAAAATTCTCTCTTTTGACTTTAAAAATAATAAAATATTTTTAAAAGATTAAATAAGTTTGAAAAATCTATACTGATAATTTTTGTATTTGTAAGGCTATTTAGAATTCACATTTGTCGAATTTCAAGTCTTTGAAATTGTACAAGGATTATTTCTATTTTCTTCTATCAATCTGGAATAAGAGTCAAGATGGCAGCTTACACAAAGCTTACTTTTTAACACTGTCTGCCCATTTATGTTTGTGATGAGGCATCTCTGCATTTTTTTTTTATATAGTTTGGCAATAGTTAACTGTTTATAGCCTATACGCTTTGGTAAATATTTACAGGGTGCACATAACTTTTTCCTTGTAGCACAGAGTTGGTGCATGGGATGCATTGAATGTTTCATTTCGCATCCTTAACAGCATATGAAAGCTTCTGTGGTGGTCTGTTCCAGAGAGTGCTTATTGCCGGAAGCCTACACCAGGGACATCAGACACCCAGCTGTCACTCTGGTGAGCAAGCCTTTATGGAGTGGGAGCGCATGTAAAGGTTGCTAGTATACATGCCAAGGTAGAGATGGGCCCACAATAGGGAGCCATGGCAGCAGTGATAGGCCAGTGCAGTAGAGGACCTTACATGTGTGTGTGCACGTGTAGCTTAAAACTAATATAGTAAGTTTTCATTGGGTCAACTGAACATAGCGTGACTAGTGTAACTACATGCACAAGGACTGGCAAAACAAATGAAGCATCCTTTGGGACTGATCAGACAAAATCCTGTGGACAATATAAAATGGCTGCATGGATGCTAGACTCATCTTTGGGCCTATCTGATCTATAGAACATTTGAGGTATAGTGATAATGTTTGAGATGGTGCATTGGAGAGAACCTCTGATTTATTTATAGAGTGTAGGCAATTGCTGTATTAGGAGATGGGATGAGCTTAAGGAGTTTGGTGCTTATTTTTTCTTTTTTGCTGAAAATGCTTGATTGATTCTGTGAGTCCTTGAACTGTGCATAGTGACTTGCATTATAATTATTTTTGATTATTATTTTTACACATTATTTTTGTAATAAAGGATAGCTGTTTGCTACTTTTCAATTGTCTGTCTGTGACTCACTTACTTTTGCTTTTTTGTTCAGTTTACAAATATTAGATGTCCAGGGTCCCAGGGCATGCTAAGATTCCAGAAGCACTGGGCATCACAATGTAGTTTTGAAGACCTGTAACCATGTTTCTCTCCGTCTATGCTTTAGTTTTCAGTATTTTGATATAAGTGTATAAGTGTTTTCTTTAAACCAGAGTGAATTTCCAGAGTTTCTCAGAAATTTTGATGTAGAGCTGGAAATTTAGATAATTAACATTTTGTTTTCGTTTAATCTGTGATTGTATTCGTAGCCAATTTTATGGTCGGCTAGCAACCCAACTGCAACAAATGACAAGTTGATGGGAAAATGAGTAAAGCCAAGAGTAGAGGGACAAGTCTCTAATGTGGAAAGCTGATGAACTCAAAATTGCCAACCATGGGGTGCCATCACTCCAGGTGGAATCAAGAGATATGGTTACATTAATGTGGCTTTCCAAGAATGTGGAGATTTGGCCGGTAGACATTTTAGTCTGTGCCAACACAGAATATGTCTCAATATCTTATGGACATCTGCAGTTTCAATAAGGTGTGTTGGCCTAGGTGTGGAACAAACAGGTATCCTGCGCAAGTGACCGTAAATAAGAACCAGACAACAATAGAATAATGTGGATGTGATTCAATGCCAAAAATACACTGATGACAATTTTACAGTGCTGTGCCCCAAAAGATACATCCAAAGAACCCATTAAAGATGATTTCCACTGAAACCTTGAAGAGGTTCTCCAGAATGATCCTGCTAGGGGATTCCTAGTCATCATGGGTGGTAAAGAGGCTGATTCGAAACAGTTTAAGAAAAATGTTTGCATAAGCTTATTTTATACTTGCAAAATAGTAGAACTGGAAAATGTGGGGTAATAATACAGGTTTTAATTTGTGAAAGGAAGAAGTTGAACTGCGATGTGAAAGGAATAAACAGAAAGAGCAGTTAAAGAATACTAAAAAAAGGATGAACAGAACAATGTAGATGATTGTCGCAAAATTGCTTCAAACCACTTCCGGCCTGAATGCAGCTGAAGTGGCATATGTATCCCGCCAATGCCGGTTGATGCGTATTCGATACGTACCAAGAATCATATTGGAAGCACTGGTCGTGCCATCTAGCAGTCGTAGTGGAAACTACATCTGCCTGATGGAAGCGAAATGTTGGCGTGGCCGTGCACATGTATTTTGGCTGCTAATTTTGAGAAATTGTCCAAATTTTTGGTAAGTTGTGCTAAGATAAAAATATGTACCAGCTTATTGTTTGCTTCTACTGCTGACATATCAGAATAGACTACATGTGATGAAAATTTTGGAAGTCATTCGCAGATTTTGCTTTGTCACTTTTTTACTACATTAGGCAGTAATGGCTGCATATGAATAATATTGTATTTAGGTGCAATATCGTAGAAATTTGAATTCCTGTGCATAGATTTCAAATGTTTTGAAAAAAATATTTGCTCCTAATTAGTTTCTATAATTATTGTAATTATGCTGGGATATAAATGCAATTTCTGCCCTTTATTTTTAGGCAGAACTAAATGAACTTTCTATGGGAACTGGACTTCAAATCAGGGTTCCACCAGTCGAAAGTCATGACAGCTGTCTCAGTGACAGTGAGGATAGCGATGAAGATTACAGACTTACAGCATTATCACCAGGGGCCTCATGCATAACGCCGTGCGTAGAATTCACACTAAAACATGGTGTAAGGACAAAAGCGGAAATGTGCAACACACAAAAAAATCCAGATGCATAAATCTGTGCTTTCGCCAACTTCCACGTTCTTCCGTTTCATGAATCCCAGTCAGCGTGAAAAGTAATGCATGCGCCTGCTGTCCCGCCCCGTCTCCTCCCAGAATTACACCTTTTTGAATATGCAAATCAATATAAATAGCCCTTAACTCAGCGTTCTGTGAAAAGACAATGGAAAAAGCACGGGGGGAAAATAGAAGAATTTCAGCGAATACCAAGTGGAGGCAAGGAAAAACGTACTATTTGTTGGTTTAAATCAGTGTTTCCCAAACTCTGTCCTGAGGACCCCCTGTGGCTGCAGGTTTTTGTTCCAACCAGCTTGTTTTTAATTGGACTCCTGGGCTAATTAAGTGATGTGTTATTTCCCAAGTTCTGTGTTTTGGAAACAATATAGAAATTAGAAAACTCAGTTTGCTAAAAAATATATATTAAAATGTACCAAGCAGTTATATAGGAATAATGTATTTTTTTTTCTTTTTAACAGTATTTTCATCTTGATTTTCATTCTACTTTTCAAGGTGTTCTAATTGTTTAACTAATCCATTATTTACTAATTAGTGGGTCTGACGCTAAAGTAGTTGCAGCCTTTGATAATTCAGTGTTGTTTGCCTGGGTGTCTGCTCTGCTCATTTTATATTGTCATTAATAAGATAAAACGAAGCAGGAAAAACTGCACAGAGAAAAGGCAAAATATAATGAAATCAACAAAAGAGAGTTAAGCATTTAAATCTATAGCAAAAACAGAAATATTTATAAATGTCTTATAAATGTAAAAATCATGCTGCTATGTTTTACTGAATGTTGAATAAAGAAAAAAATAAGCAGCTAATTAAATGAGCTCAGTGTTATCAGGTGTTGTCACTGATTAGGAATCTGGTTGGAACAAAAACCTGCAGCCACAGGGGGTCCCCAGGACTGAGTTTGGGAAACACTGGTCTAAACAGTGATATAAACAACAAAAGGAAGTTGATCGAGTGACATAGCATGTCGGAGAAACTTGAAAGCTCAAGTTCGTAAAGTCGCACAGTGCCTGAAATAAAAAAGAAGTTGTCAGATATCAAAGTCGCCTTGTAAAGGCAAGTCATAGCCCAGTCTGAATGTCATATGAAAGCTTATTAAGGTACAGAGGAAAGAAAACAAATAGGCACACAGTGAGAATAAAACTTAAAATGTCAACTTTAATCTCGAATTTCCACTTTAATCATGTAGTTTATTTTGTCATTAAAGTAGAACATCATAAACTTCATCTTTAATTTAATAGATTCTCAAATACCATTGTAACTAATGTAGCACATTAAATGCTTTGTTTTGTATGTGTTCTTCTATGTGCTGTATGTGTGTGAATCGCTACATGCTTCTTAAACGGGCTTTCTCTTCCTCTGACAGGACACAGAATCCATCACAGTTGTGATATTACAGCTCTCTGAATAATTAAAATACTGAGATGTATACTTGATATCATTTTCGTGATGATAGGAGTTAAAGCATGTTATTAAACATGGGAACACAGTGACGCAGTGATAGTGACGAGCTGGCGCCCTGTCCAGAGACTGCCTCACGCAAGATACTTGCTGCGCTGTGCGCAACCTTCGATGAAATAATTTATTGCAGCAGTACTGTCTCTTTCAAACGTACTAACCCCCAATTCCTGTCCTTCCTTTTCTTTCCCTAAGTAACCAATTGCCACACAATCAGCTCTGTAATAGATGTTAAGCCATCTGTAAGCTTAGAACACAGATTCTTCAGAACTTTTAAGGAACATTGAAATATCTTCATAGTACATGTTTAATTGTTCCATCCTTCTGTCCATCCAGGGTCACGCCAGTCCTAGCAAGCATACAGCGCGAGGCAGGAATAATCTCTGAACAGGGCACCAGATCGTCGCTAGTGCCACTGTGTCCTCACATGTTTAATTATTAACAATATAGATTATTTAAATGATGTTAACATTTTATCTGTTGTGAAAAGGCACTATATAAGTGCCCAACACAGACTGGACACAGAGGCACACGTAAAATAAATAAACTATTTATTTTTTCTTTGCCTGTGGGCACACGTCTTCCCTGTGTCCCACAGGCAGTACACAGTCCCAAGCACAAAGCATCAAATAAAACACACAACAAAGCACTCTTTTCTTCCTCCACCACTCCTCCCAGGCAACCTCGTCCTCCTCCTCCTGATTCTGGCTCCTCGAGGGGTGGCTGCTGGCCCTTTTTATAGTTCACCCGGCAGTGCTCCAGATTCTTGATTGCCCAGTTCCAACTGCACTTCTGGGTGTGGTGAAAACACTGCCCACAAGGGCTCAGGAGTTCCAGCTGCAGCCCCCACCCCCAGTGGCGCCTGCGGGACCCAACAAAGCTGCCCCCAACTCCAATTCCCCATGGAGCCCTGCGGGAAACCATGGCTCTACTCCAACCCAGGGTTGGCGGCAGTCTAGCGTCCAGAGGGAGGTATTGTACCGTCCATGGCTGCTCCCCCAGAGCATATAACGAAGGGGCGTCCTGGCCGGTCATGGACCCTGGCCATCCACCACACTGTATAATGTAATAAACATATTTTGCTGCATTTCATCTTAAAAATGATATCATCATCATATGTAAATACACACTTTACAAAGTGGCTCAGGTTGTACAATATTATAGCTGTATCACAAGTTTACAGTGAGGTAATTGTACTAATAAGTACAAACAGTTCTACAAGGAGCACTTGATGGACTGATTGAGTGCGTTAATAGTTCTTGGGATGAAACTATTTCTGAACCGTGATGTCCCTACAGGAAAGGCTCTGAAGAATTTGCTATTTGAGAGTAGTTCAATAGACTGTGTGTATGGCTGAGGCAGCGTGTGCTAGATGCTGTATACCGATAATTCTCTTTCCGATCAGCTGCTGTAGAGCTGTGATTCCACACTCGGATACAGAGGGATAAATAGTCTGAGTATTACATTGAGAGGAACAACGCTAAAGCAGCTGTGATATTTGGAATAGTTTGGCCATTCTGTGGACCATTATATTGTTACAGGGTAATTACAATCAGATGCCTTAAACTAATAAACAATATGCGGTTAATTTCAGTGTATTTATAAAGCCGCATCGGGGATATGCATCTAAAAAAGAAAGGGAAACCACACTTGAACAAAAGCACTGCTTTGACGCTGGGTGCCACCAGTTTGCAAAACCGAACAGATAACTTGCGTACGCCAAGCATGTAGCTGGCGTGAAAATGTGCATGGCTTTATGCCAAGTTTAGGTTTTATACATTGCGATTTGAGCGTGGAAACAGGAGTACGCAACATTTTTGTGCGTATGCACCGCTTATACATGAGGTCCCAGGTGATTTTTCTGGAGATGAAAGCATCAGTAATGAGAATACTGACAACGAAAGCAGCAGTGATGAAGACACCGACAGCAATCGTGATACACATTCTAGCACCAGTACAAAAAAAAAGGGTGCAAGAAGGCGACCAACTGCTACAGCAAGGAGAACACGGCAAAACATAGTGTGGAAGACAGTTAAACAGCAGAACTCTGCAAAAGACATTCCAATTTGGCAGGCTGCTCTTCCTGATGCTGATGAAATCAGACTGCCCATTCAGTACTTCCGAGACTTTTTTGACGCTGATCTTTTGGATACTATTGTAGAACAAAGTAATCTGTATTGCACGCAAAAAAAATCCAAATGCTGCCCTCAAATTGGATTGAAATAAATTGGAGCAGTTTATTGGCACTGTAGTGTGATTTGGAGCAGTTTATTGGCACTGTAGTGTACATGAGTGTTGTACATTTACCAAGGTGAAGAATGTACTGGTCAATTGAATGTCTAGTAGCGAACGTGGCTGATGTGATGTCCCGAGACAGATGAAAACAAATTAAAAAATTCATTCATTTCAATGACAACAGCAACATGGAAGCCAACAACAATGGAAATTATGATAAGCTTTTCCATTATTGATTCACTTCTCCCTACATTTCAGGGTCTCCCTCAAGATCAAATGTTGTCTATTGATGAGCAAATGGTGCCATTCAAAGGTAGATCTAGTCTAAAGCAATTTATTCCCAAGAAGCTACACAAATGGGGATAAAAAATCTTTGTGCTTTGTGATACAAAAGGCCTGGTGCATTCATTCAACATATTTGCAGGGGAAATTGATCCTGTACCTGGTGAACCTGACATTGGTGGAATTGGAAACATTGTGGTAAAGCTTGCACAAGTTATTCATAGTGCTGTCAATCACTTACTGTATTTTGACAACTGTTTTTCTTCCTTGGATTTGTTTGTTGCCCTTGGGACTGTGCAGCAAAGTCGCCCGCAAGGGTGCAATTTCAGCGTAGACACCGATATGAAGAAAATGGGAAGAGGGACATTTGAAAAGAAAAAGGTTATTGTAGTCAATGTAGAAATAAGAGCAATCAAATGGTTTGACAATAGAGAGGTGATCATTGCCAGTGCTTTTGCCAGTGCCCAGCCTGTTTCCAACGTAGAAAGATGGAATAGAAAGTTGAAAAAGAAAGTGTCTGTAGAACGCCCAAGCATCATCAGCCTGTACAACAAGTTCACGGATGGCGAGGTCCAGCTAAGGCTATTCCAAAACTGGATGTCCGTTCAGATGCTGTGAGTCACTGGCCCGTGGTTGAAAGTGTACAGCAACACTGCAAATGCCCAAATTGTAAGGGTCAGACTGTAATCAAATGTGCAAAGTGCAATATCCACCTGTGCCTCAACAAGAACAAGAACTGCTTTCAAGAACTGCTTTCCACGAGTAAGACTGCTTCTCCTCATGTGACTTTTCGTTAATTTATTGACATTCTACTGATTTTTGGATCATTTTTGTAATTTGGATTGTTGACTGTAGGAACTGATTAATAGCAGCATCAATAAAATAATCTACATACCTGAGACTGGAAAATTTGTTTAATTACTATTATGCCCAATTATGCCTAATGTTGCTAATTTGCATCATAGCTAAATGTATATTTATTGTATGTGCTATATTCAAATTAACAATCTCCACTTAATTTAGCATCTGCTTGGCAGCAAAACAAAAATAATTTCTTTTTTTATATAATTGTAAATAAATTTAGGCAACAAGGGGTAGCAGGTAGCAGCCTTTGCCCAGTGTTCTATCATTGATGTAATTGCAGGAAGGGTCTGTAACCTTCTTTGTGTACTGTTTTTGATAGCAACAGTAAGTGTTCAAATCATGAGAGGGCTAACAGTGAAGTAGGAAGTATGGCGAGATACAAGAAACAATCAACACACTGTTATTGGGGATTGACTAGCTATACACTTAAAATAAGCAGATCTGAACACGCACCAAATTTGCTCAAGCAAGAAAAGAGTGCAGTGAGGGAGTGAGAGAGACTGAGACAATGAAAGAAAGTTTGAAAATAATGAAGGGTGAAAGTACTCCTGAAAGGTGTAAAAATTCTGCTTTAGTTGTTTTATAAGGTGACATGTTTGAGAAAAAATGTTGCAAGTGATTAAATGTGTTAAAGAATGTTAAGTGTGTCTGAAAATGTCATATTATGCCTAGGAAACAATGTGTAAATACGCTAGTGTGATAGTGAAAGAATTTGCTAAAAATATATTGTGCACACAAAACAAGAAATATCTAATATAAATTAAGAGAGCAATGAATTAATTTGGGTTAAAATATGAGTTTTAAAAATATATAATATTTGGTATAATGAACATGTCTCCACTTTTGCTAACAAAATTATTTATGAATGTGAAAAACATCTTTCCTTCAAACCCTAACCAAGTTTTAAGGAAAAACATTTTTTTGATAATTACTAAATACAAAGGAGATACTTTCTTTCAAGAATGAAAATGCTAAAGGTTGAGGTGTTTGTCAGAATTTTTTTTTAATTATAGATGTTCTTGTTTTATTTATGTACATATTACATGTAACAGATGTATAAGGATGATGTTTAATTGGCTAATATTTAGATAAAATATTTAGGATTATGGTATTAATATTACAGAATTTATCAAGGATGATGTCACTTCCGGTCCAGATGATGTCTCTTCCGGTTCTGGCACCACGTCATTTCTGGTCTCGGCCTTTAAAGCTGCTATCTTTGCACCTCTTAATCAATTCTGTTTTGGACTTGAACTTGAATACAACTCATAATATATGGGTGGCTGCCCCAAACTTTTTTGATGTCTTCTATCTATTCTTGTGACTATATATACTTCGCAGTGGAGAAGTTATGAAAAAGAAAAGGAAACATTTAAAAATAACGTAACATGACTGTCAATGTAATTGTCGCATTCTTATTTTAGTATTGTGAGTGAATTTGATGATTGTAAAGAGTTTAATTTATGATTATAAATGCTGTGTATGAGAAATGCACATTTTTAGGATGTAAGGATCTCATTGTAAATGATGTTTGCACTTCTGCCCTCGGGCTGTAACTTGATCAAGCTGTCTGCTGAGCTTACTCTTGAGCATGCAACGTACAGTTGGCGATGTGAGAAGCAATCATGTGTCAAGTCAATGCCGACCTTTTTTAGAGTCTGGCCCTGTGACTTATTTATTGTCATAGCGAAGCAGAACCTTACTGGAAATTGGAGGGGTTTGAATTGGAATGGGAAGTCAGAGGGTATGAGAGGGATGCAAGGAATAAATACAGTGTCCCCTGACCAAGTTCTAGTGAAGACAGTTGCCTCAATGAGGTTCTTGTGCAGAGATTTGATCTGAAGCCTTTTGGTGGTTGTAAGTTTCGTAGTTACATAATTGGTGCGCCGACCTTCAAAAGTAGAGTATGTGGAGGCGTGCCTGGAGGATTAAGAGTGTGAAGAAACTCTACTGGATAGTGCACCGCGTCCTCTAGTTCTACAACAGAGTCGACAGACTTATATGTTTTTGTTTTGGAAGTTAGTTGGTGAAGTAAAATGGTGTTTATATGTGAAGTCATGTCATTTTTTGGTGTTAAAATAGCTCTCTCCCTCAACCATGAGACGTCCTTTTCATGCAGATTTTGTAGGTTGGAATAAACATTTTCAATAAGGGTTTGTAAGGTATTCTCCAGGAGACAGAGATTGTTAGGGAACATTGATTTTACAGTTCTGTTCAATTAAATTGCCATTGCCTATTTTGATGAGGAGAGCAGCTAACTTTCCGGCTTTTCTGTCACAGTTCAAGTAAACCCTCATGGTTATTCTTTAGGTAAGAACATTGCTCCTAGGCCATAGGTATGAAGACTTCAGACATGCTGGCAGGCACAATCTTGGGGCATGGAAACCACTGGATACAGGTCGGTGAAATTGTGATCGACGGTGATCACTGGAATAAACATGTTATTCGGGGTAAACTTGCACCCCTTGAGAAAGAAAGCGGCGAGAAGCGGTGAAGCAGGGAATGAAAAGCAGAAGTCAGCACCAGGAAGACGTATGTGAGCAAGTAAGGAAGCCCAACAATGACAGCCTTGAAGTGGTGGAGTAAAAGAAAAGGCAACAGTCACAAGGAGGGAGACCTGAGATAGTAAGGAAACCCAACAATGTCAGCCTTGAAGCGGTGGAGTAAACGAAAAGGCAGGAGTCACCAGCAGGAAGATGTGAAGCAAGGCGAGCAATAACAGGCTTGAAGTGGTGGAGTAAAGAAGAATCTGGAACGACCACAACATAGCTGTCCATCACAAAATATGGCTCTATAATACACTTGTAATCTCAGTACTGACCTATGGCTGTGAATCAAGGGCACTGTGAATAATTTAAAGCCAGGAAAAACAAAGATTTGGGGATTTACCCCGTGTATTGTTTGGAGTAATCACTTCAGACTGATACTGGTCTTTTATCTGCAAAATAACAAAGACAAATGAAAATAGTACATGGGTTGCTTTTATATTAAGGTGGCAGGAAATGGGATGAGGTCATTGGCACAGGACAGAAGTGAAGTCATCTGTAAAGGAATGGAAGTGGCAAGGCTTTGGTTATTCTTCCGTGAATCTGTAAGAAGAAAGAGAAAAGGCATTACTGCTGATCACCAACTCTTCTTCTGATATTTTCATGCCCCGTGTTGGACCTTTTGGCTGTCCCCTAAGCGAACGTGTGTGACAGCACCAACAAAAGTCAAGGAATAACAAATAGCTGCATTTGATCAGCAATGTCTATGGCGCTTCCTCAGACTTAATTGAACAATGAAAATTACAAATACTAAGGAGTGCACAAGATCAGCTCAACCAGCAGCAAGCAACATAATAAGATAGAAGCGGTTACAGTGGCTGGACCACTTAATTCAGATGGATAACAACAGAATACCACAGCAACTATTGCAGCAGAAGCTGACACAAGGGAGGAAGAAACCAGGTAGACCACGAACTCACTGGGATGAAGACATACAAGCAGATTTGGCATTACTCTACTTTGGTGTTTTATCATGTAGGTAGTCAGTGCAGTAATACTTACAGCTCGATGATGATGATGATGAATAACAGCTTAAAGAAACATAAGTGGGATATGTATAAAGTAACTGTTTAAATAGGCGTCTTGAGCATGGGAAAGGTGCTTTATAAATAAATTATATTATTTGTAAATTATATTTATTACAGTAAATTGATGTTATGCTTAATTGATGTATTTCAATATAATTTCTGTTGATATAAATAACATTTTAAATAATTTAATGGTCTTTATTTATTAAAAGATATATTTTGTATACATTACATTTTACCCTTATACAGTAGACATAGTGAAATATCTATCACTCTAGTAAATGATTTTAAAACCCAAGACTGAAAAATAAAGAACAATGTGCACATACCTGAACGATATTCTGAAATTTGAAAAAATGGAAAAAGGTAATGTGAAGCCTAACTGTTTTAGCTTATTTTGATCTAGTTTCTAAAACTAATTATTAATCTACCAGTCTAGACTCAGGATTTCTTCCTTGACTTCTGCTTACTATGTTGATTGAGTGGTGTTCTCTGTAGGACACTGGTGCTACATTGCCATTCATTAACTCCTAGCTTCCTTGCTTGCATGTACTGACCATTCCTCATCTTCAAAGGTATAATGACAATGGACATAGAGACAAACAAATGTGTATTTTAGAATAATGGATTGGAAGTTTCTTAATTTCTACAGGAACCTCCATAGAACATTACTTTTTAACTATTAACCTCCACATCAATCCTTCCTTTTCTTTTTGTTTTATTTTTGCTATATTTATTTGTTATCTCCAGGAGAGTTATACTGTAACATTTGTCTCTTATCAATTGTTACATTAATGGGACTGGTTTCAGGGTCCTCCCTGCTCGATATCTTCTGGCTTCCCATTTCCTCTTAAAAGATATAGCAAAATTGACACAGGTGTTAAAAAGGGTGGAATGGTTAGCATTGCGTTATAGTAAATGAACTTTAGGTTACAAGGTTACATTCATAGCAGCAAATGTTTTGTGTCAGTAGTTTGAATATTGTGAGACCAACTGAGTACCCCTGAGTATTTGTTTAAATTGGCTTTACTTTATTTTATGTTTATTTATTGTTGTGATGGATATGATTTTCATTTGAGTGAAGGCCACAGCAACAGCCAAAACAGATACAACTATAGTGGTAAAGCTTTTATTAGAGGGTCTATACTGAAGATTATAAAAAGGAGACAAAATTAAGTGGTTTATATATTGTGCTTATTACCTGTAGAATTCACTTTGACCATTCACCAAGATACCATCAGAAATGGGATTAAAATAGCCATCTGTTTTACCACTAATCCTATTGTTAATAAGGGGTAAAAGCCTAAAAAAACAGGCCTAAAACTTCTTGAGATATTGATAGGATAACTAATACAACTGTCATCATATTCTCCTCCTTTATTGCATCTAGAAGTAATTTTCAGCAATTACAGATGAAGTATTGCAATACTGACTAATAATGAGCAAAACCATCAGGTCAGGCTCCCCAAATGAAGAGGTCATGAGCACGAGAGAGGGCATCAGTGTTGGCCTGAAGAGAACCCCCAAAGGTCAGTGAAGTGATATATGGCTGTAGATCCAAAAATCACCTTGTGACTTGTGGGTTCGATTCCTTATGTAGAGCCATCCACTGAAGAGCAGCTTGGTCAGTGACAAGGGTAAACTCACGTCCCAGAAGATAGTATCTCAACTGTGTCCCTGCTCACTTGATCACCAGATCTTCACTCTCGACCTCAGCATATCTGGTCTCCCGGTCCAACGCTTTGGCTCAGCATGGCTCCTAGTCCTGTTTCCAAATTGTCCATCTGGAGAATAAAAGGCAAAGAGAAATCTGGCACTTTTAGTATGGGTGTTGACATAAGGGCCTGCTTGAGGTCACTGAATGCAGCGTCTGTCTTATCATCCCATACCATTAGATTAGGAGCATGCGTCTTTGTGAGATTCATTAACGGCGTGGCCCTCTCTGAGAAACAAGGCAAGAACCGGTGGTAGTACCCCACTAAGCCTAGGAAGGCTTGAACCTGCCGTTTAGACTTTGGGACAGGGCCAGTTTAGTATGGTATGGACTTTGGAGCACTGTGCTTTGACAGTACCACTGCCGACTAGATAGCCCAAATATTTGGCTTCGGTCAACCCAAAGAAGCTTCTGCTAGTGTTCGGAGTACTGCTTTGACCTGCTGTACGTGTTCTTCCCATGTGCCAGAATACATGACTACGTCATCTAGGTTGGTGGCACTGTAGGCGTTGTGTGGCCAAAGCACTTTATCCACCAGACGCTGAAAGATCAAACCAAAAGGAAGGACACGGTACTTCCAGTGCCCACTAGGGATGCTAAACGCGGTTTTTACTTTCGTTGACTCTGTTAAAGGAATTTGCTAGTACTGCTTGTCATGTTAAGAGTGGTCAAGTACTGTGACTCTCCTAACCGCTTAAGGAGTTTGTCTACTATGGGGCATCAGATAAGCATCAAATTGTGAGACTTGATTATACAATTTAAAAAAATAAACAGGGTTAAAATAGAAAGTTACATTAAATTTGAGCCATAGTTAGGGAGATTAATGTCAACTTATGTTATTTTAACTGCATGGACAAACCACTGTTAAATTTTTATAAGCCCTCTCAAAACTACCCAAGCTTTAATGAGGACTATTTTCGCACTGGGCATAACCCTAGTTGCTCTTTAATGGTACTTAAATTGTATGTAGATTTGCACGAAGGGTGGTGTGGCACTTGCTATTTCAGCCTTACCTACCTGTTCACTTCAAACTGCAAAAGCTAGCCCATTACAGAAGGAAACGGACAAAAAGGATCCAAGCTCCAAATAAAGCCAATTCCAGACTAGGGTACAACCTTTGATATCAAACCACTGTTCTTTAACAATGATTACAATTTTATTTCTAGATGGTAACAGGACTTGCTGATAAAAACAATTTTTGATTCTTATTATGGTTGCCTTTATGTTAATAAGATTGAACTATATTTAATGAAATTTCTTTTTGCCCTAAGACTAACTTTTATGATGATGTTAAAAACGTGTTAAAAACTTTGAGTAGTTTGAACAAAAGGGAGGAATTGTAAGGGAAAAGAAAAAAAGTCCTTGAAACTGCCTTCCTGTTAAACTAGAACATCCAGATTTAAATTGTACAAGGAAACTTTGCATTAAAAAATTAGATCATGAATCACGAATTAAAGAGAAAGAAAGTATGCTCTCACCTAACAGGCTTAAACGCTAAAATAGTATTCTTACAGGAGACCCACTTACTAACCAAGGATCAGTTCAGACTACAAAAAGACTGGACTGGCCAAATGTTCCATTCTAGCTTTATAAAGAAAACTAGAGGGGTGGGAATTCTCATACATAGAACAGTTCCATTTGTAGCATCAGATGTAGTGTTGGACCCTGAAGGGAGATATGTGATGGTCATGGGCAACTTATATAACAGTAAAATGATTTTGATAAATGTTTATGCACCCAATGTTGATGATAAGGAATTCATGCAAAATCTATTTGCATCCATTTCCAATGTGAACACTCATAAAATTATAATGGCTGGGGGCTTTAATTGTGTTTTAAATCCACTCTTAGATAGGACTTCTGTGACAGGGGGGACGACATCTAATACTGCAAAGATAATTACACAGTTTTTATATGATCACAACTTATCAGACCCCTGGAGGTTTCTTAACCCAAACTCAAGAACATATTCGTTATACTCACCAGTGCATTATAGCTACTCAAGAATTGATTATTTTTTTATAGATAATAATTTCCTGCCTACAATTAAATCATGCAAATACGACACAATTGTTATCTCTGACCATGCCCCTCTAGTCTTGGAGCTAAAATCATTAAGCCCCTCACACTCACCTCACAGATGGCGCCTTAACCCTCTTTTATTGGCAGACGAGAACTGCACAGAATTTATATCCAAACAAATCAGCTTCTTCCTAGAGACAAACACGTCCACAGAGGTTTCTGCAGGAACACTCTGGGAAACTCTAAAGGCCTTCTTAAGAGGACAGATTATTTCATATCTTTCCCATAGAAATAAATTAGAAACCAAGAAAGTGTCAGAGCTAAGAAATGAAATTACTAGAATAGATGAAGAACAAGCCAGGCGTCCAAATGAAGTTCTCCACAGGAAAAGGCAGGCCCTGCATACAGAACTTAACATCTTAACAACTAAAGAAACTGAACAACTTATTTATAAGTCTAGACAGCATTACTATGAACACGGAGAAAAAGCGAATAAGCTTTTAGCTCAACAAATTCATAAACAAGAAGTTCACAATGCAATACCAGTAATCACCAACAAGAATGGAGAAGAAATCATCGACCATAATAAAATAATGCACACATTTAGAGATTACTATAAGTCTTTATATTCTACTGAGCCCAAAGAAGACAACACACAATCTAATGCATTCCTGGAAACATCACAGATACCACAAATAGATGCTTTAAGTGCTGAGGAACTGGATAAACCTCTAACGCTAACAGAATTACTAGACGCTATAAAGTCACTGCAAAGCGGGAACTCATCAGGCCCTGATGGTTACCCCGTAGAATTTTATAAGAAATTCTCCACTCAGCTAGCTCCCCTCTTATTGGCAACATTTACAGAAGCTAGAGACAACCAAATACTACCTCAAACATTTCGACAAGCATTAATCACCGTCTTTCCTAAACAAAATACGGACTTGTTACAATGTGCATCATACAGACCAATTTCACTCCTGAATAATGATGTTAAGATACTCTCAAAAATCCTAGCTAGAAGGATGGAGAAAGTGCTGCCCTCTGTAATATCACAAGATCAAACTGGATTTATTAAAGGCCGACACCTATCTTCAAATCTCCGACGCTTGTTTAATGTTATATATTCACCAGCAAAATCAAACACCCCAGAGATATTACTATCATTAGACGCAGAAAAAGCATTTGATATGATTGAATGGAATTACGTTTTCACTGCATTGGAGAAATTTGCGTTTGGCCCGAATATTTGTGCATGGATCAAACTACTGTATACCAATCCAGAAGCTTCAGTTTGTATTAATAACATTTGCTCAGACTATTTTAAACTAGAACGTGGTACCAGACAAGGATGTCCCTTGTCGCCACTGTTGTTTGCAATCGCTATTGAACCACTGGCGGTTCACTGCCGAAATTCTTATCAGATAAAGGGGATTGTCAGAGAAGGACTGGAACAGAAAATTTCTCTATATGCAGATGATATGGTCTTATATATATCAGACCCAGAAAACACTGTCCCTGCTGTTTTAACAGCACTAACAGAATTTCAAAAGATATCTGGTCTTAGAATTATTCTGAATAAAAGTATACTCTTTCCAGTGAATTCACACGCATATAATATTAGATTAGACACCCTACCTTTTACCATAGCAGATCAGTTTAAATACCTAGGGGTAAATATCACAAGTAAACATAAAGCTCTTTATCAACAAAATTTTGGCGTCTGTATGGAAAAAATTAAGCAAGACTTGCATAGATGGTCAACACTTCATCTCACTCTAGCCGGAAGAATTAACATTGTTAAGATGAATATCCTTCCTAAGCTTCTCTTTTTATTTCAAAACATTCCAATATATATCAATAAATCGTTTTTTAAACAGTTAGATTCAACAATAACCTCATCCATTTGGAACTCAAAACACCCACGTATCCGAAGAGCGACCCTACAAAGACCTCAGGCAGAAGGTGGCATGGCTTTACCTAATTTTCAGTTTTATTACTGGGCAGCAAACATACAAGCCATAATAACCTGGACACAAATAAATGAACATACACAGGCTTGGTCCGCAATAGAAGTAAAATCCTGTAGTACTTCTATATATTCCCTGCTCTGCTCTCCAATAAATGAAAGTTATCGCAAATATACTAATAACCCAATTGTGCTTTACTCACTCAGAATATGGAACCAAATTAGAAAGCATTTTAAGATGGAAAATCTTTTATCTGTGGCACCTCTGCAAGAGAACCACCTCTTTCAACCTTCGCAAGTATATCCAGTTTTTAATACCTGGAAAAATTTGGGGATTAAAATGCTCAGAGATCTTTATATAGACAACATATTTACATCTTTTGAACAATTACGTTCAAAATTCAACCTCCTAGCTACACATTTCTTTTACTATCTTCAAATTAGAAATTTTGTTAAACAGAAATTGCCCGATTTACCCCACCTTGCACCCTCCACAATGCTGGAAAAAATACTGCTCAATTTCAAGGAAATAAACACTATTTCCGCAATATATAAAATCCTATTAGAGTCTCTACCTTTCAAAGATCCAAGAGGACATTGGGAAGAAGATCTCTTAATCAATATATCAGAAAAGGAGTGGAAGGCATAGAATTATTCAACTAAAAATTATATATCGAGCCCATCTGTCTCACTTAAAACTGTCCAAAATGTTTCCAGGGCAGGATCCAACCTGCGAATGCTGCAACCAAGCTCCTGCCTCACTGGGTCACATGTTCTGGGCCTGCACCAAACTAACATCATTTTGGACAAAAATTTTTAAGTGCCTCTCAGACAGCCTTGGTATCACAATCCCTCCTAACCCATTAACAGCTGTGTTCGGTGTTCTTCCAGATGGACTTGAATTGGAGAAGGACAAGCAAACGGTGATTGCATGCACTACACTTTTGGCACGCAGACTTATTTTGTTAAATTGGAAGAATCCTAATTCTGCTCTTATAAGTCAGTGGGAAACCGATGTTTTATATTGTTTGAAATTGGAAAAAATCAAATTCTCAGTTAGAGGATCTGTACAAAATTTTTTCAAAACCTGGCAGGATTTAATTAATATTATTTTAGAATAAGAGAAATAACTATTACCACATTTAACTCCCTTCTCCATCTCTTATTTACATAGATATTTACTTCTCCCTTTCTTTTGTTTAATGTTGCCTTATTAAAAAGCCTTAAGCAATTTTCCTTTAGCTAAGCTCTCCTTCTCAGGGGTGGGGTTTGATTTGTCTTCAAATTTGTTGGGTTATAAATTGATCTGTTTGTATGGAATGATTACAATGAAAATTAATAAAATAAAAATATAAAAAAAAAAAAAATTTAGATCATATATAACATTTAACTTTGTGCTTTGTGATAATGGTTTACATATACAGTAAGAAGTCTTATTTCGTATACCTGGGACTTATAATATGTTTACCTAGTTTGGGACTTTGCATAATACTTAATTCAGAGCTGTGTTTCTGGAGTATCCCATTTATCAAAAGCTGATTGGTGAAAATTAAAATATATTCAAATATATTATGTAAACAAACCTAGCTGATTAAAGGAAGCTTTTCTGTTAGCATCTTCAGTCTGCCATGATACTCTGAAGAAGGTAGTGGGGTCTCATACCTATACATGCAAATAAAGGACTGCCATGTTTGAATCTCACATCACTTTACTGCATGAGCTGTTTGTCCACAGTTGGAGATGGCAACATCCTGGTGTGAGAGTAAAAGCAAGGCGAAAAGGTTTTAGAACTGGTCTACCATCCATTGTAATGGCCAGTTTCAATCACTATCAAATAAGATGGATGAACTGTTTGCAGGGTTATCTTATTTAAGCACACAGAGACCACTGTGGTGTGGATAAAAGACAGGAGGGGGACTTATCATCTATGTGAATGTGGGATGGTATAAAAGAGAGCATAATTACAATTAAAACTACAGTTTGTAAATCAGACATGGAAATTCTGGCTTTCTGAATTTGTCCAAATTATTTGCCCAGGGAGATAAATTACATCATGCTTATTAATATTTATATTCCTCCCTCTGCAAATGGGGACTTAGTGTTAGAGGGGTGGCAAGGCGAATTAAACCCCAAGGCTAGGAAGTATCCAATTATCAAAACCCAGACACTGCCACCTTGCCCCCTTCAGATATGGGGAACCCAAGTGGTATTCCACACTAATTCACTCCCACTGTTCAGGTACTTTTTATTCCAGAGTTGTGGGTGCACAATAGTTTCAGGATAACAATATAACATTTTTTTTTACTTGTTAAATAATCCTAAAGTATAAAGATAAAACTCAGAACTAAAATATTTAGAATTCCTAGTGTATCCCAATCAGCATCATAAAACATAAATGCTAACGTCAATTAATTTCATTGGATGTCATGTAAGTTTCTTCCTCAAAAAAGAGAACAGAAAAAAAAATTCCTCTGAGTGTTGTCTTAAGCGATCCCTAACCCAACACAATGCACGCACTCTCCATCCATGAGCCTGCAACATGGTGTCTTTACATACGCTCTCCGCCAGCACTTGATCTATAAAAAACACACTGAGCAGTGCTCCTTGTGTAGCATCCCACCATTATGCATCGATCCAATACACCACAAACAGACTTATTCACACTCTGTTTGGGCCGTGGACACCCGTCTCACACCCAGACCCCGTTGATGGTGTTAAGCTGAATGAGACACTATTTCTCCATCACCTTGGCCAGCTGTGATTACTCCTCCACCCTCAACAGACACCACCTCTTTCTCTCCTGTGTTCCTCCACAGTGTACCTCTGAAAATAGAAAGGGGATTCTGTTTCCACCGGCCAGGACGATAATCATCCATGCTCCAGTCACTCTTTAAAATGCCCTTATTTTGTTTCCGTGCTGTGTGTCGTTTCCTATATGCCTCTTTGGTTTTGACTCTTCCCACACCTTGGGGGCACAGTTGCACCACTTAAAAACTTACAGCCCCTCCCCCAGTCCACACAGCATTGGCCCAAGGTCCACATTATTCAGCCTCCATAGGTGTATCAAACAATCAATCAATAAAAGTTTTGATGCAAGTATCCACATGTAGAAGATTGGTGTGAAAAAAGGAAAAAACTAAAGCTCTCAAACAAAATAATGTTGCCACACAAATCCAATAAGCAAAATATTTATAAGATAGTACTCTACTCCCAATAAAATATACATATTAAAAAAGTGCTCAATTCACAAGTGCAAACAAAACAAAAAATGGTGCTTCAATCCAACAATGCCAATTCTACCCTGTAACATTAGCAATGGAACTGATTAATTTTGTCACCACCACTTTAATGATGACTCACTCTGACACTGCAGTTATTAAATATGGTGACTTTGGGAGGAATAATGACAAATTTATTTCAGTTTCACTCGCGGAAGTAACAGGTTAGACCAGAGATCTCCAACCCTTTTTCCACTGAGAGCTACTTTTACAAAATGAAAATGGCCGAGAGCTACTCATGTTTTCTAACGTTTATTCTCATAGATTACTTCAACCCTAACAAACTGAATACGCTTGTTATGCCTGAATATTTACAAAATGTTGGTGTCCACAACTCACATTTTGCATTAAAACATCACAAAAAATATTGAGTTCACCTGCAAGTGCATTTTGTATGTCTGTATGTACTTTCCGGTGTATCTCACACTATTGAATGCTGTCAAAACAAAACAATGCAATTACAAATACACAGATATTACTTACTCATTTGTTAATTTGTTCCATGTCACTGTTTCACTTCACAAGAGTATTCACATGTCCAGATGCATGTGTGATGTGTTTTTTAGTTAGTGAGATGACTGGCACTGCATGGAGTCAACAAGAGAGGTGTATGGTGGAGTGGAGCCACTTAGGTTCACTCTTATGGAGTCATTTAAATGTTCATCTGTCAGTCTTGTTCTGAACTTTGATTTCATGACATTCATGTCAGACGACGCAGACTCACAGAGGTATGTAGACCTAAACAAAGCAGACATTTTCAGAGCTTCTTGGTGAAGATTCTTATAGTTATCTGGCTCTATTAAGCTCCAGAAGTGCTGAGAATGCTCTTGAGACTTTAACTGCACATTATTTTGAAGGTTTACTAATAAATAATATATAAAATCCAATGTCTCTCTGTCTGTCCACTTTTCACGAGAGAACTACTTAGCGGATTTAGATTGGGTTTTTTATCTATAATTTGCTTGAACACTCCGGTTGATTTGCGGCTTCTCTCATTTTACTATGTTTCATAGTTTGCTTGCGGTACCGATTTATTTGCGCGAATCCGAGATCCATGCAATGGGCTGGGGGGAGGGGCCTTCCTTACTCACTTGCCAGCTTTGGGGCGTGTTCCTTAACTCCACTTAGCTAGTGAACGAGAGAACAATTGAAATCAACTTTGTTTGATATTTAAAATAAAGTGATACTTAGGTCTTGATTAGTTTGAATCCGGATATTCTTTTAAGTGTATGCCACATTGTAAAGATAGATTGCAATTCAGATTGTGGATTATGATTTTGTGTTAAAAAAGAAAGATTGCCCACCCCTAATTTGACTAATCAAGTTTTTAAATTTATGTAGGATTCATTAACCCTTTGGCGAGCTACTTGGAAAGGGGTTGCGAGCGAATAGCTCGCGAGCGAAGTGTTGGCAGAGCCGGCTCTAGACAATTTCGGGCCCGAAGCAAACTGATACCAAACCCTGTAGCTAGGGGGTCCGGGGCAGAGCTCCGGCCGCCAAGTGATTTCCTCCATTCTGAGCTGCAGAAATGCGTTTTCCCGGCATCTACAACCATCACTTTTGATGATTTCCATTTGACACTGACAACCGTAACTGTAACACACTGACAGGAGCCAAATTTGCAGGCTGTCAGCGCAGACTGTCGTACAAGGCCCTGAGTGAAGGGTATGAGTGATGGAGGTCGGAGTGGGCCCGCATAAATGTCTTTAGTGACGATACATTAACAGATAAAGCTACATTTAAGCCAGCTTTTGCTGTTTCCACCAGGCAGCACGTGGAGGTAAATAGCTAGGCCAAGCACTTTTTTTTTTTGCTTTTTATATTTTTTATATATTTTTTTTTATTTTATGAAGATAAGATCCACATTTTTTGTTTTTACATTTTTTTTCAGTTTTAAAGCTTGTTTTCATACTTTCGAGATATTCAGATTTCCGTATAAAATAACTTACCAGCAGATATTTCAAACTATAATAATATATAATAATATATAATTTCAATCTGTGGAAATTCGGCAAGGCCTAACTACTATCTACAAGACGTTCTTTCTAACAAAATGGAAATATATTGATATGAAGGAAAGTGATGGCTTTACGAAGAGAAGGGCCCCTATTATGCTCTGTCGAGAATGCAGTGCGGCGGAGCGGCCCTGATTGAAGCGTAAGTGGCCGCCTACTGTGGACAGAGGCACAGATGAGCCGTGGAGGTGGCAACAAGCGTGCGGGCCTGAGTGAAGCGTAATAAAGATTGGAGTGCCGAATGGAGATGTCCACGTGGAGTAATTAAGTGATGGAATATGTTGCCGTGAATTATATATATAAAAAATTAGTAATAGAGGTTGGAGTGAAGGATTCTTTTGCTCCATTGGGCCCTCCGCATCACAGGAAAAAAAAACCTTGGGTGCAGTGGGCCCCCTCCAGCTGTGGGCCCGAAGCAGTCGCTTCATTCGCTTCGCCCTAAGGCCGGCTCTGGTGTTGGAGACCCCTGGGTTAGACCTACTCTGTTCAAATGTTAAAGATGCCTTTAAGTGTAGACTACTGGCTCCTTTAGGCAGATTTGACCAAAACGTGATTCATCTTATTTCCAGCTATAACTCTGTTATTAGATAGAAATCTGTTACCACAAGGATAGTGAGGAAGTGGAGCCTGGAGTTTGAAATGGTTCTGAATGACTCCAAATGAAAAACTGGGAAATGATGTGCAAGCCACATGGGAATGATATTAAAGGACTAAATCAGTGCATCACAGTCTATATTAACTTGTATGTCGTCACTCTAGTACTTTGAAAGACAGTACATTGCTTTCCAGGATTTCCTGGATTACTAAGAAGCTAAAATGTCTACTGAAAGACAAAAAGAGAGCATTCAAATCTCTCAAAAAAGAGGCTCTGAAGGACATACAGCAAGAGCATAAGAAAAAGCTGAGTGAAGTAAAGGAAGCTTATGAAACTAAAATAGAAAACAAGCTTACTCAAAATGATGTAAAAGATGTCTGCAATGGACTTGGCATAATTACTAGATAAGCAATCCAGAGCTAAGGGGCTAGAAGGGCATGCGGACAAAGCCAACTCCCTGATCCAATTTTTTAATAGATTTCCCTCCCACTGCAATTTTCTTCTAATGACCAGTCTTCCCACAGCATCTCTACTACATCATCAACTATACCATATGAACTGGAATGGCCAGTGATGAGTCCACTGGGGACAATCAGTATGGGAGACAGCTGAGGATGCTACACACAGGAAAAGCTGCCAGACCAGATGGAGTCAGTCCTCAAGTTGTTAAGGCCTGTGCTGATCACATTTGTGGTGTCCTCTGTCACCTGTTCAATCTGTCTCTAAGGCTCCAGAAAGTGCCTCTGCTGTCAAAAATACCCTACATTCTTTGTGTTCCAAAGAAGGCTGACACCTCTTCACCTAATAACTACAGACCAGTGCCACTTAAAAAGACTGGTCCTGGACTATATGAGTCCTCAAAGACTGGAATGGAGGATGCAATTATCTGTTTAGTCCAAATAGCTTATTTTCACCTGGACACATCTGGCAGCACTATGAGGATTATGTTTTTGATTTCTCCAGTGCTTTCAATACCATCCAGCTATAGTTAAGGGGTAAGCTCAGAGATATGCAGGTGGATGAGCCTATGCTGTCCTGGATTATAGATTCTCAGGCAGATCATATAACTCAACGAGACTTGATGACTGTGTTTCTGAGACAAATGTGAGCAAAACTGCAGCACCACAAGGAACAGTCCTTTCTCCTTTTCACTTTGCGCTGTACAAGTCCGACTATAAATATAACACCAGGTCATGTCACTTGCAGAAATTCTTAGATGATTCTGCACGTATGGGGTGTATTGATAAGGGGGATGACACAGAGTATAAGTAAGGTGGAGAACTTTGTCAGCAAAACCAAGGAAAAGGTTATAGACTTTCACTGCACCAAAGAGCCTCTATGCCTGGTCACTGCTCAGGGAGTGGATGTAGAGGTGGTGTACTCCTAAAAATATTTTGGGGGGTTCACATTAATGACAGGTATTACTGGTCTCAGAACACAGAGGAACTATATTAGAAAGGGCAGAGCAGGCTCTTCTTCCATAGGAGATGGTGCTCCTTTAATGTGGGAAGTGACATCCTTCACATCTCAATGATGGCCAATGCAATTTTCTATGCTGTGGTGTGCTGCACTGGTAACATCACTTCAAGGCCCACCAAATCAACAAAGAAATTTAAAGGACAAGTTCAGTTATGGGTGACCACACTCTGGACCCCCTGGAGTTAGTAGGGGGAGAATTTAAACAAAACTGAATGCTATTATAAACAATGTTTTTCATCCTCTCTCTGACACACAAACACTGACTACTTTCAAGCCACGAATTATTCAGTAAAAGAGTGCCAAGAAATGCTACTGGGTCTCCTTTATACCAACGGCAAAATGCCTGAATAGTGCTTCTGTAACTGTAACTTTCAAGTCAGAAGGTTTTTGTTCTTACTTTTTAATTTTTTTCTTTCTTTTTAGTTGTTCTGGTGTGTATTCAGAACATAGTGAGTGTGTGTGCATATATACAGCATTCATACATCTATTTATGTATTTGTTTTTTAAATAGCGTCTGTGAAAAGTCAAATTTCCCCCCTGGGGACAGATAAAGTTCTGTTTAATGATGGCTCGAGATTCTTCTTTATTTAGTATTTTCTGTACTTGTTACCTAGTACCAAATGGCATAAACTTTAGGTGTCAGATCAACCATATCATAGTAAGGTACAGATGGCTCCTGGCAATCTATCACAAACACATCATGTAAGCAGGCACTTAATGTACTATGTACTAACTGTACAATTAATTAATTATAACATGTAAACACCTGTCATAAACATACATACAAAATGTATATTTTTTTAATACTTATACAAGGAAAAACAATATATATCCATGAAAGAATTACTTGAGGCAAAAATTAATTCTTCCTCAAAAGCTGACATATAAATTAGCTATGCTGAGGCTGAAGCCTGCACCCGTTGCAACTCCATTATGTTGATGGTAAAATTTGTTATTCAATGCAAAAAAATTCCAACCTAACGTTATTTTGGAAAGTTATCCAATATAATCAATCAAATTCTGATAAACTGAAAACCATAATAAAGTAGTCTGAATTGTATGCAGAGCAGCATCCTGCAGAATATTAGTATACAATGAAGTGATATTCATTGTAGCCATAATACAGCCATTCTCACATATATGGTCCTGTAAAAGAGGAATAAAATGAGCCAAATCTTTAATGTAAGAGTGTAACAATGACATGACAATGAAATGTAAAAGTCATTGAATTGAGTGAGTAGTCTATAACATTAGAGTCTGTCATGGGGTGGAATTTAATAATACTGACCATCGCATGCTCATATCTAAACCAAAAATCCATTAGTTAGTAATGAAGAAACCCAGAAAGATGATGATTAATGTCTCTCTACTGAACAATGTTGCAAGGACGATAGAGTATAAACGTGTTAAGAAATCGGTTTGAAGTTATAGAGAGTGTGGTGTGTAATATCAAAAATAAGTTGAATAAAGTTAAAAAAAATAAAATAAAATAATAAGTTGACGAAACTTGACTCAGGCACCGCCGAGAGTGGAAGCCTTTTCAGCAGCTCCGTGTACGACTTTATTTTTTTTTTCTCTTTTTTAATGATCACTCCTATCACTTTATTTTATGTGGATTCGTTCCCCGGACACACTTATTTTTAAAACGTGGGCATGGATTTTTACACGCCAAGACTCGTCTATTCAAGTACTCAACTTTGAGCTCTGAGAACAAATGCCAGTGCCGGTGTTGTTCCCTATTTACCCGACGAGGTAAGAAGGCGGTATCGTGGCAGCAGAGCCGGCACTAAGCTAAAAATGAAGCGGCTTGCAAGAAATTGTGAATTTCCCGTTGGGATTAATAAAGTATCTATCTATGTATCTAAACTAAAATTTTCAGTTTATGAAACAGTGCTTAAGGTATGTGATACCAGAAAAAGAGAAAGAGCCCGTGTGGGTAACACAGAACATCATGGACTTAACTGAAGGAAAGAAAAAGTTCTTCTCAGATTGGCAAGTGGCTCCAGAACACTCTAAAGTAATAAGCTGTGTCTCAGACCAGTGAAAGCTGCTAAAAAGGCACTGTGGGCTTAGAACCTGAGCTAGAAGCCAGGAAAGATAATGTGTTATTATACCAAAAACTGAAAAAGCCAAAATGCTCCAGTGTTTGTGCAATGTGTATGGTTAGGAAGGTAAATTGGAATCTCATTAAAATCAAGAAAGATAAAAAATATGGTGGAAAGAGCACTTTAATTAGCTTCTACAGGCAAAAAAAAAAAAAAAAACATCTGATGCTGATGATGTGGGAGGTTTCTGTCCTAAAGATAATGAGGATGACAAACCAGAACCCAGGGAAACAGAAGTGACTGAAGCTCTAAAGAGACTGAAGAACAACAAGACAACTGGAGTTGACAATATTCAGGCAGAAGCACTTCTTGAACGAATTGAGGGAGTCAGAGTTTCAAATGAAGGTGAGCAGCTCATTCTACCAGACAGGAGCTACACATTAAACCAGTCTGGATTGAGATTTGATACCCCACAGAGGTTGCATCACCAAACGCCATTCATCAACAGATCTGGGTGGTCAAGAAGGAGCTTAGGACCTGACAAGTGTCTCCATATACTGTATATGGGTGCTGACCCACTGTCTACTCTTTAGGCAAGCATTTGAACTTAATATACGCCACTGTGGGAGGTCAGCGTAGTGATCTGAAGAGAGGAGTAACATGTGTCCACCTAAGCTGGTTGAACACTGGACATGCCCCTGCATTTTGAATCATCTGCAGTGGCGGCCTGGTGACAAAGGCTGGTGTTCCTACAAGCAGAGAGTTCCAGTAGTCCAACCATGACAAGACAAGAGTCTGGACCAGGAGTTGTACTACACACTCTGTCAGATACGGTTGGATGTGGTGCATATTGAACACAGAGAATATATAAAACTGATAGAGCATAGCAACACAGCCCCTGAAAGACAGCTGGTCAGCAGTCACCACCCCAAGGTTTTACTGACTTAGGAGATGTTAGTGATAATGAATCTATAGATATGGGGACCTTAAAAGATGGATGAGCTGGGATAACAAGAAAGTCTATCTTTGTCAGGTTGAGCTGGGGATGGTGTTCTTTCATTGAGGTTGCAATATCACTGAGACATCCAGAAATTCTAAGTAATATCATGTGGCCCTATGGAGGAAATGACAAGTATTGCTGTGTATCATCAGCATAGCACAGCTAAGGAAAACCAAGGGACTGGCCGATAGGACCTAGTGAACAGGTATATTGTGAGATGAGGAGAGGGTCCAGCACCGTTACTTAGGGTACACCTGTGCTCACCTGATATACTCTTGACAACCCTCCACAACAGGATACATGGTAGGATCTACCCAAGAAGTAGGGCAGACGCTGTGATGCCAGGGTTAAAGAGGGTGGCAAGGAGGATCTGGTAGTTGATTGTGTTAGAGGCTGATCAGATCGGGTGTAAATTTATGGTACTTGTAATAGTTAGCTTTTTTTCAGTTTTATTCTATCAGTCGCGTTCACGCTCTCCCTCTCCCCTTTCTGATCTGACCTTAACTTACAGTGCCAGCATAAATTTACACCCAATCTCATGCTGTTCGTTTTCAAATAATATTGCATTAGTGCAATGATGCTTTCTGATTGGTACTATTCAGGCCATACAATGATTTCTTCAAAATGTCACATGTATTTGAAATGTATGCATTCCAAATCACGATCTATTGTTTCCCCTCTAAACCTCCAGAACTTCAAGATAATCATGGCTTGAACTGCGAGAACTTGTTGCAGGCTACTTGCTGCTTGTGTTGATCGACACATTTACAAGACAAAAGACGCTGACAAAGAGATGTGAAGGGATTTAAGGTGGGTCAGGTTTACGAGTTTTTTTGTAGCCTTTGGTAATTCTAGTGTTAGATAGCTTCACCAGTTGCTGCAAGTACTAAAGCAATTAAGAAGACAATGCACTTATAAAATTTTTGTCTATTGTATTTGTTGGCAAAGAATGCAGAGTGCAAGATGAATCTTGAGTCTTTCAGGTTTAACCAACTGAGAAAAAACACTGTGGAATCAAAATGGTGTGAGGCTTGAAACTAAACTAACAGGGTACATTGTAACAGAAATCTCAACAGTTACATACAGAATTGACCCTTGGACTTTCACTGTCCACAACTGATAAAGTTAGCTGCTTCTAAATGAAGAAACTGAGAAGAATACTTGGCAGGAAAACAACTGAAATAAAAAATACTACACTATACAAGAAAAACCTCTGGCCCCTTGATAATATGGTATGAAATTTATGGTCAATGCGGGTTAGACATATAAAGCAAATGGGCACTGATATAATACCAAAATTTACCTTTTGGAGCCTTTGTAGAATGCAAGTTGACCAGGGGATGACCCAAGATGAACTGAATAGACAATTTGAGAAGCAATTGTGTCACAGTCAATGTTGCCAGAGATCAATGGAAACAGAAGACCAAAAATCAAACCTAATGGCTTTGCACAATTTTTTCTCTAACTTCCAAAAGGATTATTATTATTATTATTATTATTATTATTATTACTACTACTACTACTAGTACTACTACTACTACTACTAGTAGTAGATGTAGTAGTAGTAGTAATAGTAGTAGAAGTAGTAGTAGTAAAGGCAAACAGTTTATTACTAGTGAGTGATAATTACATTTAGTGCAACAATACATTTTGAATTTCAGCTCTGTAAGTAATAATTAGAACCAATGTATGATTAGGACAATGATTTTGACCTATCATAATCTGGCAAAAACATGAGTTTAGCAGGCAAGTAAAACCTTTGCTATAAGTGTAAGTTTCAAAATCTATTTGAAGATTAAAATCACCTATTAACACTATATGATCATATAATATATAAGTAAATAAAATAAAAATGCCAAATTCAGTCATGAACATAAACCACAGAGTGCATCTGCAATGGATGAGAAAAGTACAAAGACATCAGTAAATTGATGAATCCCTGGGTCAAAAGAACATCTTGCTGAATTCACTGAGCTTGAAGAGAGAAACAGGCAAGCAATTTGTGTGCATCATTGAGATTAAGGAAGACTTTGAAGGTAGCACTGCAATTTCAGTTTTTGAAAAGGAAAAAGAAAAGAGTAAGAAAAGCAGCTGTGCAGGATGACTGACCTGAGGTATTTAATTATAAAGTTTGCTTTTCTAGAGTAGGAAGTGTTGTAGATGTTCTGAATAGAAGGCAGATGGGTGCCAGTGTTCTGTGTCACCTTTATCACCCTTTACAGTGCATTACATTTTTAACTCAAGCAAATATTGTACCAGAATGTGATGATGCCAGTGAGGACAGACTCTACTGTGTACCTGTAGAAGTTCATAAGAACAGATACAGACATTTAGGCTGCCTTTAAATATCTGGTAAAGTTGAAGCGCTGGTGAGCCTTCTTGAAAAGAGATGAAAGGTGTTGTTCCCACTTTAGTTTATCAGTTAAGGTCATTCCAAGAAATATAAAGCTGTGTATTATTTCAATAGCATCTCCTCCAATGTAGATTGCAATGTTTTCTGTTTTCTTAAGTCTACAACCAGCACTTTGGTTTTGCTAACCAGATGCCTTGTGGACATTAGCTTGTTTAAAAGTTCTGCTGATGTCATCTTTCATCTGGAGTTTTTCCTCTATTACATTATTTTTTATGTGTCCTGTTTTATTTATGCTTTCTGATTATCTCTCCATTTCATCTCTATGGCTAATACAATTTGTGGCCTTGGGTCCAATATTAAAACATCATACCTTATAGAAGTACTGTATATGGTGTGTGTTGATATTGTCATTCTTTAGGAAATTTATGGCATTGTTTACTTGCAGCCATGTCTTCTGCCCAGACAAAAAAGTGGAAGAGTCTATTCTTATAAATACCAACCATACAGTCAAAATTCCTGACTCTATCTCAGATGATAGGTTCCGCTTTTTATTGCGCAAACTCTGTGGCAGGAAATCTGTGATATGTGTTAATCATATTCCTACTCCATATCACATTTTCTTTTTTTATTCAATAACTAATCATTTCTTAAATTTGGATGGTGTGATGGACGGCTGAGGCCCATGCCTGGCCGGGGCACTCCTTTTGTGTATGTGCCAGGGGAGCAAGCATGGGCTGCACAGTACCTCCCCCAGACCACTAGGTGGCAGCCCCCCTGGGTGACTGTGGTGCATTAGATACCCGCAGGGCTCCATGAGAGATGGAGTGCTCCACAGCTCTGTTAGGATCCGGGGTAGCCACCAGGAGGCGCTGCAGGGGTTCCTGGGCCTGTCTGGGTCGTAGTTCAGCCACATCCAGAGGTGCAATTGGAGGCAGGTGGTCAAGCACTTGAAGCACTTCTGGGTGAACTATAAAAGGGGCCAGCAGGCACCACTCCAGGGGCCTCATGTATAAACGGTGCGTACGCACAGAAATGTTGCGTAAGAATGTTTCCACGTTCAAATCACGATGTATTAAACCTATACTTGGAGTAAAGCCACGCACTTTTCCACGGTACCTCATACCCTGTCGTACGCAAGTTCTCCGCTCGGTGTTGCAGACTGGCGGCACCCAGTGTCAAAGCAGTGCTACTGTTCCTGTGTGGTTAGATCCTTTCTTAGATCCACATCCACGACGGTGGCTTTATCAAATACACTGAAATTAACCGCATATCGTTCATAAATTTAATGCATCTGATTATAATTAACCTGTAACAATATAATGGTCCACAGAATGGTCAAACTATTCTAAATACCATAACTGCTTTAGCGTTGTTACTCTCATTGCACCTTCTTCTTCTTCTGTCAGCTGCTCCCGTTAGGGGTTGCCACAGCGGATCATCTTTTTCCATATTACTCGCACTGCACCACTCGGAGTATTTATATCACTGTATCTGAGTGTGAATCATAGATCTACAGCGATTGGAAAGAGAATTATCGGTATACAGCATCAAGCACTCTCTGCCTCAGCCATTCACTATTTGAACTGCTCTCATCCGACCAACGCTTCACAGCCTTTTCTGTTTGGACCTCGCAGTTCACAAACAGTTTCATCCCAAGAACTATAAACACACTCAATCAGTCCATCAAGTGCTCCTTGTAGAACTGTTTGTACTTGCAAGTTACCGTGAGGTAATTGTACTTAGGATACAGTTATAATATTGCACAACCTGAGCCACTTTATAAAGCGTGTACAGTATTTACCTATGATGACGATATAATTTTTAAGATGAATTGCAGCAAAATATGTTGATTATATTATACAGATAAAACTTTAACTACATGGTGCCGCAGTACTAGCAAGGAGCTGGCTCTCCGTTCACGGATTGTTCCTGCCTCGCGCTGTTTTCATGCTGTGGCTGGCGCGACACTGGAAGGATAGATGGATAGAATAATTAAACATTATGAAGATATTTTGATGTTCCTTAAAAGTTTTGAAAAATCGGCGTTCTAAGCTTACAGATGGCTTCACGTCTATTACAGAGCTGATTGTGTGGCGATTGGGTATTTGGAGAAAGAAAAGTAAGGACAGGAATTGGGGGTTAGTACGTTTGAAAAAGACAGTACTTCTGTAATAAAGCATTTCATTGAAGGTCGCGCATGGCGCAGCAAGCATCTTGTTGCTGTAAGACATGAACAATCACTGCGCCACCGTTTTCCATGTTTAATAACATGCTTTAACGCATATCATCATGAAAATGATATCACGTATACTTCTCAGTATTTGAATTACTCAGAGAGCTGTAATATTACGAACGTAATGGATTCTGTGTCCTGTCGGAGGAAGAGCATGTAGTGATTCAGGCACATAGAGCACATATAAGATCAAATACAGTACACAACAAAGCATTTAACATGCTACTTTAGTTACGATGGGATTTGAGAAACTAGTAAATTAAACGATTTTAAGCTGAAGTTTATGATGTTCTATTTTAATGACAAAATAAACAACGTGATTAAAGTGGAAATTTCGAGATTAAAGTTGACATTTCGTGCTTTTTCACACTGTGTGCCTTTTTTTCACTCTACCCTAATAAGCTTTCATATGACACTCAGACGGTGGGCTACGAGTCGCCTTTTCACGCCGACTTTGATATCTGACAACTTTTTTACTTCGGGCACTGTGTGACTTTGTGAACTTGAGCTTTCGAGTTTCTCCGACACACTATGTCACTCGATCACCTTCCTTTTGTTGCTTCTATAACTGTTTAAACCAACAAATAGTACGTTTTTCTTTGCCTCCATTTGGTATTCGCTGAATTTCTTCTATTTTTCCTCGTACTTTTGCCATTGCCTTTTCACAGAATGCTGGGCTTAAGGGCTATTTATATTGATTTGCATATTCAAAGAGGTGTAATTCTGGTAGGAGTTGGGGCAGGACAGCAAGCGCGTGCACGTGCATTTATTTCCACGCTGAGCGGGATTTATGTAGTTGAAGAATGCGGAAGTTGGCGAACGCACAGATTTCTGCATCTGGATTTTTCTGTGTGTAAGCACATTTCGGCTTTTGTGCTTACGTCATGTTATAGTGCAAATTCTATGCACAGAATTATGCATGAGGCCCCAGGAGCCTGAGTTGGGAGGAGGAGGACAACGCTTGCCAGGAGGAGTGGTGGTGCGAAAAGTAGTGTGTGTTTTGCTTTGGTTGGTGCTTTTGGGACTGTGTACTGCCTGTGGGACACGGAGAAGACGTGCCCCACAGGTGAAGAAAAATAAAAGTTTATTTACTTTTATATGTGCCTCCGGTGTCAGTCTGTGTCGGGTCAGTGCCTATATAGCGCCTTTGTTACAATGGTTATGAAAAAATTCTTAGCATTGATACAAATGCATATACTGTATGTAGCAGACACCATTCCCTTTCCATATTAGACTACATATTTGTGTCACTCTTCCTTGTTTCATCCCTTTCATTTTTCTGGCTTGCCTCAGCATCTTTTTTTTCTCATTCTCTTTCTCTAACCATACATGTTCTCCCTCTCCTAGTTTTTGTTTTTCTTATCAGCAACATCTTGTGCATGCCAAAAATGGTTTAAATGGTTTAAAACATTTTTCCAGAATCCAACACACTGTCAGAAATTATTAACCAAATTTAAAATTCAGCAATAAAAGGTGGAATTTGTGACTTCTCCATTAGTCATGCTTCTGGACCAGCATAGTCACAAAGAGGAGAGATATCTGATCTTGAACCAAAGGTCACTTGCTCTGAAGGCCACTTGCCTCAGTGTTTTTGATCCTGATAATGAGTCTGATTTCTACAATGGAACAGCTGTTTTTGATTGACACAGACACGCTGACAAAGTACATGTGCAATGCTACTTCAGTACACAAATGACTTTAGCTGCAGGTGGAAGCCCCAGTCGCACTTTACGCAACTGTTGTTATGGTTCTGCCTTTCTCCAGAAACGGTTTCTTAAGCTTTATGACTTTAGTCTCGTAAAGTCTTTCTCCCGTGGGACGACTGGGTTCTTTTCCTGAATAAGGAGTGGCATTGCACATGTACTTTGTGAGCATGCCTGTGTTGATCAAACACAGGAAGCTCTGCAGTCTATTTGTGACTTTACACTGTAGGAAGATAAGTAAATAAATATAGGTAAATATCATTCGATGTGGCCTTTATATAAGTAACATGTAAATGTTTTTCATATAAAGACCATCACAAAACATAATTACAAACAGAACACAAACAGAACTTTGCACGATACTTTGGTGAGCTCGGCATGCCCTGCTGTTTTGTTGAAGGACATGCGTGTGTCAGATTCACCGGCAGAATGATATCGGACCTCTTGCTGCATCCAAACGGTGCCATCTTTCGCCTTTATGCCTGGTGCAGCTGTGTTGTTCTTATGTGTGACTGAACGTTTCTTGCGGGGTGGGCTTCTGTTCTCTTTCTCCGATGTAGAACCCTCATCCTCATCTGAGTTCACCTCTGTTATAGCACGTCTTTATCTGAAAACAGCAGTGTCAGATTGGGGGGAGCTTGAACGTGACTGAGAGAATAAAACTGAATTAAAAAAATACTAACCTTTACAAGTACTATAAATTGATACTGGCTGTTACAGACTCAAATGAAATGTACGTTTTTATTCTATAATAGTAACAATAAGAGCAGCTCACTATTCAAAATGGTAATTCTAGGAAGTCCTCAGAATCAAACTGGCAACCTCTTTTTTATGAGTCAGCCGTTCTTACCACAGCGCCGCCCAAGCAGTCTTGTCAGCTTCATTCTCTAACCCAGCGTTTCTCAACCTTTAAGTATTTGCGACCCAAGTTTTCATAACAGTTTTAATTGTGCCCCCCTAATGTTTTTTTGAAACCCTAATAAAATTTATTCCTATATTTTTTGCTGCAGATACACCGCTACAAGTTTAAAATTTTCCTACGAATAGCGAAATTACTCCGCATATGGCAACATTCACGCCCCTTTTTTGTTACTTGTTAATAGGGGGCGCGCCCCACAGTTTGAGAACTGCTGCTCTAACCTAATTTCTTTTTCTTCGGTTATATTCTTGAATAAAAGCACACTTGTCTTGTTATACATGAACCTTTTGTGAAAGTGTTTATTTGATATTTGAACTTCAGTCTTCACACATTATACACTTCCAAGTCAAAATTTTGTCATAAGTACTATAACATGAAAAAAGTTTCTGTTTTAAGTATGTGTTCAACATTTCTTGCATTTTCTGTCATCCTACATTTACATAGATCATTGTAGACGCAGAACACACATGAAATGCATGTGTTCCAAATAATGATATATTATCTACCCTATACAATTCCAGGCACCTCACACCCAGATAACACGCATTGAGCTGGGAGAACTTTTGCTCAAGTTGAGCTACGGTGGTGGGGGATGGGATAGCAGGCTGCTCGCTGCTTGTGCTGATGGACACATTTACAAAACAAAAGATGCAAATGGAGAGGTGCAAAAGAATTTAAGGCGGAAATACTGCCATGGTAACACTAGATGGGATGCAACAATATAAGCATTAGATAGATAGATAGATAGATAGATAGATAGATAGATAGATAGATAGATAGATAGATAGATAGATAGATAGATAGATAGATACTTTATTAATCCCAATGGGAAATTCACAATTACTTCCTACGTTTAGCAGATCCATGATGTTGAGCCCATTAGCATCAGTGACATGATCAACTAGTGTTCTGTTTCTCTTGTATCCTGGTGCCCTTCATATTTCCTCCCAGCTTTGGACAGATGGTGATGGTATGGCATGTTTTATCACACCAGGAGCACTACAATAGCACTACAAATCATGGACTGCTTTTATAAAAGGCTTGTGCGACCATGGCTAACAATGCATTTTTAACACTCCTTGCTGTGTAATAGGCCTAGTTTCTAAAAGGGCTGTAGCCTCTGGGTGAAGAAGCCATGGCAACTAGGAATAATTCATTCATTACTTTTGGTTTATTGCTCTTTGCCAAGGGGACAATCTCTGATTTTTCAAAGGTCAGAGACAGCTTCAATATCTACTAATTACAGAAATACCACATGAAAAAACAGTGACTGAAGTGTAATTGTCCAAGAATTTCCTCTTCTTCAACCTCCTAGACTCTCTTAACACAACTTTAAACTGTACATAGATTTTATCTGTAAATGCCCAGCCCAAAATATATCTGATGCTAGACACAATCAGTGAGATGTATAGCCAGACTCTGTCCTGTCTTTGCTATATGTTTTGGCTTTGCCCCATCTTATATCTTATAATATTCTGGACCTGTATTTTATTGTAGTTTCACATACACTTACAATCTCAATAGATTGTTGTTCATTCAAAGACTTCTTGAGTTATCTGATGAAACAATTTCCTCATATATTTATTGTAATTTAGTGGCCTTTCCTATGTTGCTAGTTCACTGACTTTTTTGATTTAGTGGGATGAATCTTATATCATCATTCTAGGTTTAGTAAGAAATGCTCTCTAAAGTTGGACAATAGACATTATACTTAGTAAGAGTCTAAAGAAAAGAGCAGGACATGTTCAAACAGCTTGGGTTTCAAGGTTTATTTTATTGTTTATTCGGCTAACATGGTGCCTACTACTGTAGGTTGAAGAATGATAGGGACTGGAAATAGCACAGTTAGGCTTTTCCTTCTGGACTGAGGTCTTACTGCCTGAGGACAAAAACATATGCAGCTCTTAAATTCTTCCAGTGCACTCTGAAGACCCTTTCCCATAAAAGACAAATGTAATACATGCATATGATAGAGGTAAGCATTGCTGTTGTGCAGAACATAATAGCCTTTCTTTGAAAAAGCTTTTCACTTGTAGGTGGATGAAAAGTCTTAGACATTTTTCTTTCCGGCATTTCTTTTAAAATTTTTTTTTTATTGTTGTGGAGAGGTATTACTAAGTAAGACAGATAATTATAAATAAACACTGCATAAGTTGTATAATGTGAGTATATTTTATTTCACATGGTCTGCCAAAAATTTTGTCTGATAGATTATTTATAATAATAGTATTTTATTTGCTATGCAATAGTTGACAAATTGAAGACTACATGACATATCTATTCATAAACTACTGCAGGACAATCGTTGGCAGCATACTTTTATTGGTGTTGATGGATATATTCAATATGTAGCATTTCTCAAAATTTAATTTTTCATTCAATTTCAGTATTAAAGTGAATAATTCAATGTATGGATAGATATATTATAGCACTTTTTCCACAAGATGTTTTAGTCTCAATGATTGTTTTTTTTTCAGAAAAAGTGTTTGCTCTTATCAGTCACTTTTTGTCGTTCTGGCTTTATTTCCTAGAAAGCATTGAACATACTACAAAAGGAAATATATGCTTTTCCCATACCAGTAATGAGATACTAGCAGTTGTAAGAGGTCAAGGAAAGCAAAATATAACAAAATATGAGAATACAAAAAAAGTTAATGAAAAATGGGGAATTGTTATAGATGATTTTCCTCGAAGATAGCCTTGAAATGAGTATTCTCCAGCACAAAGAGATATACATGAATACATGCTGAAACAAAAAAGTACAATATGCTGACATAAAATAGGAAATAAAGCAAAGTAATGCAACTTTCAATCTAAATATGAAGCAATATTTACAAGTGACTTACTTACTAACATAGTTAACCAATTCAGCTTCCTGTGGACAGAAGCTGTACAAAAAAAAATTGTCTCTTCTACCAAAGTAACAGCTGCCTAGATTCTGTTTCATGTGTGCAGCTGCATGTCTGTCTTTTTTCAGGCAGCCAGCCAATCAACAATCTAGTTGTCTGTTTTCTTGTTTCAGTCCTTCGTCTGCACATCTGGCCCTTCTACCAAAGCAATGGCTATTTTGATTCTGTTTGACTGTACACCTGGCTGATTCTTCAACTTAGACAGCATCTGCCTCATGTCAGTTCTCTACTGGCTGCACACAAGTAAGCTAGTGGTAGCCCTCTGATTCTGTTTTGCAGTTAAACTACTCTCACAACAATATACTGATAAGCATAAAACGCCTGAATACAAAAGGAAGACAAAGAAGTAATTGAACACCATATGATTCAAGCCCATAACAGACCCTAAAATAAGCCTAGAAAAGGAAGCTGAAACAGCAGCTCTAAGATGAGTTCTAAAATGCTTGCTCCACTTTGTGCAGAGAGCACAGGCACTGGCCTTGAATACATAACCACTTGTGCATAAAAATACACATAATAAACTTAACATAAAACATTAAACTAACAAGTAAAATCACAAAAACAAAACTAAAGAAAGTAATTTGCAAAGTACAGTGATTATGATGAGAAAGGTTCATCAGCATTTCATAAAACTGAAAAAAGGATTCCGGGAACACCAATAGATCAGAAGTGCTGACCATGCTTTTATATTTATTTCAAGACCATTCCAAGACCTCATGACCACACCCTGTGATGTCTCAAGTCTCCCACATGACTGCATCACATTACAATTGGACGTTCATCTTGAACACCTAGACATTTTGAGAGAATTAGTGTAACAGTAAAGAAAATGAAAGATAAAAATGTAAAAAAAACCAAAATAAAATAGCTAAACTGACTGGTAAACCTAACATTAACCATTATAGCTTCAGACATTGCTTTGTGAAGCACTCAGCTCTGTTTAGATGCCTTCATATAAATACTTTGGATTTTTTGTTTTAATATTTGCTTTTTATGATACTGAACTGAAGCTGAACCTCTATTATAGATTATTTTATAAATAAAATGTTCGTGTGGGATTCCCAGTATATTACTTTGTTTTTTAACAAGAATGTTTGTGCCATGTAGGTCAAAACCTCATCCTTCCCTCTTCTTATCTGTCGGTCAACTCCTGAAATCTTTTCAAGATTCAATGCTCTCTGAAGTTTATATTGAGGACTTTTCTGGAACAACATCTGGAATTGCTTCCAGTGTCAAGAGTGTCCTATAAAACTCAAGAGGCTCAGGCAGGCCTGGAGTGGCTAATCGGGAGAAATGGGAAAATTCCCGGTGGGCCGGCTGGGTTTATGGGCCGGTGTTAAATCAGAATCAACATACATGTCACATACTATGCGGCACCTACTGCTTCTGCACTCACAGGTACAGCCAGCCAGCGCTCACTGTGTAACACTGCTTTAACATGTGCCATGTGACCACAACCAGCCAATCACACAGAGGCTGGTGTGTAGGGCTGATTGCCTGTTACTCAGAGACTTATAGTACAGAGGATCTGTTACCGAACCACGTTCCTCTGAGAGACGCCCGAGAGTAGATGGATGGTAAAAAAAAAAGCAAAGGTGGTACTGAAAAGGCAAGAATAAAAAAACGGAAGGCATTTGAAAATGACGTGGCCAAATGCGCCAAACTGAGTGGCTTTTTAATTAAAAACCCTCGGTTTGTGAGCAAAAGTCTAAGTGGAAACGGTGAAAATAGTAAGTAAGCTATGAATTTGCAAAGTATTTGTTCGTATCACACAGACTATGTTATATGCCATAACGCCACATGATTCATAAACTTGAATAGTAATTTGCAGGCAGTGCTATATTTTGTTTAGAGCACTGCTTATTATGCCACCTAAATGAGAGACACTTATGTGGTCCTTTAGCCCCTCAGCAGCAGCCACCATCCCAATTTGCTGCTGGTGATACTGAAGAGCCAGAACCAAGCAGGAGCCATAAAGCCTTCAATTCAAAGGGAGCAGGTAGGATTACTCTCTGAGTGAACATCGTGATAAAGTTTATTATGCATTATAGGCTGTAATATTTGCCTATATAAAAAGTGCCCAGAGATCATGAATGATTTGGCATCACAAATAAATCTGCTTTGACCTGATCAGAAAACTTTATAATTAGGGTCAATTTAGGCTACAAATGTACACCTAGTGTGTCCATAGAAAGTGCTGCTGTCACTGTGAAGGGTTTAGGTGAGGAGCTCATTCTAGGATGGATTAGTTCAGTTTCACTATAACCACCTTTTATGCCTCATATTACTACAGACTGATTATACGTTTTCTACATGTTAAGTTTGTAAATACATAAAATCCACTACTGAAAGTGAATAGAAGGAAAATAAGACTGTATTTTTCAGTGAGAAAAATCTTAATTGTTTTGTTAAATTCATGTCATTTCCATGTCAGTCTTGCTAAAGTCTTACAGAATGTTGTTTTTTATTGTAATGCAGGTGCAGATGAGTCTCATAGGGATAGGGATACTGAGGGTAGTGTGAATAAAAGAGAAGAGTCTACTCAGGAGCAGATTAAACAGGCCACAGCAACTCAGCAGCAGATCTTTGAAGATGAGACCTGTTGATCATAACTTTGATTACTTTGCTCGTCCTTAGTTACAGGACATAAATGCATTTTTTCATTTCATCCACAACAATCTCCAAGTTGTCCTATACCAAAAGTTTACAACAGAAAAGATGGAGCCAACCGTAAATGGTTGACTTTCTGTGAAAAAAATCAGTCTCTCTACTGTACTGTATGTCTGGCATTTGTTCCATTTTCTACAGATAGCCCTTTCATAAAGGGAGGCATGAAAACATGGAAACATGTCCACCAAAAAATACAGGAGCATGAAAAAAGTAAGATGTACAAAGATTTCAGATGCCTACTTTCTGAAAGCACAAATGGCAGATGTCAGAAGCCTATTGATCAGCAACCAAATGTCATTACATGTTGAACAAGTTAACAAGAAACGTCAGGTGATGGAGCGTGTAGTTGATGTTATAAAAGTTATTGGCAAATGTGGCCTTAGCTTCAGAGGTGATAAAGAAGAGGCTGCTTATAGCTTAGAAAACATTGCTGTTAACCATGGAAATGTCCTCAAACTGATTTTGCTATTAAGCAAATATGACATTTGCCTTCAGCAGCATGTAAATGCTTGCATAGAAAGTAGCAAAAAGCAGCACGAAACTGGCGCAAAGGGCAGAGGCTCTTTAGTTACCCTGCTGTCTAAGGACATGTTCAGCAAAGTTGTGGATGTAATCAGTGAACTCATAAAGAGAACAATAGCAGAGGATGTTAGACAGGTTGGCATGTTTTCTGTTCAGATAGACACAATGCAGCTCTAAAGACCAGTGCTCTATCATATTTAGATATGTAACGGATGTCATCCATGAAAGACTGATTGCCATAGTGGACTGTGAGTCATCTACAGGGCAGCATTTTGCAGAGATCCTGAAAAAAGTGCTAGAGAAGCTCAATATTGACATCAGCACATGTGTGGGCAACTCAACAGATGGTGTAGCTAATGTGCAGGGTCAGTATCAGGGGTTTTTTGCACTTATCTCTGAGTAGTCTCCCCCACAGATTCATGTATGGTGTTATGCACATCTTTGAAATCTTGTCCTTGCAGACACAACAGGCAGTGTTGTGGAAAGTGCCTCCCTATTCTCACTGCTTAATTAAATAGCAATTTTCTTGAGAGAGTCGTACAAGCGCATGCAGAAGTGGGAACAGAGGAGTCAGGACACACACAACAGAAGACTTTGCCCAATAGGGCACACAAGGTGGTGGGCTAAGGATCAGGCGCTAAGCAAAGTATTTGGGTGTTTTGGGAATCCTCAGGGAGCCTTGTTTTTTGAAAAGCTTTTGACTTAGAAGGCTTTCTGCTAATGCAAAACTTTGTTCAGATTTTACCCATCTGGATCCTAGAAACTTTGCTCATGTGAGAGAAAATGAGCTTCTGAGTTCAGCTCTGGAAGAATTAAGCAAATGTCTGCTTAAGTTTGACAGTAGAGCTACAGTTGGCACATTATGTGGTGAACTGTGCAGCCTTGCATTCCAGTGGGAATGCTCAGGAGAGACAGTGAAATGTCACAAGGAAGTCAGGAGGATCTTTCCACAGAACAGCAAGATGCTGAATTAGAGAAAAAATATGTTCCTCCTGTAAAAACTGTGCCATTTGTGTGTATCTCATTCTCTCCCAGTACAATCTTCTAACTGATGCATACCATGTGATTGGACTGGCCTACAAGGTGTTATTAACACTGTCCATCACACAAGTAGCCTGTGAGAGAAGCTTCTCAACAGTAAAAAACAGGCTCAGAAGCACTTTAGCCCAAAAGAACCTGGAAGCATACATGCTCATGTGCACTGAGAAAGAAATCCTCAAGTCTTTGGACAATGATGTGATTATAAACAAGGTTGCAGAAACCAGTTCGCTGCTCAGGCATTCATTAATCCTTTAAAGTTAGCCATGTGTTCATGAAGATACAGAGGAAAAACATTTTACAAGAAAGTTACACTGTATAACACACAAGCACAGAACAGTGGAAATATTTTTGTTTTATTTGATCTATTTGTAGTTAAGGGTTAGATATTTAGAAATGTAAAGGACAGAAGGAAGAAATTTATGTTGTCATAAAAGACATTGTTTTTAACAATGTGTCATGGCGTCATTGTGTGACTCATTTGCTTACTTGTGAAAATAAATCAGAATTTGTAAAGTATTATTTCCTTTAATCGGTAAGTGATATTTAAGAAAAAACATTGCTGGAGAGGATAATGTAGTGTTTTTATATATATTATATATAATATATATAGGAACAACATCAGACATCTCAGTCCAGAAATGTGCAGTCCTAGGCACAGCTAAGATACTGCGCAGAACCCTCAAGCTCCCAGGCCTCTGGTAGAGGACTGGAGCTTGAAGTGAATATGCAACCACCCATGTGAAAGAAAGGGTGAGCTGAGAGTATTAAAAATAATATGTGGGTATATACTGTATATAGTGGGACGGTCTTAGGCATGAACTCCCAGGCTGAAAATGAGTCCCACTCCGGCCCTGGGCTCAGGGTCATCAAAAAGTCTCTGGGAGAACTTAATTCCTGAGTAGCATTGTCAAAGGCCAGATGTGTAAAGCTGCCATTGGGCTACCTTCACATTCTATTCAATCCCACGCTCTATCTTATATATAAACATCTACATGTGGAAGTGTGTGTCTGTCTGGCCCAGAAGTGAGAGGTGGGGTCGAGGTAAAGGCTCTGCCTCTGAGGAAACAGAAAACTCTAGAGGTGAGGCCAGCACATCTGCAAAACAAAACCTCTGAAGAAAGACAAAGTCGCTTAGCCGCTAACATTGCCAAAATGGTATCCCGTTTACTTTTCCTCCCACCGCTAATGCACAAGCAATGCGAGCACGTCAGCAAAATGAATCCTTCTAGGAGAGTAATGCCCAGAGTAGTTCCTTTCAATTACCTGACATCTCTACATTTCAATTGTTTTTCTGACGATTTCAATAGTTTGTAGGACCCTGTGAGCTAGTTTATATATAATAGATTAGAACTTATGGGAGTTTCATTGCCTCAGATATTTTTATACTCTTCAGTTACTGATACTTTTCAATAATCATAAGAAGGACCTGCTTTTTAAGTTTAATGTATTCATCATGTTCTTTTCTTTAGTAACTATACTAATTAATTATGATGCTTCCTAATGATTTCTTGATTTGCCTAATGTGAACTGTTTGGAAAAACTTTCATTGCATACACGTGACTTCCATTCAATTATGAGATTCTATTAACAACTGTTTGAAAAAGAGAAAATTTATGTGTACCACTGAAAAGGCATTAATACTCTTTAAATCAGGCATTTTATATCTTAATTTTAATAATTAACTTTAAAAGGGAGATGGAGAATTTTCTTTTCACTCTGATATTATAGACAATGCACATTATATATGAAATTCATGTTTAAGATCAGATTGAATGGCTTTAGGCCCAGCTTGACCTTTCCTGCTATATTATTTCCAGTCTCATTCCTCTTTATTCATTCTCTTTAATGCCATTCTCTTTTAAAAGGTTTTATCTTCTGTTTTTATTTAAAAGTCGAGCATCAGCTGTATGGAAAGAATAGTGTACACTGCATGTTAGAGGCAGTAATGCATATGAATTAATTAGAATTTTGTTTGATATTGAATTATTGTTTTTTCATTAATTATTGAGAAAAATCATCAGATAAAGATTGTGTTTAAAATTAATTTTTCATAACAGACCATGTTCATAAGTCTTCACTTTGGCTGATAGAACCCATTAAGTCCAGATGCTTTTATATGGTTGGGTTCAGTGTTAATTAGCCCTTTAATCGTATAGCTGTGGAGATTTGGCTGGCATGCTGGGACCACTGACAAGATGCCAAATTCACAAATAGCCTCTGTCAAATACTCTGAATTGAAGTAGATTGTTTTTTCAGGGCACTGTCTAATTGATTCATCATTCTCTCATCTTTGGAGCTATCAAAAACAAATTATGACATTTCCTTCAATGCCTTGCATTCCACATTTAATACACCAATATTAGATGGAAATACAACAATTAGGAACAGAGGTGTATCCAAAAATAAGAGGCTTTATAGGTTCTGGTGCTGCAAGGCAAAAATAATTAAAAAATTAGCTTCCCAATGACACAAAGATGAAAAATTAAAATAATTTGAACAGCTGAAAAAAGAATTGTTTCAGTTCAGAAAATTAACAGATAAATTGCTCTGTAAATCTTATGCAGGTACCTGAACAGCAGCAGGGGCAAATCCTGTAAGGTCCCTTGGCAGGACATATCAGATACATGATGTAAGTCATTTCTTCTATATATTACAATTTATTCCATGAACTTTCAACATGGAGGTATTCTGCTTATGAGATGCTTAATACTATGATTACACCACTGTTATAGCAATTGCAGGTTCAAGGAGTTAAGTCCACATACTACACATCTATACATCCACATCTATACATCTATACCACAGTCTCATTTTTGTTTAGTGTTCATTCTTCCATTTTCTAATTTACTTATCCAACAGAGAGCAGTGGGTAGCTGGTATATCTACCTCCACACTCTTGGATTAAAAGCAGGTATCATCTATGGTCAGGGTGCCTCTCTATAACTGGACATACCTACACTTATTAGTATTTGCACAGTTTAGAGTTACCAATAAACCAAGATTGCATGTTTTTAGGATATGAGAAAAAACCCAAGGAGATGTGTGGATAGCATGCAGATTGAGCTAGAACTTAGTATGTTGATGTGATTGGTGAACCTAATTGTTATATTTGTGAAATTTATGTGTAATATTTACTTAGCTTTAGCTTTTAATATACTTTAATGTAAGAATATTAGTTAAAGGCTGAACACTATGTTAAAAAAAAGCATATAGGAATATACTTACAGTATATAAAACTGTGTGATAGTCACATGGCCAGGTGCATAATAGACATTTCAAGCAATATGGGTGGAATTCTAACAGGCTGGAGTGGCTTTTAATTACATGAGAAAATGAAATAGATAATATTATCATTAGGAAAAATACATGAGTATGTTAATTAATTTTTTTTATCTAATTGATTGATTCTGAAGGAAAGGCTTCCAAAAATTACAAAGCAGGCGGTACACAGATGAAGAGAATGACCTCTAACTCTAATCCAACTAAAGGGAAAAGGTGACTACAATCACTACCATTATTCATTCTTCTCCTTTCTGATGTTTAATAAGTATTTGCTATCTGCACTAAAAACAAGCTCCAATGGGGGAGAGGTGGGTATTTTGATTTGTATTTTTTCCATGACTACTATGCTTAAAAAACTGAATTACCAAGGATTAAGTGCCTTCTGCTAAACTCTTTCCAGTGATGAGCATTGAAGCCTTTTCTCAATAATGAAATAAATGTGTAATCTCTTTCTCCTTTTTGTCACTGAGCCAGAGCTCAAATTGAAGCGATGAATAATTGTGTCACCAGCAAACAATTCACTGCATTGAAAAATAAATACATTTAACAACTTAATTATATAATGCTGAAAAATAAAATCTGTGCTGAAAAGAATGGCCAAAACATACCCCTAATAAAGGTTACTTCTATGTTATATGGTCCAAAGTATATTACATATGGTAATCTCTCTGAAAAAATTGTGATGTATTCACAATGGCTGCTCTTTAGTTCTTCCCGAAAACAGGTTCAAATCCACACAGCATCACTCATTAAAAATATTAAGTGTATTCATTAGTTTTATTTGTTTGTTTGTGTATATTACTGGTTAAACAGATATAAAACTTGCAATCTTCAATTATATACTCTCCTTCAAAAGTTGAAAGAAATACATGAAAGACAGGTCCAAATCGAATGATATTTAGAAATGTATGTAAAAATTAGATGACAGCATTTTTCAGATTATTCACTGTTTATCAGTTTTAAAATGAAATCGGTAAAAGGAGTTTTACATATGTTTGAAAAATTAGGACTTTGGTGTGTAACAAGTTATAATGTTGCTGCTGAATATTTATGAAAAGTAGTAGAGAAGAAATTACTAGAGGAAAGTAGTCTGCTTATAAAACATGAAGTAAGTAATTTCTTATTGTATACAAAGATTAATTGACTGATTGAAAAATGCACAAAGGAAACACAGTCAGGCAAACAGATAAAATATAAAAACAAATATAAAGTGAAATAGATGTATAATCTAATGTACAAGTTAAAAGGGTTTGAAGATAGCAAGCAGGAAAAGTTATAGAGGGGATGGGAAAGAAGTGCAGATGAGATTGGGCCCTGTTTGTTTTAAAAACCTGACCTGATTTGAAGATATAAAAAGAAGGAAAAAGGAAGAACACAAAAACCTGGAACATTACAAGTTCACAGTCATTACATATGAGACTAAATGTCTTAATGCCTCAACAAGCACATGTCTGAAAAGATATTGACTTTCCACTAGTGCAAATGGTAAAATTCTGGAAGATGTAAGTATGTTTGTGCCAAACTGGAAACATGCCAAGGTGTTTCTCAACTTCTTGCCAAATCTGGAGAGCATATAACATTAACTGACTTAAAATTAGGTTTGTGATTTTAATTTCAATGAGAGTTTCAAAGTGTAGGAAAAAAAGGCATAGTTCAAAATTGACATATATAGAGGTGCTAGTTAAACTCCTTTTTAACATTAATGATGTTAAAAAGGAGCTTGGGAAGCAAACCTTTAGCTCTGGTCCTTTTCCAGGACTCAAGGAGTCTAAAGTCACCTTAAGCTCTGATGGTGTAGTTATGGAATCTAACAAAGGGCATCATCCACTGAAAGCCAGGGAAGGGACAAATGATCTAAAATGGAATTAATTTCTGAGGTAGAAGACTTAGAGCATTTCATAAATAGTTCTGAATAAAATTTCAGAATATCCAGAGAGTTACGAGTGAGTTGTCCAGATGACATTGATGCTTCAGATTTCTGTAATCCCAAAACCAGTAACTTACTAGGTTTAGCTCCAGACATCATAAGCTTTCTGCTACAGCAAAGAGTTTAATTTAAATAGTGTGTTTGAGATCAGTAGCTCATGCTTCATACTCACCACAACAGGGCCAGCTTCTTTCAAAGATGACAGGCAAAATTCAAGTTCAAAGATTTTTTGCCTGCATGTGTGAGGAAGACTAGCCTGCTTGAAACGTTGAGAAACTTTAACATTAATGGCCACAGATGGGGTAAATTGTGATTAGGTGAATAGATTGTGTGAGACTTTTCCACAACAGTTACATAATTTCAGAAGGCTGGAAACAAAGTTGGCCAGTGTTTATTCAAAAACTCAATGACATTTCCATTTTCAGTATTCTCTTTAATTTTCATGAGGCATTGCCTGTCTTTCGGTTCAATGAGCTTAGACACTTAATGACACCATCCAACTTTCCAGCACTGTATTCTACATCTCATTGTGGTATTTGCTTGAAGTGATAGTAAAGGGTCTCTATGAAGTATTGAATAGTTGCTAAGGACCACTTTCGAGGAAGCACTACAATTCAAGTCTCAAAGACCAGTGAAATACCAATCTTTGTCTGAGGTTAAAGATTAGCACTCTAAACAAGTATTAACTTAGTGCTTTATGTTTGATGCCCTGGTAAGGACTTACCACTTCCCTGTTTGATTCTCAATCTTAGAATTTAGGCTACAATTGAACTATCATGCTCTTGTTAATAGCACCCAACTACAATAACATTTAAGCCGTCTGGTTTTTAACCGCAATCCACAGCCTATTTAGAATCCTTTTTTTTTCTAGTTTGTGTCTTAAAAGCCACATACATCTTCTTGTCTTTTACTAATAATATCTAGCATTTGCTCTCTTTAATTTTGTCAACAACCTATTCAGAGAGGCAGGCTCTAAATTAATGGGCAGGTGGACAATGTCTGTGCTGTGGTCTAGCCAAACCACTTTGCATTCTCATGATTTCCATAACAACATCCTCAAGACAAGTCTCTGGATTCTCTCTTAAATGCTTTGTGGCTTTTTGAAGATTTAAGGATTTCAAAGGTTGACTTTCTTTAACGTTGATTTCCTTGATTAATGTACTTTGACCATAGCTTCTTCTCTTGGTCCATTTTCAGCTGTCCTGTTTAGGACACATCCTCTCTGAAATCAATTGTTTCAAAATGATTCACAGAACCATCCTCTTACAAAGCAATAATCATCTGTCATTTTTTACTTCAAACTGGCTCACAGTAACTGTCTTTCTCCAGCTTGACTATAGTTTTTGATTGTGATTCACAGTTTCTGCTAAATTCCACCTTAAGAACAATCTGTGAATTACCTCAAAACAATGCATTACAGTTACAAGTTCAGGAAAGCATTTAAAGTTGGGGGGGGGGGGGGGGGGGGGGGGGTGGAGGGGAGAGACAAGCTATTTCTAATCTATCCTTTTAATCCTTACAATTGTAAGTGCCAACGTAACAATAAACTACAAGGCAATAAACTCCTGGAAAAATTGGAAATTAAGGTTAAAGCCATCTTATGTAATAATATACTATCTTAAGACTACAAAATGTCAACAAAAGTTCAGAAGCACTGTCTCTATGACCAAACAGTTATCGTTGTGAGCCGGAATGTTAAAGGTCTCAATCAAGAATTAAAGAGAAAGAAAGTATTATCTCACCTAACAGGTCTAAATCCTAAAATAGTATTTTTACAGGAGATCCACTTATTAAGCAAGGATCAGTTTCAGTTCCATAGAGATTGGACTGACTAAATATTCTTACATAGAACAATTTCTTTTGTAGTATCAGATGTAGTATCCGATTCTGAAGGGTAATATGTGATCGTCATGGGTAATTTATTAAATTGGACTTTAAATTGGAACTTTCCGGTTCCGGATGAGAGTACATTGTGCGCGATCTGGCTGCCGCTTCTCACCGGTGTCTTTTTGCTTTGTTGCTGGTACTACTTCCTTTGCCTTGCTCATGCTTATATGTTTTATGGAAGGATTCTCACTAGATTCATACTGGAGCTTTTGTAAAGTTTTATTCTGTTCGCTGCTTATATTGAGCCCTCTCCCCTGTACCCTCCCTGAGCCAGCATGGTTGGTGAGTAAGTCTTTACTTTCTTAATTGACTAGGATTAAGACTTTGTTTTCTGCTCTTGTAGAAATGTGGCAAAATCCAGGAGCTTCATGCATAACGCCGTGCGTAGAATTTGCACTATAACATGACGTAAGCACAAAAGCCGAAATGTGCTTACGCACAGAAAAATCCAGATGCAGGAATCTGTGCGTTCGCCAACTTCCGCTTTCTTCCGCTACATAAATCCCGCTCAGCGTGGAAATAAACGCACGTGCACGCTCCTGCTGTCCCGCCTCAGCTCCTCCCAGAATTACGCCTCTTTGAATATGCAAATCAATATAAATAGCCCTTAAGCCCAGCGTTCTGTGAAAAGGCAAATGGCAAAAGAACAAGGAAAAATAGAAGAATTTCAGTGAATACCAAATGGAGGCAAAGAAAAACGTACTATTTGTTGGTTTAAACAGTTATATAAGCAACAAAAGGAAGCTGATCGAGTGACATAGCGTGTCAGAGAAACTCGAAAGCTCAAGTTCACAAAGTCGCACAGTGCCCGAAATAAAAAAGAAGTTATCACATATCAAAGTCAGCATGAAAAGGCGACTCGTAGCCCACCGTCTGAGTGTCATATGAAAGCTTATTAGGATACAGTGAAAAAAAAAGGCACACAGTGTGAAAAAAGCAAGAAATGTCAACTTTAATCTCGAAATTTCCACTTTAATCACGTAGTTTATTTTGTCATTAAAGTAGAACATCATAAACTTCATCTTAAAATCGTTTAATTCACTAGTTTCTCAAATCCCATCGTAACTAAAGTAGCACGTTAAATGCTTTGTTGTGTATTTGATCTTATATGTGCTCTATGTGCCTGAATCACTACGTGCTCTTCCTCCGACAGGACACAGAATCCATTACGTTCATAATATTACAGCTCTCTGAATAATTAAAATACTGAGAAGTATACGTGATATTATTTTCATGGTGATATGACTTAAAGCATGTTATTAAACATGGGAACACGGTGGTGCAGTGATTGTTCATGTCTTACAGCAAGATGTTTGCTGCGCCATGCGCGACCTTCTTTCAAACGTACTAACCCCCAATTCCTGTCTTTACTTTTCTTTCTCCAAATACCCAATCGCCACACAATCAGCTCTGTAATAGACGTGAAGCCATCTGTAAGCTTAGAACGCCGATTTTTCAAAACTTTTAAGGAACATCGAAATATCTTCGTAATGTTTAATTATTCTATCCATCTATCCATCCAGTGTCATGCCAGCCACAGCATGAATACAGCGCGAGGCAGGAAGAATCGGTGAACGAAGCTCAAGTTTTTCGCTAGTGCTGCGGCACCATGTAATTAAAGTTAAAGTTTTATCTGTATAATATAATCAACATATTTTGCTGCATTTCATCTTAAAAATGATATCGTCATCATATGTAAATACGTGCTTTATAAAGTGGCTCAGGTTGTGCAATATTATAACTGTATCATAAGTACAATTACCTCACAGTAACTTGCAAGGGTGCAGTGAGAGAAACAACGCTAAAGCAGTTATGGTATTTAGAATAGTTTGACCATTCTGTGGACCATTATATTGTTACAGGTTAATTACAATCAGATGCATTAAATTTATGAACGATATGCGGTTAATTTCAGTGTGTTTGATAAAGCCGCCATCGTGGATGTGGATCTAAGAAAGGGTAACCACACAGGAACAGTAGCACTGCTTTGACGCTGGGTGCCGCCAGTCTGCAAAACCGAGCAGAGAACTTGCATACAACAGGGTAGAGGTACCGTGGAAAAGTGCGTGGCTTTATGCCAAGTGTAGGTTTTATACATCGCGATTTGAACGCGGAAACGTTCTTATGCAACATTTCTGTGCGTACGCACCGTTTATACATGAGGCCCCTGGTGATTACTTACAACTAAATCTGCTTACCCCCACTGGTTACAGTTACCTGTCTAAACCCCGTCCGACGGGCCGAGGAGGTGGATTGGTGGTGGTTCAGCGTGATTGTCTTAAAACAACCACTGTTACTTTTCACAACATTAGGTCTTTTGAATACCTTGTTGTTAAAATCACTGGAAAGGCTTCGCTGCACATTATATTAATCTACAGACCTCCTAAACTTCACCTGGATTTTTTCTCTTAATTTTATGAAATACTCAGTCTTGTCTGTGGCATGTCTACTGCTGTTATTTTACTTGGTGACTTGCTGTAACCCCTGTTTTAAAAAAAACCTGGCTCAGATCCCTTACAGCTAAAATTTTATCGCCCAATTTCTAATCTTCCATTTATGACTAAGATCTTAGAAAAGGTTGTTGCTGCTCAACTCAATGATTATTTAAATTTGCATAACATGCTTGAGCCTTTTCAATTGGGATTCAGAGCCCTACATAGCACTAAAACTGCTTTACTTAAGGTAGCCAATGACTTACTTCTGGGATGGCCGCTATTCTAGTTCTTCTTGACTTAAGCACAGTGCTTGATACAGTTAACCATAACATTTTACTGTCCCAACTTTCAGCTATTAGTATCTCTGGTGCTGCTCTTTCTTGGTTCACATCATACCTCAGTGATCTCCAGTACTATGTCTTCATTAGGGAATACAAATCTGCCACTACTTCACTCACACAAGGTATCCCTCAAGGGTCAGTTCTTGGTCCAATCCTCTTTATCATCTATATGCTCCCATTAGGTGAGATTATTCATCGGTATGGTATAAGCATCCACTGCTATGCTGATGACACACAATTTTATGTAAGTATTGATGCAACTGCAACATCTTCACTTGTTGCACTGACTGACTGCATTCAGGAAATCAATCATTGGATGACAGATATTTTTTTAGAACTCAATCCTGATAAAACAGAAATCTTATTAGTTGGTACCAAATCTGTCCTCTCTACCCTTTGTGGGCTAAAAATTGACATTGATGGGATCCTGGTTGAATCCTCAGCATCAGTCTGTAATTTGGGTGTCATCTTTGATCAGCTTCTTACTTTTCAATCACACATTAGCTCAATAGTACAGACAGCCTTTTTTCATCTTCGCAACATTGCTCATCTGCATTCTTTACTTAGTGTGAAAGATACTGAAACACTCATTCATGTTTTCATCACTACCCATCTGAACTATTGCAATGCTTTGTTTTATGGCTCCTGACTAAATATATCAATAGATTACAGTATGTTCAGAATTCTGCTGGTTGTTTACTTACACACACTAAAAAATCTGCTCACATCACTCCTGTCCTTTATGATTTACATTGGTTACCAGTTTCTTCAAGAATCAAACATAAAATTATTCTTCTCACCTTTAAAGCCCTTCATGGGTTAGCCCCTCATTATGTGTCTGAGCTGTTGCTTCCTTACACTCCTGCCCGTGTATTACGATCATCGGACGCTAACTTACTGCACTGTACCTAAACACAGGTTAGTAACTATGGGGGGCAGAGCTTTCAGTGTGATAGCCCCTAAAATTTGGAATTTTCTTTGCAAGGAAAAATCTATTATTGATTTCATACTTCTGTTAAAAACACATCTTTTCAATGAGTATTATTCTTCTTCTTATGTGTAATTTCTACTGTCTTGTTAATGTGTTTATTGAATTGTAAAGTGTCCTTGAGTGTATGAATGGCGCTACATAAATAAAACTTACTTACTTAATTGTAAACTGATTTTGATAAATATCTATGCACCCAATGTGGATGATAGGGACTTCATCTAAAATGTATTTGAATGCATTCCTAATGTGAACCCTCATAAAATTATATGGCTGGAGACTTTGTGTTTTAAAACCAAACCCGGATACGTCTCCTGCCACAGGGGCGATGACATCTAACACTGGAGATTCCTAAACCCAAACTGTGGTAGTCTTGTTATATTATATTCTAGTTCTTCTTATACCTTTGAGTTCTGCCACCACCCTTGAAACTTACTGTATGTGCATTTAACAATTGTTCATTCTCATTTATAGGACATCTGCTGATTTCTTAGTCATCTTTTAGTCATCCTTCAGTACATTTTGTATATTACATCAACCCTTCTTCTGGTACATTATTTACTTGACAATCTCAGTATTTTTCCTAAACCAATTCTTATATTTCAGTGTACATTTTGTTGTGCACTTGACCTTTATCTGGTTTCCTGGTGTGCCTGAACAGGTTTCTGACATTTATTAACCCTTTATGCTATTTACTTAAGATGAATGCTATGTTACCCTAAAATTATTCTTCCACAAAACTCAAGAGCATATTTTTTTTTCTCACTAGTACATCACTGATACTGAAGAATTTATTATTTCTTTATAGATAACAATTTCTTGCCCATGATTAAATATTGCAAGTACAATGCTATTGTTATCTCCGACCACGCCCCTTTGATCAAGGAGCTCATGCCTCACATACTCATCTTGCAGCTGGCGTTTTAACCCACTTTTATTAGCAGACAAAAACTGTACAGAGTTTATATCCAAGCAAATTGAGACAAATACACCCTCAGAGGTCTCTGCAGGAATACTTTGGGAAACTCTGGAGGCTTTCTTAAGAGGGCAGATTATTTCATATCTCTAACAGAAAAATAAATTGGAAACCAAGAAGGTATCAGTATTAATCATTGAAATTACCAGAATATATCAAGAACACGCCAGGTTTCCAAATGAGGGATTTTGTAGGAAAAGACAGGCTTTGCATTCAGAACTCAACCTCTTGACAACAAAAGAGATGGAACAATTCATTTTTAAATCACATCATTACTATGAACACAGAGAGAAGGCTAATAAGATCATAGCTCAACAAATCCACAAGCAGGAAGTTCGCAATGCTATACCAGTAATTACCAACACAGATGGAGACAAAATCATTGACCATAAAAATATAATGCACACATTTAGAAACCTTATATTCTACTCAGTTTAAAGAAGCCAAGACACAACCTAATGCGTTTCTGGATGCATTACAGATACCACAACTAGATTCTTTCAGTGCAGAGGAATTGGATAAACCTCTGGCACTCTCAAAATTACTTTAAACTCACTTCTGAGTGGGAAAGCAGCAGGTCCTGATGGCTACCCTGCCAAATAAAAAAATTTCAATTAAGTTAGCTCCATTTTTTATTAGCAACATTTACAGAAGCCAGAGACAATAAAATTCTCCATGAAACTTGCTGCTAAGCATTAATTACCGTCTTTCCTAAGAACAATAAGGACTTATTACAGACCAGTCTCACTTCTCAATAATGATGTTAAGCTCTCCAAAGTTCTAGCTAGGAGGACCAAAAAAGTACTTCCTTTGGTAATATCACAAGACCAAACTGGATTTATTAAAGGTAGACATTTAGCTTCCAATCTTCAATGCCTGTTTAATGTAATATATTCACCAACAAAGTTCAACACCCTGGAGATATTATTATTGTTGGATGCAGAAAAACCATTTGATATGGTTGAATGGGACTACCTTTTCATTGCATTGGAGAAATTTAGGTTTGGTCCAAACATACAGTATGTGCATGGATCAAACTACTGTATACCAGACCAGAAACCTCAGTTTGTATTAACATTATTTCATACTACTTCAAACTAGAATGTGGTACTAGACAAGGATGCCCCCTGTCACCACTGCTATTTGCAATCGCCATTGAGCCACTGGCAGTCCACTTTCGAAATGCTTATGAGATAAAGTGGATTATCAGAGAAGAACAGAAAACATCACTATATGCAGATGATATGGTCATCAGTGGGCAACTGATGTGATATACTATTTGAAATTGGAAAAAAATTAATTCTCACTTAGAGGATCTGTTGAAAACTTTTTTAAAACCTGGCAGGATCTGATCAATAACATATTAGAATAAGCACTTAAATTAAACTGCAGAGCTTCCTCTGTTTGATCAACACGGGCATGTTCACAAAGTGCATGTGTACTGAAGTGTGTTCCACCTGCAGCTAAAGTCACTTCCGTACACATGCACTTTGTCAGCATGCCTGTGTCGATCAAACAGAGGAAGCTCTACATCTACTTGTGACTTTACGCTTTAGGAACATAAGTAAATTAATCAAGGTAAATACCATTCGATCTAGCTTTGATATAAGTAACATATAAATGTTTTTTTTATATAAAGACCATCACAAAAACATAATCACAAACAGGACTTTGCATGAGCCATGTTTTTATTCTATAATAGTAAGAATAACAGCAGCTCACTACTCAAAACGGAGGCGTCCTGGAATCGAACCCCAAATATCTTGATTATGAGTCAGCAGTTCTAATCTCTGCACCACCAAAGCGGTCGTATTAAGTGTGTGTCAATGTCGCATCCTAACGCGAGTTCTTTTTCTGCAGTTATATTCTTGAATAAAAGTGCACTTATTTTGTTATACTTGTTCCTTTTGTGAAAGTGTTTATTTGATATTTGGACTTCAGGCTTCACACATTATACACTTTGTGTCTACATTTGGTCAGTTATTACTAAAACATGGAAAACATTTCTTTTCTAACGATGTGTTTACATAGATTGTTGTAGACACGGAACACATATGAAATGCATGTATTCAAAATAACAATATGTTATTTACCCTACAGAACTCCCGGCAACTCACATGCAGGTAAACAGACTTGAGCTGACAGAACTTTCTGCGTTGGTGGGGGGAAGAGATAGCAGGCTGCTTGCTGCTTGTGTTGATTGACACATTTACAACACAAAAGACGCTGATGGAGAGGTGCGAATGGATTTAGGTGGGCCGGGATTACGAGTTTTTTTGTAGGCTTTGGTAATTCTAGTGTTAATTGCATAAATAAACTTTTTTCATGATATTGCCAGCACTATGACCTGACTCATCCTTATGTGTTTCTGATGTAAGGGGGATTTTTAAATGAGCGAATGTCCATCAAGAATCTGGTCCAGATGGAACTTTAGGTTGCACTTTATAACTCTGTAGAAATCCCTTTAATATCTCACTGGGAAAATCTGTGGTCCCCAACCCAAATAGGCAATAATTATTCACAGCAAAATCACCAGTTTTGAATTTCCAATGTTACTAACTCTAGATTTATCTAGAGTTGATTCCAGTGTTGATTATAGTTAAAACTTCTCCAGGGGATACGTTGTTTTATAGTGTTTGAGTCTGAGTGTTCATTAGGAGTTTTTTTTTTTTTGGTTCCTCTCCACTTCTACTTCCTGCTGGATAACAGACGCCATGACAGAAGTCAAGAGATTTTTAGAAGGTAAGGTAACGAATGAACCCATATGTACTCATTGAATTGTTGGTATCTGTAATGTTTTGTAAAATATATTATAAATAAACTTGTACTCTAACATATTCACCCAGTAAAATTTTATGAAAGGTGTCCTAAATTAATTTATGTAAACAGCATTAACTAACTTAGTCAGCTTGCTAGTTTATTTGTCTTAGGCTCCATTTTTTCTTTTTTAACAAAAGCTGTCTGAAGTTAAATGCATTTATACGCCATGATAAATGAACAAACAAATTACCTAAATTGATCAATGTTAACTTTCAAAACAGTGTCGTTATTGATATTATGCATAATTATTTTCATTTGTCCCTTTCTGGTGCTCGAATAGTTTGTTTTAGGAGCCATTTTGCCATAACTTAAATGTAGCTGGTAAACTAACATAAATTAAACAGCTTTGAAGCCAAATAAAAATTTTAATTCAACTACTCGTTTTTGTGTTTAGCACCTCTTTTTCAGGTCTCTCTTCAATACATGCAACGGATTAAAATTAGGAAGCTTTTTACCCTGAGCATGGTAGGGCTCATTGAGATTACTGGCCAAATGGACTATCCTATTCACAAGGTCTATAGGCTTTGAACACAGGCAGGTTTGTTAACATACTTCAACATAACAATGGTGTATTCAGTTAAGAGGCATTACTGCGCTGAACAAGAAGAGGAAATAATTAATGGGCAAAATGTATCACCTCTTCAACTGTTAAGGCTGATTTATACTTGTGCTTTGAACCTACAGTGTAGCTTGATGTGCACCACTCCGAAAATGTAACTGCACCGCAACAGTTCAGGCCACAACAACCATCAATGGTCCACTTTGTGTTGTTGCCAGTAGACTCCGAAGAAAACATAGAGAAAATTGATGAGAAAGTTTCTAACAAAATTTGTGAGCATGTGCATTTATTTATATGATATGTCTTCACCACATTACAACAGTCAAATTTGTGTTAAAGGTTAGGCTCTTATGCCACGAATACCTTAATTTGAAAAACGTGAGGAGCAAATATATTTGACTATAAAGAAACTTGACATCAACTGAAGTGGCACAAACTGTCAGCATTTTATGTTTTTCTCTAAATATACAAATATCTACACTAAAACGTAACTCCACCAATGGTATACCCATGATGCAAGTATAAATCAATCTTTAACATAATGCCAAAGCAGTAAGCATGAGCAGCAAACAAATAGTTAAGAAAGAAAAGAAAAAGGATAAGGCAGCTAATCTTTTATCAAAGTCAAGACCGGCCTCAAGGTCACAGTACGGCCTACCAGAAACAGTCCATTGCTTAGTGTATCATGGCCACTTTACTGAAGGAAGTCATCTTCAGCATCCTCCAACATAACCTTTTCAGAGGCAGTTCATTCCCATAATCCCCCAGGCCACTCACCAGACATGTGACACTGACAGGTAATTTGTTCCGCAAGGGTTTTGTGTTATTTCTTTTCCCATTCTTGGATTTGAAAGTCACAGTTTTGGATAGCATTTGTAATTGTGTCTGGGCTTGTCTGCTTCAACAAAATGGAAGGCCGGGAAAATCCTGATGACTCTGCCATTTGTGACCTGTAGGAGCATCTCAAAACACCAAAATCTTGACACAACTACCAATACACAGTCCCAGGTTTAAATGAATATGTTTATATTAAAGAAAACATTTAGATAGGTTTATTTTTCCAGATTTCACAATATAATACAATACACCTCTTTCTCTTATCTATTTCCCCCTTTCCACCCCACAGCTCCCAGGTAAGGTTTGTCCTTCCTCCACAATCAATTCCAACTCACCTGGGGAAGGCAGGGCAGCTTCTCTTATGTTGCACCTGGGAGTACTTACAGTGTGAGAACGTTGCTCTTAGGAAGCACTTTTGGTTCTTCCTGGGTGCAATGGTGATGAGGTGGACTGCAATCTAATATGGGAATCCTTTCCCTACATGCAGCGCTCCTAGTGGCCCTCAAGGAACACAACAGGACTAGCCTCCCAAACCACAAGTCCCATATAGCCTTGTAGGTGTACAAGCTGGAGCCAGACCAGAGGTGCATTGCCATCTATTTATACTGAGGGAATAACTGTTTCTAATAGGCAGCCTCCCCAGTCCTTCCACTTCTCTGTTTCCCTGACTTGGAAAAGGAACAGGACCCATCTTGGCTGGGTTGCATATCCGCTTGCATCTTCCTTCCTTAAAAGCCTACTAGCCAGATAAGGGACCCCCCCCCCTCCCCTCCCATCACATATCACAATATGTATCTGTTGCATTCAATATGTGATTTTGTATTCATTGTCTTTTTTTTTGTTGGTTTGTGGTATAGTATTACTGCCTTTAGAACAAGACATGCAGGCAAGAATTGCTCTGTTCTATGCAGTCATGGCAATATACTTGAAGCAGAAGCCTAAATCAACTTAGACTGGATAAGGTAATAAAACCAGTCTAAGTCATAACCCCTTTTTAACTTTAAAGGCAATTTCAAACCACACCCATGATCATGGCTGATGACCATTGAAAAATAATAGGTAGCCTTTAGAACTAATAACATAAGTGAAAAAGATTATACATTTTGAAATGTATTTTAACCTTTAAATTGCACTTGACTAAAAAATAATTTTGACAAGCTTCCTTGACTTAATTATGTGGAAATTCAATTTACTATTCACTTGATGGAATCTGATCCAAAAGAAAGAGTGCCAGGAAATTCAGGACAATTACAAGAGAAACAAGCTGCATTGTTTAAGTATCTGTGCATAACAGTACCAAATAATCACTTCACCAACTAGTTTAAAGAATCAAAGAAAGCTGCAGATGCAAAGCTTTGCATATCAGCAATATATCATTATGGGCTAGATTTTATTCTTCAGAGGCCTATGCAGACAAAAGAACAAATAGACATTTTAAGGATTTTTATCTCACTAAAGAGTTGAAATGATGTACACAGTGGCACTAGACACAAAATTCAGAACAGAGAATTAAGTATAATTTAGCAAGGAGGGATAATTCCTTTTCCTTAGTGTTGAAATAATTTTCCTCCACTCCCTAGTTACCTTCTTTATAGCAAGTGAAATAAGCTGCTGCTGCCTTCTCCTCCTCCTCCTCCTCTGTTATTGTTGTATGTGTTTCAAGGTTAGGATTGTGTATTGAACATCCATATTTTATACATTCCAAAAGCTTTCAATTCTCTTTTTGTATAGTACAAGAATTCTCATCCACCCACGAGTAGGTACATAATTACAGACGAATCCAAACAGATAAGCTGTCAGTAAAAACAAAAAATTAAATAAATAAATTCACAATGCTAATAACATACAAAACAAACAAGAAAATTACTCATGTTTTCCTAGATTGATTGATACCTTTAAATTGTCACAAGGATGCATACTGTATGTGTCTGCAAGTAGTTTATAAATGCTAATACTAAGAGTTTACACTTGCCAGAAGAAAGCACACTAAAACACTAGCAAGAAATGATTATAGGGAGATCGAAAAATATCAAATAAACAAAACAAAACCCAATATTGCTACTGGATTTTACTAAATAGGTCTGTTTGGCACCTCGATTGCTCTCCTGTATTTCCCCTTCTATGTCTTTCTCAAACTATGGCTGTCCTTCCTTACTTCTATTTGGGACCTTGACCTTTGCTCACTTTCTAACTCTATGTTTAGAAACTCTGCAGTGAGGGTACTTCAGGACCAAGTCCTGTGATCACTTCAGGGGTCTGTAACTTCAATGAAGCCTTCCTCAGATTACAACAATGTGTATTTCTTATTTTTTTCTGAACCAATTATGAACATTGACTTTAGAAATAAGGATAATCTAATAGAAAGAACAATTACTGTTTTTTTTTACTCCAGGTGACTATTTCTGGCCAGTGTCCACTTACTGTATGAAATGTGTTATACGAGAAGGGAGAAAATATAGAGGAGCCACAGTTTCCTCCCTTTTTAATTTGCCAAAACATTTCTTTTCTACACCATTAGACACCTCTTCCATGCCTCTGATCTAAACAAACAAAACATTTAATGATGAATTTACTTTCCTATTGCTTTTTAAAAATGACTAAAACTTAAGTAAAATTCCATTAACACTAGAATTACCAGAGCCTACGAAAAAACTCGTAAATCCGTCCCACCTTAAATCGCGTCTTAAATCCGTTTGCACCTCTCCGCCAGAATCCTTTGTCATCTAAATGTGCTGATAAAGCTACTAGCAGCCAGCTATTCCATCCCCCCACCGACTTAGAATGAACTTCTCTCCTAGCTCAAGCCTTGCCTTGATTTGATTATCTGGGATTGAAGTGGAGTTTTACAGTGGAAATAATTCTAGCGTTATTTGGAATGCACGCATTTCATGTGTGTTCCATTTCTATAGTTGGCTGTGCAAACACATTTTTAAAACAGAAACGTTTTTCATATTCTAATAGTAAATGACAAAATGTAGGCATAAACTATATAACGTATGAAGCCTGAAGTCCATATATCAAAGAAACACTTTCACAAAAGGTACAAATAAAAGAACACGTGCGCCTTCATGCAAAAAAAAAAAAAAAAAAAAGCCGCGTTAGCATGCCACATTGACTTCCTTACTACAACCGCCGTGGTGGCGTAATGGTATCAGCCCCTGACTGGGAATCAGAGGGTGGCGAGTTCGATTCCGCACGGCTCCACTTCGAAAAATTAACTGCTCTTATTCTTACAATTTTAGAATAACAATATAAATTTGATTTCAGTCTGTAACAGGCGGTGTAACTTATGATACTGGTAAAGGTTAGCTTTTTTTTTTTTTTTTTTAATTCACTTTTCATTCTCGCAGTCACATTCAGAATCAATCCATACAACCCCATCTGACACAGCTGGTTTCACATAAATAAAAGTGCACTTTTATTCAAGACTATAACCGAAGAATAAAGAAAGCAAGTTACAGTTGGTGGTTGATACAACAGCTTGCGTGGTGCAATGTTAAGAACTGCTGATTTCCGATCCGTGCTATATAAAATCATCACATTCAAATATTAACAGTTCCCACACACCCAAGGTCCGCCATTCCTACATTTACAACATGTGTACTTGTTGCAGTGTACACACCTCTCTGTGCTATGGTTCCTATTACAGTGAATGAGCACCTGACACTGTACTTTCTTCCCTGGGGGAAGCTGAGGTCTTAGAACGGAAGTTTGTTGACGCTGTATCATCTTTTCTTTTTCCATCGCCTTTTCCTGTAAGAAGCGACGACGAAGTTCCTCTGCAAGGTGAGCCATGAACACTCTTCTTTTCTCAGCGGACCCCGTGCATGCCTTATACAATACGTGTGCGTTCATCGCTGCTAGGTCAAGGATGTTGTACAACACAGCAACCAGCCACCTGCGTGTTCCTGTGCGCACTGAACAAGCACGCGCCTTCTGGTCCATGATGTCAACGCCACGCTGGGGAAAAAAGAAAGACAAATATATGTGACATTTTGAAGAAATCATTTTATCACCATTAGAGCACCAGAGTACTTCGTCACACTAATATTTTTTTCATTAGCATACCTTCATGTGGTTGTAGTCTGTGACCGTGTTTGTTTTTTTTTTTTTTTTATCTTGCCCAATCTCCACATCATGGTGCATTGTGCTGAGAATGCAGACAGACTTCATCTTTTTGGGCACATACACTGTCAGCATGGCACTGGGAGATCTAAACACCAGCATGGAGAATTGTTTGTGTACTGAACTGACTTTAGCTGCAGGTGGAAGTTCCCGTCGCACTTTATTCATGGTGCCAAGCAGAGCTGTATTGCGGTGCAGCAGTCTATTAGCCAGCGAAAGTGACGTGAAGAAGTTGTCTGTTGTTACGGTTCTGCCTTTGTCCAGAAATGGCTCCATAAGCTTTATGACCACAGACTCGGAAAGTCTTTCTCCCGTGGGACGACTGGGATCTTTTCCTAAATAAGGAGTGGCATTGCACATGTACTTTGTCTCCAAATCTGCCGCAATCCAAAAAGGCAGAACCGTAACAACAGACAACTTCTTCACGTCACTTTCGCTGGCTAATAGACTGCTGCACCGCAATACAGCTCTGCTTGGCACCATGAATAAAGTGCGACGGGAACTTCCACCTGCAGCTAAAGTCAGTTCAGTACACGAACAATTCTCCACGCTGGTGTTTAGATCTCCCAGTGCCATGCTGACAGTGTATGTGCCCAAAAAGATGAAGTCTGTCTGCATTCTCAGCACAATGCACCATGATGTGGAGATTGGGCAAGATTAAAAAAAAAAAAAACAAACACGGTCACAGACTACAACCACATGAAGGTATGCTAATGAAAAAAATATTAGTGTGACGAAGTACTCTGGTGCTCTAATGGTGATAAAATGATTTCTTCAAAATGTCACATATATTTGTCTTTCTTTTTTCCCCAGCGTGGCGTTGACATCATGGACCAGAAGGCGCGTGCTTGTTCAGTGCGCACAGGAACACGCAGGTGGCCGGTTGCTGTGTTGTACAACATCCTTGACCTAGCAGCGATGAACGCACACGTATTGTATAAGGCATGCACGGGGTCCGCTGAGAAAAGAAGAGTGTTCATGGCTCACCTTGCAGAGGAACTTCGTCGTCGCTTCTTACAGGAAAAGGCGATGGAAAAAGAAAAGATGATACAGCGTCAACAAACTTCCGTTCTAAGACCTCAGCTTCCCCCAGGGAAGAAAGTACAGTGTCAGGTGCTCATTCACTGTAATAGGAACCATAGCACAGAGAGGTGTGTACACTGCAACAAGTACACATGTTGTAAATGTAGGAATGGCGGACCTTGGGTGTGTGGGAACTGTTAATATTTGAATGTGATGATTTTATATAGCACGGATCGGAAATCAGCAGTTCTTAACATTGCACCACGCAAGCTGTTGTATCAACCACCAACTGTAACTTGCTTTCTTTATTCTTCGGTTATAGTCTTGAATAAAAGTGCACTTTTATTTATGTGAAACCACCTGTGTCAGATGGGGTTGTATGGATTGATTCTGAATGTGACTGCGAGAATGAAAAGTGAATTAAAAAAAAAAAAAAAAAAAGCTAACCTTTACCAGTATCATAAGTTACACCGCCTGTTACAGACTGAAATCAAATTTATATTGTTATTCTAAAATTGTAAGAATAAGAGCAGTTAATTTTTCGAAGTGGAGCCGTGCGGAATCGAACTCGCCACCCTCTGATTCCCAGTCAGGGGCTGATACCATTACGCCACCACGGCGGTTGTAGTAAGAAAGTCAATGTGGCATGCTAACGCGGCTTTTTTTTTTTTTTTTTTTTGCATGAAGGCGCACGTGTTCTTTTATTTGTACCTTTTGTGAAAGTGTTTCTTTGATATATGGACTTCAGGCTTCATACGTTATATAGTTTATGCCTACATTTTGTCATTTACTATTAGAATATGAAAAACGTTTCTGTTTTAAAAATGTGTTTGCACAGCCAACTATAGAAATGGAACACACATGAAATGCGTGTATTCCAAATAACGCTAGAATTATTTCCACTGTAAAACTCCACTTCAATCCCAGGTAATCAAATCAAGGCAAGGCTTGAGCTAGGAGAGAAGTTCATTCTAAGTCGGTGGGGGGATGGAATAGCTGGCTGCTAGTAGCTTTATCAGCACATTTAGATGACAAAGGATTCTGGCGGAGAGGTGCAAACGGATTTAAGACGCGATTTAAGGTGGGACGGATTTACGAGTTTTTTCGTAGGCTCTGGTAATTCTAGTGTTAAGTAATAACATTTTTCAGTTTCTTCTCCTTGCTTAGTTCCTATAACTTTCCTATTGGATCTCTTCAGGGCACATCTGTTTTGTTGCAGTACATGAGAAGGGTGCTTCTCTTCCTTGTCTTGAGCTAGTTAAATTCTTTGGGAGAGGCAGTAATCTATATAATGAAAATATACAGCCACAGCTGCTACAAATCACTAGCATCTTCAGCTCCATCCATCACCGGATGTTTCGAGCCATTGTGATCAAGACATCATAAAGGGGTACATAGTTGTGATCATCCATATGCTGGTGATTTGACATCCAGGCTGGCTCCTCACACTGGTTCCATAATCAGTTTGATGCTTTTGCAGTTGCCTTAAAAAAGATTCACATCACATTCGTTTTCCTTCACCGGTAAAACTGAAAATCTTTCCAACAAACATAGATACAAAGTCCTTGCTGTAATGAACAGGACATAATATCTTTTTGTAACATTGATAAACATTTATTAGACTGTATATACCAGCATTCTCTTGAAGCTTTTTTTAGCTATGGTTAGTTAGCAAGCTTCAGTTAGAGGATTATTCCGTATGTAGTTTGTGTGGCGGACATGTCTTCCTTACATTCATCTTCTATGCTATATTATAACCCCCCCTCTAACCCATTCCCCATAAATTATGTGATGGACGGCCAGCAGCTCAACCCGGCCAGGACACCCAAGAAGTAAAGGATGGGAGAAGGCGGCTACTGTTGGACACTGCCTCCCCCAAGACGCCAGATGGCAAGTTCCCTGCAGCATAGCGGTGCCCCGGATTCCCGCAGGGGATCGTGGAATCTGTAGTTTGGCATCACAGCCCTGCTGCGTACTGTGGGTGCCGCCAGGAGATGTTGCAGGAAGATCTTGGTATTTGTATTTCCCATATAGCCCGGAAGTACTCCCAAGTCACAGGGTCAGAAGCCCCTAAGTACTTCCAGGCTGAAGAAAACCTCAAGTCCTCAATCTGACCCGGAAGTGCTGGCAAGTCATGGGGACGGAAGCACTTCCGGGTCAAGGACTGTATACAGGACTACTGAAGACCCGGCAAGCGAGCCGGAGTGGGGAGGAGTGTGACCGAGCTTGCTGGGAGGTGTGGAGGAGAATATTGTATTGTTGGTTTATTTGTGTATGGTGGCTATAGTGCTTATAGGGCACTTTGAAGAGGAAAAAATAAGTAAAAGATCTTTGTGCTTTTACCCTGTGTCTGCGTATCTGTCTGTTGGGTTTAACGGGGCAACAGCGACCCCTAGTGTTCTTACACTTGTTTAAAAGAGACTACCACAGTTTTAACCATTAATGGAAATCATCATAAATACTGGCCTTCAGACTAATAAGATAGCTTCTTTTAATTAATTCATTATTTTGTTTGTTTATTTATGAAATTAATAAAGGATTTTTCAAAATCCTAAGTGGAACTGAAGCCAAAGAAAAAACAAATGGCAGTAGCTCAATCCAGCAGAGGATATGAAGAAGGTTTCTGCACATGGGAACTTAAAGGAGCTTTTGTCAAGTGGAATATTATTACTTGTTTTGAGTTAATGTTTACCTGGTAGAACCAGCTTCAGATGAGAACTGGTGGGCCATACAATGTTCTAACTTTGGGGATTCTGGCATTTAATCTAAGTTGACAAATTAATTTCTATTAAGATTGCAGAATAAGTTTTGTTGACTACTTTCCATTCCCATAAAGACAGTAACAGACTAAGATCAATTTATTGTTCTGTTTATAAACATCTTATATTTGCAATGTATTTGTGTATGTAAGTGTTTATTAGTGTAATGTCTATACTAATTTGTTATCCTGTATGCTCACTGTTACTGTTTTCATATTATCGTGACACTAGAGGGCGCTGTTGCTCCTCTAACCTGACAGACAAATGTCACCAGGAAGGACACCAGGAAAAGTACAAAAAGGTGTTTTAATTCTGTCCTTTTCTGTAATAGTGCCTCTAAGCACCCCAATCACCATAAACAGGCAATTATTAATAATAATCATAATCATAATAATAAATACAGTGGACCCTTGACTTACGAACTCAATTCGTTCGCGAGGGCTGGTTGTAACTCAAGTTGGTTGTAAGTCAAGACTATTTTTCCCATAAGAAATAATGGAAATACCCATAATGCGTTCCGAACCTCCCACTGCAACACTTACTTAACCTTTTCATAATAAAAAAAAGGGTTGTATAATGTGCATAATTTACCAAAACACCAATAATTTTTCTAATGTACTAACCAAAAAGTAATAAAAAGTGCCTAGCCTACCAGAAACAACAATTTCATACTGTACTCACCATTTAATTTGACATCTTTGGGCTACAGGAAGGGAGGAGGATGATAATGAAACTGAAGGCTTTTTAAAGGCTTTCTTTAACTTGCGCTCAGGCATTTGCAATCATTTCAATAGCTTCTTTTGCGTTAATTTTAATCTCCTCCTGCCTACAAGTTATTCTGACGAGAATTTTTTCTCAGCATTTCCTTGCGATGATACAAGGAACTGTTTCTGAACTCTTCTGAGACCCCCCCCACTCCCCACTCAATGGGAACGACATGTTGAAGCGCGATTGCCGCGACTGTGGAAGCTTGCTTGTCCATTGCAGGGCAGGGATATCGCATGCATATCACCCATCGATATCTTTTCTGTTTGCTTTGGCTGAGAGACTCAGCACAGCTTTAAGCCGGCTTTTGCCCCAGCAACAGATAAACAGTCTTCCATACGGAGTTTGGACTTTGGCATGTCTTCTAGTTGGGGGAGGTCCCAAGAGAGTTTACAAACCTGACATTTTATTGAATGAGTGCCGCATTAATAGGAATGTTTCTGTTTGTTTACAATCGCGCAAGCGGATACACGTGACCGCATTCAGGTCGTAACGCAAGATGTTGGTCGTAAATCAAAATAAAAATTTTGGTCGTAAATCAAGTTGTTCGCATGTCAAGCCGGTCGTATGTCAAGGGTCGACTGTATAATAATTATTCACAATTCTCTCTTCACACCTCCCAGCAAGCTCTATCATCTACCTCCCAACTCCGGCTGGCTTGTTGGGATCCCAACAGTCCTTTATATAGTCTTTGACCCGGAAGTGCTTCCGTTCTTCCTCCCACATGACTTGCCAGCACTTCCAGGTCAGATGGAGGGCTTGAGATTTATTTCTTCGGCCCGGAAGTACTTCAGGGTTTCCATCCCCATGACTTCTGGGCTATACGGAAAATAAAAATCCCCAGGTCTTCCTTCAGTGTCTCCTGGCACCCACAATACTCAGCAGGGCTATGAAGCCAAACTCCAGATCTCATGGTACCCTGTGGGAATACGGGGCACCACTATGCTGCAGGGAACTCATCATCTGGTGTCTTAGAGGAGGCAGTGTCCCAAAGTAGCTTCCTTCCACCATCCTGCCACCCTTTGGGCATTCCGGCCAGATTGAGCTGCCAGCCGTCTATCACATCATTTATGGGGAATGTAGTAGAGTAGGTTATAATATAGCATAGAAGATGAACGTAAGGAAGACATTTCTAGAGCAACAGAGATATTAATAATTTTAAAGAAACTGTTGTACTGCATCTGACTTATACTAGAAAGACCCAGGTTGTCCAGTCTTTCGTCCTTCATTCCTACTGAATTTCCCAGAACTTGGGCCTTATCCTCTTGTAAGTGTCTTCACACTATGTCTACAAAGTCATGGTTAGCTCAACAATGACTATTTTCTTTATTCTGCCCAAACCACTGGAGTATATTGGGCATGAGTTGTGACAAATATATCCAGGAACATAAGGATCCCAAGCCACCTGTACAGATATCTGTTTATAGTGTATTACATGATCTCTATCACTGAAAACAGAATCTTATATATCATCAACAACCACAATATTCTTAATAGAATTGTGAGATGGTGAATCCAAATCTTACATTTGGTTACCCCAATAAATCAGTAAATTTCAGTTCTATCAGAATTTGACTCTCAAGGCTTGCTTTATCATTCAGACCTGCATCTAAATTTTCCCACGTATTTAATAGATTTGTCAACTATAAATGGGATATTTTCCCCTTTTAATCTTTAGGTGGAACTTTTGAATCACCATTTGTCTGAATCTCCTAGGCTTGAATTTCATGTGGAAAAACATTGCCAACTCCTCTAGGGTTGCCAATATCCTCTGTGCTTGAACATGTATTTTGGCAGTGACTGTAATGATATCAATGAATAATCTTAATGCTAGAAAATGGATATTTAGGTTTAACCAAAGTCCTTGTTTAATTTGCTGTAGCACTGTTCACAAGATTGATAGTCATTAGAAAGAAGACTACTGAGATCATGGATTATGTTACAATATACTTTTCCTACTTCTTCCATGGTATCCTACTGGGAACTGGAAACTTTGTAGGTTCAAGGTAATTTTTTATGATCCTTCAAGTTGAATTTGGGAGTGATAAACCTCAGGTGCATTTTTCAGTAGGTTAGGAGGTATTGAACAATATAAATTTTTAAAGCTTAAACAAATTTCTATTATTTCTTTGACCATTCAGATAATTCAGACTATCCCCTAAGGCAGTGCACTCAATTCTATATAAACTAAGTTTCCTGTCCCAAAAGGTGGCTGTAGTACATGTGCTCACTGTCACTAGGCTGCTTTCTTCTTCTGTGCTACCAGCTTAACTTGTTTTTCAAAGACACTGCGTATAAATGATTATCACAAATATTGAATACTACAACTATACAATGACAGTTCAAAGCAGCCTTGAAGAATATTAATAACGTCCATTATGTCTTTGATAAACATCAGCCAACAAAATTAAATTCTGTTGTTTTCATTCCTTGGTTTAGTTAGCTTTAGCTTAATTCTTCAGTTTATGAAGACCACATATAGGGTCATATTTCTTTTTCTTTTACTCCATAGTTTGTGTTAGATAGTAATGAAACATTTCAGTCTCTCAATGTGCTCTTTGCGACAGTATTCAGAATATTTACTACACATTAAGTAGCATTCCAACACCAGTCACTACACACCTGTTTTCTTCCACTGAATTCAAGATTTAGCTACATTCAATTAATTCATATAAAGCACATTTTGATATATAACTTCAAAACACAATACAACATTAAACATATTATATGGTTGAAATAAACCTAAATGATATGAAATTACAGTTGTTTACTGTAATGTTATTCACAAAAGATACACTGGTTTGTATTTTGAGATAACTTAACACCTTAATTGTAATAGAAACAGCTGTTTTTTTCTTTTTTTATAACAAATCAGTTTATATTAGGAACCAGTTACCTAGCATTCTGTTTCCAGTTATAGTAACACCATAGGAATCTTTAAGTGAAATTCTGATACCTTCTGACATTTGCAAGTAAAGTGGCAAACTGTCTCATCAGACTTGGCTAAATAAACTTAGATTTTACAGAACGTCACTTAATCCTAGTACAAATCCAGTATTTCCAAAATAAATGTATTCAGACTTTGAGAAAAGATATTCCATGCAAGCCATGCCAGTTACACAAAACAACACAAGGAATCTTGATTTAACTTTAAACAATCGTGTGCATTATTTACATTCAAGACTCACAATATACTAATTAGGAACTGGAAGAAAGGAAATGTCAAAGAAGGGTAGTTTTATTTAGTAAAAGTTCAGCTGACATTGATTTTGTTTGTTTTAATGTATCAAACGGTTTATATATTTAATTCTATCAGACATAAGATGGATAAGAACATATTTAATTAAAGACATCTCAGAAAGTGATCCATGACTTTTATTGAAGTAAATAAATCAATCTCTTGAAATGGAGCATGCTTTCCAAATATTAATCAGCACCTGATAGTCTTTCAAGGATACAAAATGATACATATGCCTTCATTCTCTGCTCAGGCTCTGTATGCCTATGTATTTTACAAAACTGTAATAGCAGCAAAACAGAACAAGAAGATTAAAACTCTAGATATAAATATTCTTCTAGTTTCCAAGTTCACAAAATAAATTTAGAATTAGTATTCCGCAATCAATATTCTTATTTAAATTCCATCTTTAAGAGCCAGAAGGTGCATTACAAAGAGAAAATAATTAGAGTGCATCATTGTAACAATTAGCTTAAATTAGTAAATTTCTCCCTTTACCCTGAAACATGATTTTGAAAAGTAATGGGTAGGTGAGGTAGTTAAAGAACAATTTAATAAAACCTGAATAGTGCCCTAAGGGGTCCTCTGCTGTAAACTGCTCTACTGAAAAAAATCTCTCTGATTAATGTTGGGGTGGTTATGGGGAGGTTAGTGGTATAGCCTTTGCAATGTTTACTTTTCATATAGGTAGATTGAGTAGTTAAAACTGAAGCTTTATAGCTCTAGGAGACATGGTTTTAGATGCTGGTATAATTATTGTGTTTACATGATATTACTGCATCTTCACAGTTTCCCTGGTATTCTAGATTTTCACCAACATCCTTAAATGTGCACATTAGGTTTTAGTTGTTCATTGACACTAAACTGGTTGCGCCCTGTGATGGATGGATAGTCAACCACCTATCACTGCACTGTAAAGACAATTACTCAATTACTTTGCTGATGCTGCTTCCTCAGCCTCTGCTGGGCTTGGTAATCTTAAGAAGCTGATTAATAATTATTCAAAGGCGATATACATCTAGTGCAAACTGATGTGGGGGGTGAATCTTGTTTTTTTTTTTGGTTTTCTATTTTTTCTTTCATTTACATGGAACTCAGTTTAAGAAATTGTAACATCTGCTATGCTATTTTTATATTTTTGATTAGTGAAATACAACTATAATGTTCTGGTTTTAAGAAATAAAACATTAAAAGCAAAACAAAAGCATTAACACTCAAATCTGATTGATGAAAACTCAAGCATAGATGGAGAGCTACACAACTACAGGTCATCCAAACTGCATGGACACTAATAAAAAGCTGAAAAAATTCTCATTTTGGCCAACTCTGACTATTATTCTGGATTAAAGAGATGGTAGCAGAAATAATTCTTGTGCAATCTTTAGAACAATCTGTAATCTAATAAATGTAATTTTGAACTGCAACATGCCTACAAACATTAGCAGTGCAGAATTTATGAACGTTTTTAACCCCTTATGTCCTAGTGGAATTTTGGCACTACTGCACTCAAATTACATTCCCAAAAATAAGAGGCTATTATTCTGCTTATGTAATAAAATAGCTTAAAATTACTGAAGATTAGTGAGTATAACACTTCAGATTTTAAAAGAAAGTCTTTATACTATATAAATAAAAACTTTCGTTTCATACCATAATCAACTCAATAAAACACAGACAAATTAGGCATTTTAGGAATTTCTCTCCAAAAAACTGGATTTTACAGTACATAACTAAGACACTTTATGATGCACAACCCTGGAATCAATTTTCTGCTGTGTCCCAATCTGCCAGCTAACATTGTGCCAAGTTTAAATTTCATACCCCACAGTATTACAAAGTTATTCTATTTGGCATAAGGTGTTCCCGTTTTTGGAAACACTTGGTATCCCTTTTTTGGAAACATTTAGTGCCTTGCATGTAAGCAGTGTCTCAAAATAACTGCTGCAGTTATATTTTTATTGACTGACTGACAAAGAAGATATATATATAGACACATTTTACATACACTGCGGTGGGTTGGCACCCTGCCCAGGATTGTTTCCTGCCTTGTGCCCTGTGTTGGCTGGGATTGGCTCCAGCAGACCCCCGTGACCCTGTGTTCGGATTCAGCGGGTTGGAAAATGGATGGATGGATTTTACATACAGTATCACTTGGAAGAAACAAGTAAACAATTTGTAACTGTATACATATAATTATGTACTTATCCAAACATTTACTTTCAAAATTATATTTCATGCCAGTCCTTGAAATAATTTCTGTTTCTGGACACAAAGAAACCTTACATTTTGTACAATTGATTGGGGTTTTTGTGCTGCGGTTCACACATCTTCTCCTGCCCTCTGTTGCAGTTGCCACAGAAAGTTTTACTGTATTTTTATACATTTACCTATTTTAATTTTGTTGTTCTTTTTTCTTGCATTTCACATCCAGAATAAACTAAGTACATACATAAAATTTCATACCAGCTTCTTCCAGTGTTGAGAGCAATCGCCTTTAATGGCAGCCCTGGGCACAGACCAGGAAACAAATGCTCTGGACAGAGCAAACACACACACCTAAATGACTGACACAGAGGCCAGTCAACATAAACAGCACATTTTTGGCATGCAAGTGTCAAACAGGAATGTTCAGGGTGGAGCAGAACAATGGTGTGGGGGGGGGTTTGGGTGTACATCCATGAAATAATAAGGTGTGGCGTGGCGTAATATAAGTACATTTGATTGAAGAGCAATCCCTTAAAAAAGTTTGTACGATGTGATTCAATGACATTTGATCGAGGTAGAGGGGTCTTCACATGAAACTACGAGTGTCAGCATGGTACGGCACAATACAAATATATTCAATCGAAGAATGGTACTCCGTGAAAGTTTGCACTCCATAATTTAGTGACTTTGATCAAAAGGGCAGTCCTCATGTCAAACCTAGAGTGGAGACAATATAATGGTACTTCAACGCTGAAACTAGAAGGGCACTGCCTCACCACTGAACCTGGAAGAGCATTGTCCAGAAAACAAATTTAGGGGGTGTGAAATGAATAGCCTTGACACATGAAAAAGGTTTGGGGGAGCCACCCATATACTTGAATCCAGGCTGCAAAAAGGCAAATTTTAAATACAGATGTGTACAGAGTTGAGTCCAGAACAGAACTGAGTAAAAACAGGATGTGGTCTGGTTTTTATGGCTGGTTGGCAGGAGCGTGACACGGCTCCCCCTCAGCCCAGACCCACTGGGTTGGGTGTACCTGGCCAAGAGGTCATGACTCTGAAATGACATTGGCCTGCAGAACACCCCGGCAATAAAAGTTTATAAGTTTTTAGGTCTAAGAACCACCTTGTGACTTGCGGATTTGAATCCCTGTGTAAGGCCACCCACTGTAAAGGTGCATAGTCTATTACGAGGGTGAACTTGCAACCCAAGAGGTATTACCTCAGCTAAGTAATCACCCACTTAATCACTAAGGCCTCCTGCTATACGGCTGCATACCTGGTCTCCTGGTCCAACAGTTTCCGAATCAGGAACATAATGGGGTGTTCAATGCCATCGACACTTTGGACACAGGTCTTGGAGCCATGCTGAGCCAAAGCTTTCATCTGGAGAATGATAGGCAAAGAAAAATTTAGGAGCCTTCAAAACTGGAGCTCATGTAAGGGCCTGCTTTAAGTCATGGTTTTTATAGCTGGTTGGTGGAAGTGATGTCAATGTGGCTAGAACCGGAAGTGGTGTCTTTGGCCCCGGAACCGGAAGTGACATCTTGTTATATTTCGGATTGGAAATTATGTGTTCTTTTTGGGGTTGGGGGGGAGCTGTTTGGTGGTTGGCATAACTGGAAGTGACTTCTTCTTTGGCGGGAGCCTGTAGGGATAGCAGAGAAAAGTTTCACACACCCCACCACCCCCTGGCCTCGTGTGGAATTACCTTCTTATGGTGCTTTTAGCTGCCTCCCATGCGCATGTGACAGGAGAATGTGCAACAGACAGCGTCTGGATATGGTAACTAAACCCATGACACTTGAATTATAAAACTGCATGCCATGATGGGTAACGTTTTACTATAAGCAGCACTTTTAAATCAAGCATAGTTCTTCAGCAAATGCTTCATTCTCAATCGAGTCAAAACTTTTACTCAAAGTCTTCATATTTAATTTCACTACAATTCAGTAACTTTTCAAGGACTTCCTCAACCTTATGTTTTCCTTTTTTGAAGAAGACATTTCTCTAGTATAAACCTAAAGTCTTAATCAACCAAACTATCTGCATGCACTCTCACAGAAACTTTCTTTGTAAAAGTGCAGAAAGATGAGCTATTTGCAGATGTAATTTATTTCCTATACACAGCTGTAAGATATAGCATGAATTGCCAATCACAGACAGCTATATATCATTGGAATGAATGTTCTGAAATTCAGCTATCCAATGGTAATGAGCCTTATGATCCATGTGGAACTCATGACCATTGCATTGACTATAATCTTCACTGTGACTTTGTTTATTTATTTCTCTATTTATGCTTACATGTTTACCTTTAGTTTTACTACATATTTACTACATATCTACCTTTACTTTTACTCTGTATATTTTTAAATTGTTAATAGTAGTTGTTCTTCTCATAGTTTAATGTTTACTTAGTTCATTATCGGGTGGCATGGTGGCACAGTGGGTAGTGCAGGTGCCTCGCAGTTAGGAGACCCGGGTTTGCTTCCCGGGTCCTCCCTGTGTGGAGTTTGCATGTTCTCCCCGTTTCTGCGTGGGTTTCCTCTGGGTACTCCGGTTTCCTCCCACAGTCCAAAGACATGCAGGTTAGGTGCATTGGCAATTCTAAATTGTCCCTGGTCTGTGCTTGATGTGTGTGTGTGGTGGGCTGGCACCCTGCCTGGGCTTGTTTCCTGCCTTGTGCCCTGTGTTGGCTGGGATTGGCTCCAGCAGACCCACGTGACCCTACAGTTCAGATATAGCGGGTTGGATGATGGATGGATAGTTCATTATCTACTCTTAAATACTTTTATATAAGGCATATATAGGCTTGCTTCAAACCATATTTCATTGTACTGTACAGTGACAATAAAGTTATCTTGCTTTTGCTTGCTTGTACGTGGCTTGACATAGTTGGGATCTTACAGAAGAGCAGATTCACTCAGTTGTGATGCACTGTACATGTCTAAATCAAATATTTTACTAATGAAAGAGAGCAGACAACATGGAAACTTATGATTTATTTGAAAGAAGCCACCCTTGGATATCTAAAATACCATTACTGCTTTTGATTGACTTGTGGGTTTACATACATAAACAACTTTAAAATATGGCAGTGTTTCTATATTAGTGACTACTAATAAAATTGACGATATAAGATCCAAAATTTCAGCATTAAGTCACAAACTAATTACTACAGTGTATACCCCCCTGCACACACTAATTTACAAATTTTTACTTGAAAACAGAAAAGGAAGTCATAACCTTGTTTTTTCTAAAATAAATCCAACTATCTGCCCTAGTTCCAACCAAAATACTAAAAAGTTCCATGGTTGTTCATGCAGCACTTATTGTTAACATTATCAAAAGTTAATTACTGACTGGCACAGTTCCTAATGCACTAATAGTGTCAGGACTTGACCCAGTCAGGACTTGACCCACATGCTCTTAACAATTATAGATCTGTTTGAAATTGACCCTTACTTTCTGACATACTTGAAAAAGTCATTGCCACACATCTTCTGTCTCACCTTATATATCACAATTTATTTCACAAATTCCAGTTTGGTGTTCACACCAGTCACAGTACAGAAACAACACTAACTAATGTTGAAATGGGTAAATGTTATTCTAATATTCCCAAAAGAAAGAAATTCAACTTTAATTATTTAATTAGATTTAAGTGCAGCCTTTGGCACCTTTGACCACTTAGCAGCCATACCACCTGCATTTCAGAACAAGCAATACACCTGAACCTAAGTACGTTCGGGCCTGGCTAGTACTTGGATGGGAGACCATCTAGTAAAACCTTGGGTTGCTTCTGGAAGAGGTGTTGGTGAGTCCAGCAGGGAGCACTTACCCTGTGATCTGTTTGTGGATCCCAATGCTTAGTACAGTGATGGGAACACCGTTCTGTAAAATATGGAGTTGTCCTTCCATTGAGACGTAAAACTGAGGTCGTCACTCACTGTTGCACATTGGTGGAGACTGAAGTGGTTCCCCTCTGTCTAAGTGCTTTGAGTATTGAGAAAAGTGCCATATAAATGTAATTAATTATTATTATTCTAGATGAGAAAATTACGTCGGACTCTCAGGTCTCATCTTTGTGTGGTTTTAGTTCAGCTTCCTTCTATAATATCACAAGACCAAAAATGGATTTATTAAAGACACTTCGCTCCAAGCCTTCAGAGTCTGTTTAATGTAATATATTCATACATAAAAACTAACATACCTGAGAGGCTATTTTTTATCTTTGGCTGCAGAAAAATCCTTTGACAGAGTCGCATTGCACAAATTTGAGTTTGGCCAAAATATACGTGCATGGATAAAATAATTTTATATTAATCCAGAAGCCTCAGTCTGTATTAACAACATGAACTCAAAACTACTTCAAACTAGAACATGGTACCTGACAAGGGTGCCTTCTATCACCATTGCTTTTTGCAATCGCCATTGAGCCTATGGCCAATCGAAAATACATTAGCGATAAATGGTATTATCAGGACTCAAATAGGAAATATCACTACACAAATGACAGGGTAATGTACATATCAGACCCACAAACATCTTTACTATATGTCCTTAATGCACTAGCAGAATTTCAAAAGACATTTCTACTCAGAATCAATTTGAATAAAAGTGCGCTTTTTCCAGTCCTTTCTCTAACACCCTAAGCTGGACATTCATTATATAAGAGAAACAATACTGTCAAGATTAACATTCTTCCTAAACTTCTATTTCTATTTCAGAATATCCTTATATACATTAACACATCGTTCTTTAAGAAACTATACTTAATTATAACCTGATTTATTTGGAATTCTACAGTAGATATCCACACATTCAAAATGCAACTCTACAAACACCTAATGGAGATGGTCGCATGGCCCTACCTAACTTTCAGTCTTATTACTGGGCACCAAATATACAAGATATAAAGATCTGGATATTGACACAAACTGATAAATTTACACTAACCTGATCAGTAATGGCAATAAACTCTTGCTATACTTCTTTATATGCCTTACTTTGTGCACTAGTAAATATTAATTTTCTTCAATATATCAATAATACAATTGTCCACTGTCACACACATGCGCATGGGAAGCAGCCAAAGGGCTCAATTAAGGGTAATTCCGCACCAGACCAGGAGGTGGCGGAGTGCACTAATCCTTTCTCTCTTTTCACTGCAGACCAGTTTCAGGATATTCTGCCTGGCCCTGATGACATCTCTTCCGGTCACGACCCTGATGACGTCACTTCTGATCCTGAAAACGTCACTTCCAGTTCTGGTCCCGACCCGATGACATCACTTCCTTTACCTTACTTTAAAACCACCATCTTTACCTCACCCAGTCAGTTCTGTTTTAGATTCCAATCTATACATTACAGTTCAATTTATTTACCAATATTGCAGCTGGGTTCAAGTACACGGGAGGCTACCCCAAACCTTTTTGTGGCTCTTTTGTCATTCTTTTGACACTATCAGTGACTCAGAATACGGAACTAATGCAGGATGCAGTTCAAGGCAGAGACCAATTTTTATCTGTTCCTCCTCTACACAATAGTCATCTTTTTCAACAGTCTCAAACTTACATAGTGTAAAATCTTCAAATTTAACTTCCCAGCAATGCAATTTTTCCATTAAGTTCAACGGGAAGAATACCAACCCACCTTTTATAAGTCCATGGATAATTGATGTTTTACAGTATACTATTTAAAATTGGAAAAAATGCAGAATCAAACTAGGCGTACTGGTGTAGACGATCCTTTGATCCAAACCTTCTGAAGTAAATCCTTCTGTTCAGTGGGCTTGGTCGGACCTTTTAGACGCAACTTTCTCTTCAAGGTTTTACACAAATTGTCCTCTTCTGCTAGCATAAAGTTTACATCAGCCAACATGTCGCATTTACATAGGTCTCTGTCTAACTTGTGCAACTTGCTTTACTTTATCAAGTTTTGAAGAAGTTTTCTACTCTTCTAATCCAGCAGTTCAGAGTAAAAGGGATCAGCTTTTGTTACAGCCAAACCCTAAGAAATGGGCTACCTGCTATAGAATAGAAATGACAGCCAGGTTGAGAGCATGTAGCATGTACATAGAGCATAGATCGGGCGCTTGTAATGATTTTGAAAGGAAGGAGCAGACATTTTGCCATTGGTTTCTTGTGGTACATAAGCCCTGCCTTTTTCGTTGACAATTGATGCAAAGTTTTGTCCATCAAGGTTGCTAATATCTTGTGGAGTTATGGCTTTTGTCTCCTCTGTACTTCACAACTTTAAACTTATTATTAATCCACCCTTTTAAATTTAATTCTAGTAAAAGCAATTTTTTCAGCAGTTAAATTAATATTTAAACAAACACTCTATTATTAATAAGTTTCAGTCAGGTTTTAGAACAAATCATAGTACAGAATCTGCACTGGTTAAACAAGTAAATGTCTTCTGGGTTAATGCTCACAGATGCCAGGAAAATATTAGGGAAAGAGGTCTTATTTTAGGAGTGTGTTATAGACCACCCAATTCAGACAGTAATTTCAACACACATCTTTTTAGTAATATCAAAAAGGCAAGTTTACAGGGAGATAATATAGTCATGGGGGACTTTAATTATCCAAATATTAATTGGGATAACCTTACAGATGGCGGAGTACAAGAGCAGGAGTTTTTAGAAGTAATCAATGACTGTTTTTTAATATAGCATGTTAAAGCACCAACACGGGGTGAAGCCTGTCTGGATTTAGTATTTTGTAATAATCAGGATAGAATTGAGGGTGTAGAGGTGATTGAACCACTAGGGTCAAGTTACCATAATGTAATACAATTCTCAGTATTTTGTAAGAGTGCAGATGCAAAGACTAAAATTGTTAAGTTGAACTTTGGTAGGGCTAATTTTGAGCAGATGCGACAAAGTCTAAGTAGGATACACTGGGATAAGCTTTTAAGTGTGGAGACAGTCGAGGAGCAGTGGAACAGTTTTAAAAATGTTTTACATGTAATGCACGACATGATACATACCTAAATTCGGAATTAATAGGAAACTAAAAAAAACTGCTTTATAAGGCATATAAGACTAATGACTGCAAAGTGAATTGTAGAGCATATGAGAACATGAGGGCAACCATTAAGAAGGATATCAGGAAGGCTAAAAGACAGTTGGAGAGGAATATAGCAGATAAGGTGAAAGAAGACCCTAAGAGATTCTTTCAGTATTTTAGTAGTAAAAGAACAGTCAAGGAGGAGGTCAAGTGCATCAGGAATAGTAAAGGGGAATTAAAAGATACAGACAGTAAAATAGCGGATGCCTTAAACTTACATTTTTCTGAGGTGTTTACAAGTGAGCAAGTGGATAACCTCCCAGAGGTAAACGCGACTACTAAGGAGGTACTGAGGGATTTGGAAATTGCAGAGGGAGAAGTACTGCTCAGATTAAATAAGCTGAAATTGAACAAATCACCAGGACCAGATAATATTTATCCTCGTGTTCTTAAGGAGGCTAGTGAGTACATATATAAACCCTTGACGCATATTTTTAGGAAGTCGCTGCGCACTGGAGAGATTCCCGAAGGACTGGAAAATGGCAAATATCAACCCATTATATAAAAAGGGTGACAGGGCAGATCCAAGCAACTATAGGCCAGTAAGCTTAACATGCATCACAGGAAAATTAATGGAAGGAATTATTAAGGATAAGATCGAGCAACACCTGGCAAGGACAGGAGTTATTCTAAGCAGTCAGCATGGGTTCAGAAGGAGGGAGGTTGTGTTTTACTAACATGCTGGAATTCTCTGAGGAGGCAACAAAAGGATATGATCAAAGTGGAGCTTATGATATTATTTATCTGGACTTTCAGAAAGCATTTGATAAGGTGCCACATGAGAGGTTGGGCATCAAATTAAAAGAGGTGGGAGTTCAGGGTGATGTTTGTAGATGGGTGCAGAATTGGCTCAGACAAAGGAAACAGAGGGTGATGGTGCGAGGAACCTCATCAGAACTGGCCGATGTTAAGAGAGGTGTTCCACAGGGGTCAGTGCTAGGGCCGCTGCTATTTTTAATATATATAAATGATTTAGATAGGAATATAAGTAACAAGCTGGTTAAGTTTGCAGATGATACCAAGATAGGTGGATTAGCAGATAATTTGGAATCCGTTATATCATTACAGAAGGACTTGGATAGCATACAGGCTTGGGCAGATTTGTGGCAGATGAAATTTAATGTCAGTAAATGTAAAGTATTACACATTGGAAGTAAAAATGTTAGGTTTGAATACACAATGGGCGGTCGGAAAATCGAGAGTACACCTTATGAGAAAGCTTAGAGTCCACTATGACTCCTAAATCCATCGACTTCCCGACAGTGTTCAGAAGCCATTAAGAAGGCGAATGTTAGGATATATAGCACAATGTGTGGAGTACAAGTCCAAGAATGTTATGCTCAACCTTTATAATGCACTGGTGAGGCCTCATCTTGAGTACTGTGTGCAGTTTTGGTCTCCAGGCTACAAAAAGGACATAGCAGCACTAGAAAAGGTCCAGAGAAGAGCGACTAGGCTGATTCCAGGGCTACAGGGGTTGAATTATGAGGAAAGATTAAAAGAGCTGAGCCTTTACAGTTTAAGCAAAAGAAGATTAAGAGGTGACATGATTGAAGTGTTTAAAATTATGAAGGGAATTAGTGCAGTGGATTGAGACTGTTATTTTAAAATGAGTTCATCAAGAACACGGGGACACAGTTGGAAACTTGTTAAGGGTAAATTTCGCACAAACATTAGGAAGTTTTTCTTTACACAAAGAACGATAGAAACTTGGAATAAGCTACCAAGTAGTGTGGTAGACAGTAAGACGTTAGGGTCTTTCAAAACTCGACTTGATGTTTTCTTGGAAGAAATAAGTGGATAGTACTGGCGAGCTTTGTTGGGCTGAATGGCCTGTTCTCATCTAGAGAGAGTGTTCTAATATCTCTTCTTGTTCTGTTAGACCTAATTTCAACATTTGACACCATAGATTACAGTATTTATATAAATCATCTTAACCAATAGGTACGCCACTTTATGAAAACTACTTTCAGTTTTATTTAACAGGTAGAGAATTCTTTATTAGTTGTGGTGATTGTAGTCTGGAGGTCCCTGAAATTGTATATGACTTACCACAAGGATTTATAATGGGGGTCCCATTAGACAAGATTATCTCAAAATACAAAGAGACTTACCACATCTGTGCAGACGACACATAACTTTATTTATCTATACCACCAGATGACCCTCACACTTTGGACTCTGATCCAATGCCTGTCTTGTATCTCGGAATGGATTAGTAGTAATTTCCTGAACATTAGAGCATTAGAACAATCTAGACGAGAACAGGCCATTCAGCCCAACAAAGCTCGCCAGTCCTATCCACATATTTCTTCCAAAAAACAGTTGAGTTTTGAAAGTCCCTAAAGTCTTACTGTCTACCGCACTATTTGATAGCTTATTCCAAGTGTCCATCGTTCTTTGTGTAAAGAAAAACTACCTGATGTTTGTGCGAAATTAACCCTTAAAAAGTTTCCAACTGTGTCCACGTGTTCTTGATGAACTCATTTTAAAATAACAGTCTTGATCCACTGTACTAATTCCCTTCATAATAATAAAAACTTCATAATTCCTTATGAAGTCAGTAGACAGATATTGAGAGCATTGGGGATCATGAGGTTGCTGGAAAGGGGTGTGTGGCACTCCCGATATCTATGCAAAAGGACAAAGGTCCAAGTCTTTAGAGTCCTGGTGCTTCCTGTCTTGCTATATGCTTGCAAGACATGGACGCTATCCAGTGACCTGAGACGGAGACTGGACATCTTTTGGTAATGTGTCTTTCCGGAAAATCCTTGGGTACCGTTGGTTTGACTTTGTGTCAATTGAGCTGTTGCTCATGGATTCCTGAATGAGGTACATTACCTGCATTGTGAGGGAGCGTCAGTTACGGCACTATGGCCATGTGCCGCGTTTCCCTGAGAGTGATCCAGCTCGTAAGATCCTCATTGTTGGGGACCCAAGTGGCTGGACCAGGCCACGTAACACCTGGCTGCGGCAGATAGTGGGTCATTTCCGGAGGGTGGGAATGGACCACGTGTCTGCCTGGGGGGTTGCCAACCTGGATCCCGAGTTGTTTCGTCGTGTAGTGGGTGCGGCAATGCACTGTACCAGTGCATGCTCCCCAACTTAACTTGACTTGAATCATGTCACCTCTTAATCTTCTTTTGCTTAAACTGTATAGACTCAGCTGTTTTAATCTTTCCTCATAATTCAACCCATGTAGCCCTGGAATCAGCCTAGTTACTCTTCCATGGAACTTTTCTAGTGCTGCTATGTGCTTTTTGTACCCTGGAGACCAAAACTGCGCATAGTACTCCAGATAAGGTCTCACTAGTGCATTATAAAAGTTGAGCATAACCTCCTTGGACTTGTACTCCACACATTATGCTGTATAACCCAACATTCTGTTTGCCTTTTTAACACTAGAATTACCAGAGCCTACGAAAAAACTCGTAGATCCGGCCCACCTTAAATCCCATCGCACCTCTCTGTCAGCGTCTTTTGTCCTGTAAATGTGCTGATAAAGACAAGCAGCAAGCAGCCTACTATTCCATCCCTCCACCGCCGCAGAACGTGCACAAAGTTCTCCCAGCTCATGCCTTGATTATCTGGGAGTGAAGTGCTGGAGTTTTAGAGTGGAAATAATAGATCGTTATTTGGAACACATGGATTTCATGTCTGTTCCGTTTCTACAATAATCTGTGTAAACACATTGTTAAAACAGAAACGTTTTTCATATTTTAGTAATAAATGACAAAATTTTGGCATAAACTATATAATGTGTGAGGCCTGAAGTCCAAAGATCAAATAAACACTTTCACAATAGGTTCAAGGATAAGACAACAGTTTCCGTGGCGTAGTGGTAAGATTTGCTGACTTGTAATCAAGAGTCCCTGGTTCGATCCCGACTTCCTCCTATGTTTGCCATTTTCAGTAGTGAGCAGCTCTTATTGTTAATATTATACAGTACACACATACATTTGGTTTGCGACTGTAACAGATGGTGTACATTTATAGTACTTGTAAATGTTACCTTTTTTCAACTTTTATTCTCTCAGTCATACTACCGCCCTAGAGATCTGATGCTGTTAGTTTTTATTTGAAACTGGGAATAACTGTAGATGTGAGTGGTGTTTTGAGGCAATGGAACTGGACATTCTCTGATCTGGAGGGATAAAAGCTGAAACACAAACGCTGGTGAATCTGCCTTATTCCTTTATCACATTTGATTTTTTTTTATTCAGTTTTATTGAGTGTTCCTGCTCACACTGAATTAGTATGCACCTTATGGTGTTTGATGTCATAAAAAAAAAAACCAGAGACATAGGTATATATAATATTTGGAATTATTCATTTTATGACCTGTATAGTACGTTTCGGACAACACTGTGGCACGGATGCAACATTATTCATATTATTCATATTCATTCGCATAACATCTTGTGGATGTAATCAGTGACTGCATGTTTTTTTTTCCCCCGACCTTGCCAGTCTCCATGTTGCTGTATGGTGTTGTTTCTTTTGTACTCCAGGACATGCAGAGGAAAGAATAGTACAGAGAGGTCAGTTCAGCGCTATATGCAATCATCAAATTCAAATGTTAACAGTTCACACACATGCAAGGACCGTCCTTCCTACATTTACGACATGTGTACCTGTTGTAATGCGCACACTTCTTTCTATGCTTTGGTTCCTATTACACTGAAAGGGCCCCTGACTCTGACTCAGTTTACTTTCCTGGTGAAAGCGGCTGTCTGGACCTCCCTCTTCTGAAACCATGCTGACTGTTCAGAATAACTCCTGTCCTTGCCAGGTGTTGCTCAATCTTATCCTTAAAAATTTCTTCCATTAATTTTCCCGTGATGCATGTTAAGCTTACTGGCCTATAATTTCTGGGATCTGCCCTGTCACCCTTTTTATATAATGGGATGATATTTGCCATTTTCCAGCCCTTTGGAATCTTTCCAGTGTGCAGTGACTTCCTACAAATATGCGTCAAGGGTTTATATATGTACTCACAAGCCTCCTTAAAAACTTGAGGGTACATTCAGTATTACCTGATCCTAGTGATTTGTTTGATTTCAGCCTATTTAGTCTGAGCAGTACTTCTCCCTCTACAATTTCCATATCCCTCAGTACCTCCTTAGTAGTCCCGTTTATCTCTGGCAGGTTATCCACTTCCTCACTTGTGAACAGCTCAGAAAATTCTAAGTTTAGGGCAATTGCTATTTCATTGTCTGTATCTTTTAATTCCCCTTTACTATTTCTGATGCGCTTGACCTCCTCCTAGACTGTTCTTTTACTACTAAAATGCTGAAAGAATCTCTTAGGGTCTTCTTTTGCCTTATCTGCTATATTCCTCTCCAACTGTCTTTTAGCCTCCCTGATATTCTTCTTAATGGTTCCCTCATGTTCTCATATGCTCTATGATTCACTTTGCAGTCATTAGTCTTATATGCCTTATAAAGCAGTTTTTTCCTGTTCTGCTTCTTTTTTAAATCTTTATTAAACCACGGTGGAGTTGTTTTTTTTTTATTTCCTATTCCAATTTTCGGTATGTATCTGTCCTGCATTACATGTAAAACATTTTTAAACTTCTTCCACTGCTCCTTGACTGTCTCCACACTTAAAAGCTTATCCCAGTCTATCATACTTAAACTTTGTCGCATCTGGTCAAAATTTGCCATACCAAAGTTCAACTTAACAATTTTAATCTTTGCATCTGCATTCTTACAAAATACTGAGAAATGTGTTGGTGCTTTAACATACTGTGTTAAAAAACAGTCACTGATTACTTCCAAAAACACCTGCACTTGTGCTCCTCCATCTGCAAGGTTATCCCTGTTAATATTTGGATAATTAAAGTCCCCCATGACTATAATATCTCCCTGTAAACTTGTCTTTTTGATATTACTAAAAAGATGTGTGTTGAAATTACTGTCTGAATTGGGAAGTCTATAACACACTCCTAAAGTAAGACCTCTTTCCCTAATATTTTCCAGGGCGAAGCCACATGTCCTCACTAAGATGGAGCTCATCGTCCAACTGAAGAGGAATTACATTTAAATTCAGCTTAACTGAATTTTTTATTTTTTCTGTCCACCCTGACCTAATCATTGGTCTGTCATTTAGAAACTTAAAAAACAATTCTATAGAAAGGACCCTTGTAGTTGCATTTTCCCCAAATTACCAAACTTCTGCAGCTTTAGTTTGCTTCATGGGATTTTGGCAATAGCTTGACATGTTGAAATGATTCCACAAATACAATATCTTTGTTTTTTCAAACTATAAATGGGTCTTTCAGCCCATGCTAGCTATGAGCCTATTCCAAAGACACACTGACGTAATTAGCGCACTGTATTACAGATATAGCTAAGAAAGTTCAAATTAAGCAAACACTAATATGAACTTAAAGCATTAACTTTCTAAGATTGGCTCTTACAACTCTGCTTCTCTTAATTATCCTCTTAATTATATATCTTTCTTATGTAAGTGTGTATTATTTATTTATCTTTTTTATACTATTTATTCATTATTATACTTATCTAAATGTTTTTTTGTTTTTTTTTCATGTTACTACTTGTTGTAAAGCACTTTGAGATACATCCTTTATGTGAAATGTGTTATAGAAATAAATGTAGTTGTATAAAGTATCTATCTATCTATCTATCTATCTATCTATCTATCTATCTATCTATCTGGGTGTCACACTGTCTGTGACTGAATAGCCTGATCAGATAAGTCCAGAAACTGCACTTCTAAAATGCTCAGTGGAGAAGAAACTGACACTTGCGCTGAAATGAAGTGTGTCTGGCAGCTGATTTTTAAGCAAAGGTCTTGTGTGCCAAAGAAGAGCAATACGGGAATGCCAGTCCTAATGGAACCACTCTAGCTGGACCACATTAACTAATGAATTGCTCCATCCCATGCAACTTTGAACGTTTTTTAAATGTGTAGCAGCACCACAGCAAAAAGCACAAGTTTTCATTTGCCCTTGTCCCACACCACTCTATCCCATATCCGTCCTTATCCAGATAGGTGCAAGCAAAACTAATCTAGTCTATTCTGCCAAGTCTAGTCTGCCTAGTCCTATGCAAGTTTGCCAGGCTTACCTCACCTGGGCACAAATTCACATTGTAAGATCCACAGACCCCCATATTTTAAAACATAACTCACCCTCCAACCTGTCTCGTACTACACCCACAGGACAAGTCCAACCTATCTTAATCTGCCTTTACGATCAGGATACTTATATTTCCGTGAACAAAAATTTTGCCCTCCTTTCCTTCAGGCCTGAAAATTCCTCAATTACTTTCTGATTAAATTGAGTAATTTTACTAAGCATGGCAAAAAATTTGCCTCGTACTATTATCTAGATAAGTGTCTCCAACCTTTTTTCTGTAGTGGCACACTTATTGTAACCAAAATCCTCCCAAGGCATGCTGCTATCTTACTAACCACAAACACATATATATCGCATACACTTGCTCAACTGCACTAAGGGGCAAGACTGCCAGAGAAGCCAATAAAAAACAGCTCAAAGATCAGCATTCACAGACACAGCACTTAGAGAGCACTTTGGTGGCATCTCTAAGCTGCTCGCCCTTTTGCCTGGCCCTCGCTGCCTCAGAGGCAACTCATATGCCCACTATCCAGCACTGTGAGGCTTTATGTCTGCAACATACCAATAAAGAAGCTGGTTTCATGCCAGCTTCCCCAGGTAGACCTATCCTCCTCAGACAGGTCTTAACCACTTGCGGGGCTTGTCTTTCTCATGTTCAGACACAAGTGCATTAGACTATTCTTTCCACTGCACACCTGGGTAGCTCTTATGGCACAGCACTGTGCCATGACACACTGGTTGAAAAACACTGCTCTAGATGACTGAGGCTACTTTCATTCCACTAGTTTTTTCAGAAAGATGTTTTAGGTCGTGTACACCTATTGTTATTCATAACTCTTTGACACTTTGAAACAGCAAACAGGGAAAGCAAAAAAGGCATTACTTACACCACATCCAGTTAGCCAACTCGATTTGTCATAATAAGAGTATAAAATGTCCAAGTGTAAGCTCATCCTCAATCACTTGCCCACTGCTGAATTTTTAACTCAGGTAGGTCTGTTCCAAGCCCCTTTATCTTCTTTTTTTCTTCAAGTGAACAATTTATGCAGGGGTATTTCATTGAAGAAATTAACACATTTTCTTTGACTTCTGAAGTTCCACTTGAAGTTGCCATCTCCGTAAAGTCGCGCTTGCTCATCTGTAGTTACGTTAATGGCGGGCGTGAACTGTGAATCATCCATACATCCATCCATTGTCCAACCCGCTGAATCCGAACACAGGGTCACAGGGGTCTGCTGGAGCCAATCCTAGCCAACACAGGGCACAAGGCAGGAATCAATCCCGGGCAGGGTGCCAACCCACCGCAGGACACACACAAACACACCCACACACCAAGCACACACTAGGGCCAATTTAGTATCGCCAATCCACCCAACCTGCATGTCTTTGGACTGTGGGAGAAAACTGGAGCGCCTGGAGGAAACCATGCAGACATGGGGAGAACTAGCAAACTCCACGCAGGGAAGTCCCGGGAAGCGAACCCAGGTCCCCAGGTCTCCCAACTGCGAGGCAGCAGCGCTACCCATTGCGCCACCGTGCCGCCCAACTGTGAATCGTTGATGTGAAAATGAAATAGTCTGTTGGTAATTGTCCAACCACATTAGATTAAAAAACCCAGAGAGGGGAGAATAAGTGCATGTGTATGTGTGTGTGTGGAGGTGGCGGGGGGTGGTGGTGGTGGTGGTTTGGGATTGATGTGGGGGGGGGGGTTCAGAGGGTGTCAGTTAATAAGGTCTTATTTATTATGTGCATTATGTTCTTCTTTTCAAAACTGCATATGCTGGGTTCATTTCCAAATGTCTCTTAATATCATTTTCAGTTCTCTGGCACATTTAGTTTTAGCCTTGAATTTGCACTGAGTCCCATTTAAATGTATGTCTGGTTGAACTTGTTGTATTTGTGTAAATCAGAGAAGTGGGCCCTTTCTTATGACCACATTGTGATGATCCTGTATACATGTGGCGAGTGTTGGTGATGTTTGCCACACGTATACAGCCGGGCATGAATGACATGGTATGCTGTAAACCGCTTTCTGTGTCTCTATTGCCAATTTCTTGCTTTTAGCATTAAAAAGGACTGTGTGCAGAGTGTTTGGAGGCTTGTGCGCTATTTTGATACCTGATCTGGACAGGATATGTTCTGTACTTTCTGATACTCCGTGATGGTTGGGTTGTGGTCTATAGCCTGCTTAGGGTATGGCTCATTTATCCGGAAATTCATATATTCCATATTAGTTCAGAGAAAGATAAAAATTCTGATTGGTGGTTCTACACTGTATATGCAGAAAGATTGACCACTAAAAAAGTTGTTTGCAGAACTGGCATATGAATCTCTCACAAATGCACATTCCGTAGTATCAAAAGACCAGAGTAGTGCTGTCAACGTTGGTTCCAACTGAAACCAGACAACTGAAAAAAATAAAGCCAGCTGATGGTAGCTAAGCAAAAGGTCAGCTAATAGGTTAAATGAGTTGATAACAGGTGCAGTTTTGTATTGCTTACTATTACAGGAAATTGTTTTAAACATAAACACTTTATTACAGTGATTGATCAATTCAGGTGAAACAATAAACAGTTTCCTTGTTTTATTAGAACAGATGCTGATTCAATGTGAACACTGCAAATTGAAATATTTAAAGCTTTAATCCTTTGGGTTCACAGAATATTCTCAGGCAATGACAGTAGAGCTGGCATTGCAGTTTTCTTTCTCCCTCCTGGCCAATAACCTAAAGCAATTAACATTATTTTTCTTCCTCCAAAGAGTTTTGAAGCATTTTTTTAATTTGAAAAGAACAACTGGTAATATACAGCATTAGAATTGTTCCAATTTACTTTAGACACTATGTGCAGAAATTTTGCCATGTACTAGAGGTGCCAAAAAATGTGAATGTGCAGTATGATATTATCCAAGTACATCTTCTATTATCATTTAACATGGCAAAAATATTTAACAGGTTTCTCAATATAAGATAAATATTTGTTAAAAGTCATGGATATAATTGACTTTATTTATGCAACATGGAGAAAAGGAAAGAAAAAATTAATCATTTTACAATTTGCCACAGTGATGTATTCAAGGTTTACAAACAGCACTATATTCAAACTGTTTTCTTGGAAAGAAAGCATAAAAAATGGTTAAGGTAACTGCATAGCAGATACCCCAGTGGGTGATATAGTAATTTTTGAAGTACATTCTCCTTAGCCAGACAGGACACAAGAAGCATTTTCACATGGAAGTCTCTAAATATACATCAGTGTCACTTTCAGTGAGACGCCAAGAATACATACAGTGCACAGGTATCTCTCAATATCTAACCTTTATGTCTTCTAGGAGGCTTACATTTACTATACTTTAGCTTGGGTGGAAGTGCACAAGTAAGGAAAACTGATGCCAGCCCTAAGACATAAGACATTCTTTAGCTAAAAATTCAAGGTCAAAACAAATAAGAAATACATTTTGAGAAAGAATATATGCAAAATATTACAAAAGGCAAAAACATTTTAGAGTAGTAAGCATAATTAATGACTCCCATATCACTTAAAAGAATCTGCTTACAGAAACTATTAATTATACTCAAAAGGATTCAGCTGACAGAAAAGGATTATTGTGATTGAAAACAGGAAGCAAGGGATGATTACAGAGTAACACAATCTGTTTAGTTACATAAATATCACATTTACAAACCTGTCATAAACTGTTTGGACAGCCCTAGAGTATGGTGGATAAAAAGCCAGATTCCCACAAAAAGTAGTGGAGCCAGTGACTAAGTTTAAAAAATGGGAGTTTGATTTGACTTTTAGCATGGCACTGAATCATGTGATAATGTTTTAAGGAGGATTTCTGTGCAACATAAGCACATTTGTGACTAAATTCCATTCTTTAATAAAATTATATTTTGAAAAAATAAGCTAAATTAGCTAAATTAACTAAATGAATTTTGTACCACACAGCATACACAAAAATTGTGAACATATGAAGGGTTTACAGTATAATATTTTACAAAACTTATCTGAAAGAACATTCATTGAAAGCTACAACTATACTAAGTATATTGTCCTTTGTTTTTATGTTAGTTCAACATGAACTCTGTGATATTCTTCCCAAAAAGAATATTGGAACAAATGTATAGTGGTTGCTTTGAAGGTATAAATATTGGATACAATTTGTATCATCATCATTAATGGTTTAATGACCATTTTCTGGGGTTACTGAGGTTTGTTGAATGCAACCCAAATTTTTTTTCTCCACTCACTGCAGTCCTGAACATCCTTTGGAATGACGCACAATCTTTTCATATAATCAAACACCACTTACAACCATATCTTTCCTGACTTCCCCCTTTGCCTCAACATCATGGATCACTTTTTCACTCAAACATCCACTGCCTTTAGCTCCACATGCTCAAACAACCTTGTCATCATAAACAGTGTTTTGATTAACACTAGAATCTCTGAAGCCTATGAAAAAACTTGTAATCCTGGACCACCTTAAATTCCTTTGCGGCTTTCCATTAGCCTGCTATCCCATCTCCTCCAGCACTGCAGTCAACTCGGACAAAAAGTCTCACAGCTCAAGTCTTGTTCATCTGGGTGTGAGGTGCCTGGAGTTGTATAGGGTAAATACTATATCGTTATTTGGAACACATGCATTTCATGTGTGTTCCGTGTCTACAACTATCTATGTAAATGTAGGATGACAGGAAATATGAGAAATGCAAGAAATGTTGAACACATACCTAAAACAAACTTTTTTTCATGTTACAGTACTAACAACAAAATTTTGACATGAAGTGTATATAATGTGTGAAGACTGAAGTCCAAATATCAAATAAACACTTTCACAAAAGGTACACACATAACAAAACAAGTGCGCTTTTATTCAAAAATACAACCAAAGAAAACGAACACTTTATTGTTTACCCTATACAACTCCAGGCACCTCACACCGAGATAAACAAGACTTGTTTGGACCGATGCCTCTGACAGGGCCTTCTTTGACCTGAAAGCCTCTTTAACCTCATTCCCGGCTCTGAGCAATCCATACTTTTCAAAAGACTTTCTGTTTGGGGGTGGTGCTCTCGTGGTGTTTTGAGGGGGAAGAGCACCCCATCACTTTTCTCTGCAGGAAACTGCTACCCAGGGAACGTAATTACTTGACCATTTAGAAGGAGTATTTGGTAATTAAATGGGCAGTGGAGGCCCTCCGTTACTACCTCTGGGGAAGGCGTTTTTCCCTGGTGACTGATCACGCCCCACTTCAGTGACAGTATAAACAAATGGATATGAATGCGTAGCTCACCCGGTGGTCTATTTGCTTGCAGGATTTCGCTTTTGATGTTCGCCACCATCCCGGGGCTGCACACACCAATGCTGAAATTCTCTCCCGCCTTGCCAAGCCTGGCTTGGATGGTTGCTTTCCCCACACTGGTGTAGACGAAACTAAGGGGGGATGTGAGGTTTCTGAACTCTTTTAGTACCCCCCCTCCCAGCCCACCAAAGGGACAACATGCTGAAGCATGCCTGCCGAGTCTGTGGAGGACTGTTTGTCTGTTACAGTGGCAACCACAGGTTCGCAGCACAGCAACAGAGCTCCGCGGAGTCAACTACGAGCCAATTGAGATCGTTCTATAAGCGCCTTTAGCCGATGTGTGATGCATGGGACATCATGAATGTAGGGAACAGTATAACTTGGCCACTGACCTGGCCCCAAGTATGCTCGTTTGCTGTGTCTGTGTACAGGTGAGTGGCAGCTCCCGTTGCAATAAATAACCCTGCTATTCCCATTTCAAGTTGAATAAAGCTGGTTTTGCGAAAGTACTGACACTCAGTCTTGTGTTTTGGGGTGCAAGATGGTGACTCATGCATTACAATATATTAAATATAGCAGCAGCCCTAGCACTGACCCCTGTGGAACACCATGCTTAATGTCAGTCAATTCTGATAAGGTTCCTTTCACCATTACCCTCTGCTTCCTAAGTCTGAGCCAATTCTGCATCCATCTAAAAACATCACCCTGAACTCCAACTTCTTTTAGTTTGATACCCAACCTCTCATGTGGCACCTTATCAAATGTTTTCTGAAAGTCAAGATAAATAATATCATATGCTCCACTTTGATCATATGCTTTTGTTGCTTCCTCACAGAATTCCAGCATGTTAGTAAAAAACACCTGTACTTGCCATGTGCTGCTCAATCTTATCCTTAATAATTCCTTCCATTAATTTTCCTGTGATGCATGTTAAGCTTACTAGCCTGTACTGTAGTTGCTTGGATTTGCCCAGTCACCCTTTTTATATAATGGGATTATATTTGCCATTTCAGTAACAGTGACTTCCTAAAAATATGTGTCAAGGATTTATATACAGTATGTACTCACTAGTCTCTTTAAGAACACAAGGGTAAATACTGTATAATCTGGTCCTGGTGATTTATTTAATGTCAGCCTTTTTAATCTGAGCAGTACTTCTCCCTCTGCAATTTCCAAATCCCTCAGTACCTCCTTAGTAGTCCCATTTACCTCTGGGAGGTTATCCATTTCCTCACTTATGAAGACCTCAGAAAAATGCAAGTTTAGAGCGTATGCTATTTCATTGTCTGTATCTTTTAATTCCCCTTTACTATTTCTGATGCACTTCACCTCCTCCTTGACTGTTCTTTTAATACTAAAATACTGAAAGAATCTTTTAGGATCATCTTTCGCCTTATCTGCTATATTCCTCTCCAACTGTCTTTTAGCCTTCATGTTCTCATACACCATATGATTCATTTTGATGTTATTAGTCTTATATGCCTTATAAAGATGTTTCTTTTCCTTTGCAGCTTCTTTTTAACTCTTAATTAACCCACTGTGAACTTTTTCAAATTTCCTACTAATTCCAAATTTAGGTATGTACCTGTCTTGCATTACATGTAAAACATTTTTAAACCTGTTCCACTGCTCCTTAACTTTCTCCACACTTAACAGCTTATCCCAGTGTAAACTCCTTAGACTATTTGAACTACTCTCATACGACAAACGCTTCAGAGCCTTTCCTGTACGGACCTTGCGGTTCAGAAACAGTTTCATCCCAAGAAGTATGAACGCACTCAATCAGTCCATCAAGTGCTCCTTGTAAAAATGTTTGTATTTGTAAGTACAATTACCTCACTGTAAACTTGTGATACAGTTATAATATTGCACAACCTGAGCCACTTTATAAAGCGCGTTATTTACATATGATGACGATATCATTTTTAAGATGAAATGCAGAAAAATGTTTATTACATTATACAGATAAAATGTCAACATCATTTAAATAATCTATATTGTTAATAATTAAACATATGAGGACACGGTGTCACAGCGCTAGCTAGTTCAGGAATTGTTCCTGCCTTGCGCTGTATTCTTGCTGGGGCTGGCGCGACACTGGAAGGATAGATGGACAGGATAATTAAACATGTACTACCAAGATATTTCAGTGTTCCTTAAAAGTTTTGAAGAATCAACGTTCTAAGGTTACAGATGGCTTAACATCTATTACAGAGCTGATTCTGTGGCGATTGGTTACTTGGAGAATGAAAAGGAAGGACGGGAATTGGGGGGTTAGTACATTTGAAAGAGACAGTACTGCTGCAATAAATTATTTCATCGAAGGTCATGAACAGCACAGCAAGCATCTTGCAGGAGGCAGGAACAATCTCTGGACAGGGTGCCAGCTCATCACTATCACTGTGCCACCGTGTTCCCATGTTTAATAACATGCTTTAACTCCTATTATCATGAAAATGATATCAAGTATACATCTCAGTATTTTAATTATTCAGAGAGCTGTAATATCACGAATGTAATGTATTCTGTGTCCTGTCTGAGGAAGAGAAAGCCCTTTTAAGAAGCATGTAGTGATTCATACGCATAGAGCACATAGAAGAACACATACAAAACAAAGCATTTAATGTGCTACTTTAGTTACACTGGTATTTGAGAAACTAGTAAATTAAATGATTTAAAGATGAAGTTTATGATGTTCTACTTTAAAGATTAAAGTGTAAATTTCGAGATTAAAGTTGAAATTTTGAGCTTTTTTCTCACTGTGTCCCTATTTTTTTTTTACTTTTCTCTGTACCCTAATAAGCTTTCATATGACATTCAAACGGTGGGCTACGACTCACCTTTTCACGGCGACTTTGATATCTGACAACTTTTTTATTTCAGGCACTGTGCGACTTTGTGAACTTGAGCTTTCGAGTTTCTCCCACATTCTTTGTCACTCGATCAACTTCCTTTTGTTGTTTATACCACTGTTTAAACCAACAAATAGTACGCTTTCCCTTGCCTCCACTTGGTATTTGCTGAAATTCTTCTATTTTCCCCCGTGCTTTTGCCATTATCTTTTCACAGAACGCTGAGCTTAAGGGCTATTTGTATTGATTTGCATATTCAATGAGGCATAATTCTGGGAGGAGTTGAGTGGCAGCAGGCGCGTGCACGTGCATTACTTTTCACGCTGACCAGGATTTATGGAGTGGAAGAACGTGGAAGTTGGTGAATGCACAGATTTATGCATCTGGATTTTTTTGTGCGTAGTCACATTTTCGCTGTTGTCCATACGCAATGTTTTAGTGTGAATTCTACGCACGGCCCCTGCTCTTGTGCTCCGCCACTTGCAAAGTTATCCCAGTTAATATTCAGATAATTTCAGTCCCCCATGACTATAATATCCCTCTGTAAACTTGCCTTTTTAATATTACTATAAAGATGTGTTGAAATTACTGTCTGTGTTGGGTGGTCTATAACACACTCCTAAAGTAAGACTTTTTTCTTTAATGGTTTCCAAGCGAAGCCACATGCCCTCACTAAGGTGGGGCTCATCATTCAACTGAAAAGGACTTGCATTTAAATTCTGTTTGACATAAACAGCAACTACACCTCTTTTTTTTTGTTTTGCCTCTCCTTCCTAAAAATTGTGTATCCCACTGTATTATACTCATCCCCATCATTGTTATTTAGCCAGGCTTCTGTTATTGCTATAATATCACAATTATGTTCTGCTACATATAGCTTCAACTCACTTGCCTTATTTTTGATACTTCTAGCATTAAGGCAAGCTACTTTTAATGTGCTACTACTTCTACATGTAAATGTTGGGTTAGAATTGACAACACTATACATTTTTATTTCTATACTGTTGTTTGTTCCTCCATGTATAGTTCTAAACCTGGCCTGTCCTAAACTCCCTGCCTCCCCATCCCCTAGTTTAAACAATCCTCGACTAGCCTACTCATATGTCTCCCCAATACATTGGTGCCCCTCCGGTTCAGATGTAACCCGTCGTATCGGAAAAGATACTCCAAAAGGAGTCCCAATGCCCAATAAACTTATACCCTTCTACCCTGCACCAAGATTTGAGCCATGTGTTAAGCCTTCTACTCTCTCCAGTCTTACTTATACTGGCGTGTGGCACAGGCATTACAACAAGGCAAGTTCGTTTTACCATGTGAATGTCACTGAGAGAATAAAACTGAATAATAAAAAAGCACTAACTTTTACAAGTAGCCAAAATTAACACCGGGTGTTACAGATTCAAATGAAATGTATGCTTTCTATTATATTATAGTAATAATAATAATAGCAGCTCACTACTCAAAACACAGTGCACCGGGACTCGAACCTGCAACCTTTCAATTATAAGGCAGCAACTTATACCTTTGCACTATCCAGGAACACATATTAGCTTTCTATTGATTGACATTTGTGCTTGGGTTTGTAACTCGCTGACAACAACATGTAAATTGAACAATTTTTTTTTTTTACTTTAGTTATATTCTTGAATAAAAGCGCACGTTTATTTGATATTTGGACTAAAGTCTTCACACATTATACACTTAACATCATTATTAGTATAACATGGAAAAAGTTTCTACTTTAGGTATGTATTCAGCGTTTCTTGCCTCGCATTTCCTTTCATCCTACACTTACCCAGATCTTTGTAGACATGGAACACACATGAAATGCATGTATTCCAAATAACAACATACTGTATTATTTTCCCTATACAACTCCAGGCACCTTACATGCAGATAAGGAGCCTTGGCTTGAGCTGGGAGAATTTTTTGCCTGAGTTGAGCTCCATCATGTGGGGGGATGGGACAGCAGGCTGCTTGCTGCTTGTGCTGATTGACACATTTACAAAACAAAAGACACTGATGGAGAGGTGCGAAGGAATTTAGGGTGGGCCAGAATTACAAGTTTTTTCATAGACTTTAAGGATTCTAGTGTTAATGAACCCTTACGCTGTGGCCCACTTAACTGTTTTACCTCCAGACCGCTAAGAAGTGTTCAATCTAAAATAAATAAATAAATAAATAAATAAAACTTGCTTAGTCAATATCTGCTGCTAATTAATTTCTTACTGTCTTATCTATTCCTACAGCCCCTTGTGCCTGTCTGGGCGTTTTAACACTGGCCACTTACCTACACACTGCTGAACCTTCCTTTGAAGTCAGCCACAGCCTTTTTTTTAAACTAAAGAACTGCTGTTTCATTTACTTATTAACTATTTATCACTATGACACAGTTTCTTATTTACAGATGCTGATATCTGTTACTGCTGCTTTCTACCCTGCCTCCCCAATGCTAGTTCAAATACAGATAACCAGAACAAGTATACATACAAGTTATTTTTTCCAAGCACATATCCAAACACCCAGCTGCTTTTGCTCCTGTGTGGGCAAAAAAACCTTCTAAAGGGAAAAAAGAGGCAAACAAATTTATAGGAGCAAAATGCATTTTTAATTAACCCACAGAAAACACCAAAAACTCTCAGCAGCCTCTCTCATTTGTAAAGCTGAGGTCAGCACATCCTCTCAGCCTCAACACAAGAGACATTGTGCAGCAGGGAATCCAGTGAATATGCAGAATTGAGATTCTGAGTTGATATGACAGTGAGCAGAGGAGGACGGGAGGAATGCCATGGCCTAATTGTTTACAGTTTGTTTCTTTCATCAATGGATTATTCCAGCAAAAGATTAGTACGTGTCTATGAGAAGCCATAATAGTCAAAAGACACAATAACCAAATCCCTTAATTTGCCTTTTTCTTCTGGAACCAGTAGGAAGTTCTCTTTATTTCTGGAGGCTATCCATTCCATAACAGTGTTTGATCAAATAAAACTGTGCATTTGGTTGGCATCCATTCAAAAGCAATCAATACCCATCATAGAATAGCATTTACTCTCATAGGCATTTGATTCAGACTTATTGTATATTTTGTAACTGTGTTATTGGGTATTGGGGTATGGGGTATTGTTGTCATTGTATGCAATCTTTGCATTTTAATGCTTTAGTTTAAATGTATATTTCTCATTGCTGTTGTTGCTTGTTTTTGTGGCTTAATGATGTCTTTTCTGTTCCCGTATACCTCAGTATAGTATTTAATAATAAAATTTCACCAATTGTGGTATGCTTGGAAAAAAAAACCCTAAAGTACCCCGGTAACAAGTGATTTAACAAAAAATGTGCTTAGGCATATTTATCAGGCTGTACTGCTATAGAAGACTCTTTAGAATAACATGGTAAATGCATACATTTTGCAGGGTGGATAAATTCTGTCATGAAATCTAGTCCTGCTTTTCTCTGACATAAGCTTTTTAACATACAGATAAAAAGTAAACAGAAGATGCACAGTGTCCCCATATGTCCAATAAAATCTTAATGGTTTTATGTTTCATTTTCCAAAAATAGAGTGAATCCACATTGGGTAAAGGCAAGCTGATTTTATAACCAATGTGCACCACTCTTTCTAGCTGCTTGCTTCCCTTGGTTAGGAGATTGGTAAAACAAAGTGTGATACAGGGGTTCAATCATTTTCAATAAAAGACATGTAGGAAATTGTTTCCTGTGAAACTTAGAATGTCTTTAACTGTCTCAGAAAGATCAATGTCTACTGAGATATCTTGACCACAACAGATATATTGATCTGCCATGCTAGATTACTAGAAATAGTGGTGCCCAAATTCTCCATCATTTCCACGGATATGTAAAAGTGAGTATAATCTTTTTTTCCCTTGTTTTAAATCCACAACCAACTCTTTTGATCACTTAATATTTAATTCCACATTATTTAGGGTACATCATTTGACCAATTCTGTTACCTCATTACTTTTGACATTTTTGTTCTGTATTGTTCAAAAAAGTTACTTTTATTTTCAACATATTCAAAATATATAATATCTCAATTAGCTGACATCTTGGGAACAACTGAAGTGGCCATGTTGCCATTCCCTGACTGATTTGCCACTGTGTAAGGTCATAACGGTGCCATCTGGCATTAACAGATATCCAATTATAAATAATAGACTTTCTTTAGATAGTCAAAAAGAGAATATAAAATCAGTGTTCATTAAAGCTTTAACTCTTTCTTTACCTTTAGACTTAAATTTTAGACTTTGCCTTTAGACTTAAATTTAATATAGTCATTAATCAGCACCTGACTGCAGAGCTTAGCCTCCTGGGCCTGAACACCCCTCTCTGCAATTGGATCCTAGATTTCCTGACTAAGAGATCTCAGTCAGTCAGGATTGGAAACAGCATCTCCATCACCACCACATTGAGCACTGAAGTTCCATAGGGTTATGTGCTTAGTCCAATGCTGTTCACTTTACTGATTCATGACTGTGCAACAATGCACAGCTCAAACCACATCACCAAGCTCACTGATGACTCAACTGTGTTGGGTCTCTTAAGCAAGAATAATGATTCAGCATACTGAGACGCGGTACATCGGTTAACAACCTGTCTCTGAACATAAATAAAACAAAGCAGATGGTTGTTTACATGAGAAGAACTAGAAGTGACCATTCTCTGCTGTATATCGATGGCTCAAGCATGGGGATCATTTAGAGCACAAAATTCCATGGTGTTCACCTGGCGGAGAACCTTACTTGATCCCTCAACACTCCCTCCATAGCTAAGAAAGTCCAGTGGCATCTTGACTTCCTCAGAAGGCTGAGGAAGGTTCATCTCCCACCACCCATCCTTATCACCTTCTATAGAGGGACTACTGAGAGTATTCTGAGCAGCTGCATCACTGTCTGGTTTGGGAAATGTACTGTCATAGACCACAAGACCCTGCAGTGGATAGTGAGGACAGCTAAAAAGATCATCGAAGTCTCTTCCCTTCTTCATGGATATAGTTTAAAAAAGAGAAATATTTTTTACCTATCTAATACATATACATTCCTACCTCAGTAAAAATATAACATAACCAGTTTTTAACTTCAAATTGGTTGTAAAAAAACTTAGAAACTGGGAATTAATGGCTTGCTTAATTATGGTAGAATCCATGGGGACCCACAGTGCTAGACTAAAGAAATTAAACTTTAGCCTGGATTTAAAAAAGTGATTCTGAAGGGTAATCTCTTTGAGCAAGCAGGTCATTTCATAGCCTTGGGGCCCTGTAACTAAAAGCTCTACCTTCTACTGTTATTTTATTAATCCTTGGGATGTTTAGTAGGTTAGCTTCTTTAGATCTTATTGCACAATCTGTTTTTTAAGTAACATAAACGGGGCTTTAGGCATTAAAGGCTTTATATGTAAGAAGATGGATTTTCAAATCAATCCTAATATTAAACAGAAGTCAATGTGAAGACTTATTAACAGGACTTATGTAGTCAAACTCTCTGGTTCTTGTAATAATTTTTGCAACAGTATTTTGAAATAACTGAAAGCTGCATGGAGAATGGTTTGAAAAGACTGTGAATAATGCATTGCAATACTCAATCCTACTAAAGATAAAGGCATGAGTTAATTTCCCAGTATCCTCAATATGTAGTAACTGCCTCAATTTTCCAATATTTTTAAGATGAAAAAAACAGATTTGTGAAAGTTTTATAATGTGTGCTTTAAAAGACATACTGTCATGGAAATTGCCTGAGTGGCATGGTGTTTCAGTAAAACTAATGGTTAGTCCAGCCAAGTTAAAAAGTGACACAATATTGTTGTGGATGGAATAATTTTCCCCAACAAATAAATATAACTGGGTCCGTATATCAGTTAAAATGAATGTTACACTTTTTAATGTTAGTGAAACTAGAAAAACAGGTGTTGTAAAACTTTTGACTGATTATTCTATTAAATACACTAAGTTCAATATAGTAACTGAAAAAGTGACCAAAAAAGAAAATAGAACGTATAGTTGCTGTAAAAGTGTTATATTAAAGATAGACCAAGTTGCAAGCAGATTCTTTTTTGCATTGCTTTTTTTTTTTTTTTTTAATATTTTTATTTTATTAATTTTCATTGTAATCATTCCATACAAACAGATCAATTTATAACCCAACAAATTTGAAGACTAATCAAACCCCACCCCTGAGAAGGAGAGCTTAGCTAAAGGAAAATTGCTTTAGGCTTTTTAATAAGGCAACATTAAACAAAAGAAAGGGAGAAGTAAATATCTATGTAAATAAGAGATGGAGAAGGGAGTTAAATGCAATAATAGTTATTTCTCTTATTCTAAAATAATATTGATTAAATCCTGCCATGTTTTGAAAAAATGCTGTACAGATCCTCTAACTGAAAATTTGATTTTTTCCAATTTCAAATAATATAAAACATCGGTTTCCCACTGACTTATAAGAGGAGAATTAGGATTCTTCCAATTTAACAAAATAAGTCTGCGTGCTAAAAGTGTAGTGAATGCAATCACCGTTTGCTTGTCCTTCTCCAATTCAAGTCCATCTGGAAGAACACCGAACACAGCTGTTAATGGGTTAGGAGGGATTGTGATACCAAGGCTGTCTGAGAGGCACTTAAAAATTTTTGTCCAAAATGATGTTAGTTTGGTGCAGGCCCAAAATATGTGACCCAGTGAGGCAGGAGCTTGGTTGCAGCGCTCGCAGGTTGGATCCTGGCCTGGAAACATTTTGGACAGTTTTAAGCGAGACACATGAGCTCGATATATAATTTTTAGTTGAATAATTCTATGCTTTGCGCATATAGAACTCGAGTGAATTCTCTGCTTTGCTACCTTCCACTCCTTTTCTGATATATTGATTAAGAGATCTTCTTCCCAATGTCCTCTTGGATCTTTGAAAGGTAGGGACTCTAATAAGATTTTATATATTGCGGAAATAGTGTTTGTTTCCTCGGAATTGAGCAGTATTTTTTCCAGCATTGTGGAGGGTGCAAGGTGGGGGAAATCGGGCAATTTCTGTTTAACAAAATTTCTAATTTGATGATAGTAAAAGAAATGTGTAGCTGGGAGGTTAAATTTTGAACGTAATTGTTTAAAAGATGTAAATATGTTGTCTATATAAAGATCTCTGAGCATTTTAATCCCAAAACTTTTCCAGGTATTAAAAACTGGATATACTTGCGAAGGTTGAAAGAGGTGGTTCTCTTACAGAGGTGCCACTGATAAAAGATTTTCCATCTTAAAATGCTTCCTAATTTGGTTCCATATTCTGAGTGAGTAAAGCACAATTGGGTTATTAGTATATTTGCAATAACTTTCATTTATTGGAGAGCAGAGCAGGGAGTATAAAGAAGTACTACAGGATTTTACTTCTATTGCGGACCAAGCCTGTGTATGTTCATTTATTTGTGTCCAGGTTTTTATGGCTTGTATGTTTGCTGCCCAGTAATAAAACTGAAAATTAGGTAAAGCCATGCCACCTTCTGCCTGAGGTCTTTGTAGGGTCGCTCTTCGGATACGTGGGTGTTTTGAGTTCCAAATGAATGAGGTTATTATTGAATCTAACTGTTTAAAAAACGATTTATTGATATATATTGAAATGTTTTGAAATAAAAAGAGAAGTTTAGGAAGGATATTCATCTTAATAATGTTAATTCTTCCGGCTAGAGTGAGATGAAGGGTTGACCATCTATGCAAGTCTTGCTTAATTTTTTCCATACAGACACCAAAGTTTTGTTGATAAAGAGCTTTATGTTTACTTGTGATATTTACCCCTAGGTATTTAAACTGATCTGCTGCGGTAAAAGGTAGGGTGTCTAATCTAATATTATATGCTTGTGAATTCACTGGAAAGAGTATACTTTTATTCAGATTAATTCTAAGACCAGATATCTTTTGAAATTCTGTTAGTGCTGTTAAAACAGCAGGGACAGTGTTTTCTGGGTCTGATATATATAAGACCATATCATCTGCATATAGAGAAATTTTCTGTTCCAGTCCTTCTCTGACAATCCCCTTTATCTGATAAGAATTTCGGCAGTGAACCGCCAGTGGTTCAATAGCGATTGCAAACAACAGTGGCGACAAGGGACATCCTTGTCTGGTACCACGTTCTAGTTTAAAGTAGTCTGAGCAAATGTTATTAATACAAACTGAAGCTTCTGGATTGGTATACAGTAGTTTGATCTAAGCACAAATATTCGGGCCAAACCCAAATTTCTCCAATGCAGTGAAAAGGTAATTCCATTCGATCATGTCAAATGCCTTTTCTGCGTCTAATGATAGTAATATCTCTGGGGTGTTTGATTTTGCTGGTGAATATATAATATTAAACAAGCGTCAGAGATTTGAAGATAGGTGTCGGCCTTTAATAAATCCAGTTTGATCTTGTGATATTACCGAGGGCAGCACTTTCTCCATCCTTCTAGCTAGGATTTTTGAGAGTATCTTAACATCATTATTCAGGAGTGAAATTGGTCTATATGATGCACATTGTAACAAGTCCTTATTTTGTTTAGGAAAGACGGTGATTAATGCTTGTCGAAATGTTTGAGGTAGTATTCGGTTGTCTCTAGCGTCTGTAAATGTTGCCAATAAGAGTGGAGCTAGCTGAGTGGAGAATTTCTTATAAAACTCTACGGGGTAACCATCAGGGCCTGATGATTTCCCGCTTTGTAGTGACTTTACAGCGTCTAGTAATTCTGTTAGCGTTAGAGGTTTATCCAGTTCCTCAGCACTTAAAGCATCTATTTGTGGTATTTGTGAATTATCCAGAAGTGCATTAGATTGTGTGTTGTCTTCTTTGGGCTCAGTGGAATATAAAGACTTATAGTAATCTCTATATGTGTGCATTATTTTATTATGGTCGATGATTTCTTCTCCATTCTTGTTGGTGATTACTGGTATTGCATTGTGAACTTCTTGTTTATGAATTTGTTGAGCTAAAAGCTTATTAGCTTTTTCTCCGTGTTCATAGTAATGCTGTCTAGACTTATAAATAAGTTGTTCAGTTTCTTTAGTTGTTAAGATGTTAAGTTCTGTATGTAGGGCCTGCCTTTTCCTGTGAAGAGCTTCACTTGGACGCCTGGCTTGTTCTTCATCTATTCTAGTAATTTCATTTCTTAGCTCTGACACTTTCTTGGTTTCTAATTTATTTCTGTGGGAAAGATATGAAATAATCTGTCCTCTTAAGAAGGCCTTTAGAGTTTCCCAGAGTGTTCCTGCAGAAACCTCTGTGGACGTGTTTGTCTCTAGGAAGAAGCTGATTTGTTTGGATATAAATTCTGTGCAGTTCTCGTCTGCCAATAAAAGAGGGTTAAGACGCCATCTACGAGGTGAGTGTGAGGGGCTTAATGATTTTAGCTCCAAGACTAGAGGGGCATGGTCAGAGATAACAATTGTGTCATATTTACATGATTTAATTGTAGGCAGGAAATTATTATCTATAAAAAAATAATCAATTCTTGAGTAGCTATAATGCACTGGTGAGTAGAACGAATATGTTCTTGAGTTTGGGTTAAGAAACCTCCAGGGGTCTGACAAGTTGTGATCATTCAAAAACTGTGCAATTATCTTTGCAGTATTAGATGTCGTCCCCCCTGTCACAGGAGTCCTATCTAAGAGTGGATTTAAAACACAATTAAAATCCCCAGCCATTATAATTTTATGAGTGTTCACATTGGGAATGGATGCAAGTAGATTTTGCATGAATTCCTTATCATCAGCATTGGGTGCATAAACATTTATCAAAATCATTTTACTGTTATATAAGTTGCCCATGACCATCACATATCTCCCTTCAGGGTCCGACACTACATCTGATGCTACAAATGGAACTGTTCTATGTATGAGAATTCCCACCCCTCTCGTTTTCTTTATAAAGCTAGAATGGAACATTTGGCCAGTCCAGTCTTTTTGTAATCTGAACTGATCCTTGGTTAGTAAGTGGGTCTCCTGTAGAAATACTATTTTAGCGTTTAAGCCTGTTAGGTGAGAGCATACTTTCTTTCTCTTTAATTCGTGATTCAGGCCTTTAACATTCCAGCTCACAAAGTTAACTGTCCCATCATGGAGACATTGATTCTGAGTTTTTAATGTCATTATAGTTTTAATTGGTAATATGGCAGTTTTAATCTTAGTTTCAAGATTCCCCATGAGTTGTTGCATTTTAGCCTGTTGTTGCATTGATATTTATAATTATAAGGATTACAAGAATAGATTAGATATAACCTGCTCTCCTTCTCTGCCCCCTTTATCCCCCCACCCCCCCATTTTGCCTCCCCACATGAGGCTAGATCCCACTTCGCGATGTTCCAGTCCTCTGACATAAGAAGAGACAGAGCACGTCCAAAACAAAACAAACCCCATCCTGCAGCGGCGTTACAGAATTAAAACAGAGATATCTTTTGCAGTTAAATTCTTAATACTATCTGCCGAAAATGTTCTCATTAACAATATTTAAGCTTGAAATAATCTTCAGCGCTTTTAAGTTAAAATATTAAGATTAAAAAAAAAAAAAAGAAAGAAAAGAAACAACCCTGGGAATGATTTTAAAAACTAGTCTAGAATAAACCTGGTAATTCCTACTGTAATAGTATAATCGTAATAGTATAAATAGTAGAAAAAGCAGTAAACCAAGGGTATGAAGTTAAACAGTCTACTTTAAGGTATAGTAAAATAAAAAAAAAAATTTAAAAAAAAGGAAGAAGAAAAAAAAAAAAAAACGAATCCTACTTTAATTACTTCCACATTTTCACACTCATGTCTATAACTCTATAACTCTGATTAAAACATAAACTTATAAAGTCCAGATAGAAAAAAAAAAAAAAAAAAAGGATGTATAATTATAATACCAGTCTCTTTAAACATGGATCCAGAGAGCAGATCATAGGTCCTTCCTGTGCCTTGATAGAATATGGCTCCTTATTAACTTTCAAAAAAGTGTCGGAAACAGCTTCTTTAGTTCTTTTTCAGCTTCTTCTTTGCTGAAGAAAATATAATGTCGATCTTGAACTTCCACTTTCAGTTTGGCGGGATACAAGAGGCTGTATTTGATATCGGCTTTCCGTAGCAACTTTTTAATGTCGATGTAGGATCTGCGTTTTGCAGCTGTTGATGGTGAGAAGTCGGGAAAAATACGAATAAGATTATTTTCGAATATAATCTCTTGCTTGTGTCTGAGAAGTGCCATCACATCAAGCTTACATCGTAGTCGCTCGAAGCGGACAATAAAAGACCTAGGTTTGAAGGCGCTTGGTATCTTTGTGCGATAAGCCGTGGCTATCTCAATGTCGAGTTTAAAGTCATCTCCAATTATTTTAGACAGTAATTCTACTGCAAATTTCACTGGGCTTGAGCTTTCTCGTTTCTCAGGTATACCCTCAATTCTTATATTATTTCTTCTGCACCCATCCTCCAGGGCTGCAAGTCTGTCTCCAAGTTTTTTGCATTCCGAGTTCGCAGCTGTGGCTTTATCATCGTCGTTAGATGCCAGTTGTTCCGCTGTTTCCACTCGAGCCGTGAGGCCCTGCTTAACGTCTTCCAGCTGATCTGAAACGTCATTAATATGGTCATCAAGCATTTTCAGTTTTGAATTAGTTTGTTCAATGTGTTCCACTAATTTCTCCAACATGCCTTTAAAGTTCACATCAAAACGTTTAAATAGACGCGTTTCCTTATCTTTGTTATCCTTCTTGAGCTCAATGGTCACCTTCTTAAGATCATTCGTGTTATCTTTCTTAAGCTCATTCTTAAGCTCATTCATGGCCGTAACCATGGTAGTGGCCAGTGTAGCGATCATCTCTTTCAGTTCGGACAGTTCGCTTCGACTTTCGTGCTCCGCGAGTGGAAATGCAGCCCCTGTTACAGTAGGCACTGCGGGCTCGCGATGAGTAGATGAGAGCACGTCCTGCAGAGCCCTTTCTAGTCTCGAATGATCCTCAGAAATCGGCGATCCATCAGGACCTGTATCTTTTTTGCATTGCTAATATACAATTTGACTCATGTTCATGTTTTAAAGGATGCTGGAATCATTCTTATTAACTTTTTCTGCTTCTTTGGGAGAACTAAACATATAGAATTAGCCATTGACTATTACTTTCAGTTTAGCTGGTAACAAGAGGCTATATCTGATTTCAGCTTCACATAAGCACTCTTTGATGCAGTATAAGTGTTGCTTGTTTTGCAGCTGTTGAAGGAGAGAAATCTGGGTAAATATGAATAAGGATGTTTTCAAATGTAATCTCCTCTTTGTACCTGAAAATCAACATCACATTTTCTTTATCCTGTACTTTGTCAAATGTAACAATTAGGCTTCTAGGCTTTGAGGCAATCGATCCACATATGTGATGCACAGCTGAAATCTGAGCATCAAATTTAAGATCTTCTATTATTTTGGAACATAATTCAGTTAAGATTTTCACTGGGTTTGAACTTTCACGGTTTTTGGGAATTCCTTCGGTATTGATGTTGTTCTTTCTATATCTATTTTCAAACACTGATAATTTATCACAAAGCACATTTGCATTCTACAGCAGTTACTTTTTTTGTTGGCAGAAGATGTCTATTGTTCTACCTCTTCAATACAAATTTCTTAACTTTTTCCAGGCAAGCCTGAAGTACTCTGACTTTATCTTCAATTTTGCTCATATTTACTGTACATGTATTTTTCCACCTGTTTTTGCTAGATTTTCTTTTAGCTTTACATCAAAGTTATAGCTTATGTGTACCTCCTGATTTTTTATGTCCTGGTTCAGCTTATCTATTCTCCTGTATGTTACCACTATATCCTTCTTTATGTCCTTTTTATCATTCTTTACATTATGTTTACCCCAAATGTGGTAATCAGTATCTTCAACTTATACAGCACAACACTATTTCAGTCTTATCTGTGCATAAAAGTAGGAATTTCGTATCAAGCTCACAGGGGGTGTTGGTAGTAGTTGACAGCAGGGATAAAAAGCCCTGCTCAATTCAGATATGCCACTCGAAATCTGCAAATTGTCATTGCCCGTCTCACTCCCCATTTCCTTCCCACATTTGCTGTTGACCAGAGCAGTTGCTGCATCGTGGGTTCTAACTAATCCATTCCTTCTTCTGTCTCTTCCAGCTCAGCCTGTGGCACACCATATTTGATGAAACTTTAGCTACTTTTTCCTTCTCTTTCTGACCCCTTCGTTTTCCTCTCAACTAGATAAAAAAAGAGTTAAATAACACTTCTGCCGATAGAGCACCATTTCAGATGTCGATCCATCACAAAGGACAAGACCAACCAACTTTAAACCAGGGCAAGACTTACTTAATAAAATTTTGAATAAGCATTCATATTGGAAGAAAATGACATTTTCCTTTTTTTCTTTTCTTACTATTTTGCACATGCCCTTGGCTCTTCTCTCTTTCTCTTGGTTGAATTCCATTTTTTTAGGTTTTGTCTTATTTTTTCCTGATTTCTTTTTTTAACTGTTTTTTATTCTGCTTTGATGATGAAGTAGTATAACCACTGTGGACTAGTTGTGAGCAAATGAACACCATGTTGTAGATACTACTTAATAACTAACTAAAGAATTTATCCATCTTTACTACATGAATTGAAACATCAGAATTTTTAAGTTATGTGTTTTTTTTCATAGGAGAGAAAAGGTTCAATTAAACTAGTGTAACTTTATGTTTTCCATTGTTTGTTATTGTCCTTTCTCCATATATCTATATACATATCTCTTTAAATACTTGCATATACCCATCTTGTATTATCCTTATGCTATGAATACATTGTATTATATGGTTTATTAGAGCAAGCATGTCTAGATTATTTGTTGAAAAACAGTCTATCACCATTTCCAAACCATAAGAGAGAAAGTGAAAGTTATTTAATGTTGACATTCGCCAACTATTGTTCATAGATTATATAGGCCTCTTCACAGTTCTGGAGTCCCAGCTGCAATGTGAAACAGAGATCACACACAATACACTATTAAGAGTGGAAATGTATTGTAATGCATGCAATAGTTGTGGTTGCTCTACTTGTCAAACAAAATTATTTCCTTATGCTACTCACCTTCAGTTTCATGTTAGCCATTTACTTGAAGTACATCAGAGACTGACAAACAACAGTTTGCTTGGCGAAGTACAAAAATCTGAGCTTCACAATTACTCTACGCTATTCACTTACTAAAAACTTTGTAGCAGAATATTTATGATGCACTAAGCCAATGGTTATTCTGTAGCAACCTGGTCTGATGTATTGCTTTTGCTAACTACTACAGTGCTATCATTTGATGCTTTAGCTTACTCATACCTGAATTTACCAAAAAGGCAAATGAGATGTTTCCTTTTACCACAGAGACTTAACGAGGGCTTTGATCAAATTTAAAGGGTGATCATCTCCTGCATATGCAGTAAAGGAAATGCACAGCTTGTTGACACATGCCAACTTCTTTCTTAGAGTTGAAGAAGACACATTGCTTCCCGGAAGTAATTCCTCGAAGGTTTGAATTTTGCTGCTAGAAGGTGTCTATAATAAAATACTGTAAAAGAATACACAAAACAATGTGAAAGGTTTGGGGATCCACCCCATATATTTGAAATAATGTTGGTTAAAGTTGGCCTTTACAGGCATAAGCCCAAAACAAAACTGAGGAAAAAACAAAAATGGCTACCATATATATTCGGTAGGTGGGAAGTTTTGTAATGGGAGAATGGTATCAGAAGGAAGTTGGATCTTAAGGACCAGAGGAGGACGTGATGTTGGCTGTTTTCTGAGGACCGGAAGTGGCTTTAGGCTGAGGGTTCGTCGAATGGTCTTCAGGGAAAGCGGAGAAACAGTCAGAGTACAGTGCTAACCTCTGGTCTGGTGGGAACACACACTTATTTGAGCCCATAAACTTTCTCCCAAGCACACATGTGTGACAATATGTTTCTGGGCCCATGATTCTCTAAAATCTCCTTTCTGGATATTTCTTGGCCTACAATAAACCAGGACATTCAGAAGTACATAGAAGCATCTGTAATGTTCAGTAGTGCTAAAGCAGTTCATTGTTGCCCGTTGAGCTTTCTCTGTCTTCTGCCAGTGCATCATTGTACATGGATGCATTTATACATGGAAACTGTTAAAGACTATAGCTGAGTTTACCCAAAATTACCAAAGTTTTGTAGGTTTAGTTTGCTTCATGGGATTCTGGCAATAGCTTGATGCGTTGAAATGATTCCACAGACAAAATATCTTCCTTTTTAAAAAACTTTAGTAAACATTCAAAGTAAAACATTTCACACAAAAATAGAGAAAAAATTCACATAACAAAGAAAAGTTCTTGTTTAAGAAAAGTTCTGTTTAAAGTTACATTTTCTAATTCAGTTGAACCATTTCCAGTCACTGTACGCCTATCCCATTTACAAACTCTGTTGTACACAGAGTGGTGCAGTGGTTAGCGTTGTCTCCTCTTTGCTCCAAGAATCTGAGTTGTACTCTCAGTCCTGCCTCTATCTGTGTGTATGGCGTCCATTTTAGGACATCCTCCTCCCTCCAACAAAACTCCATCCTTCCTACTATTTCCAACCCCCAAACCAAGGAAATGACGTAATATTCCAGGTCCACCTTGTTTAAGGTGAAGGTGATGGCAATGGAGTGGAGACATAGAAGAAAAAAAACCCCAGGAAAATACCATAATACTGAAAGAAGGGCCTCCTAAATTTTTAATGAAACCATCGGATGGTTATGATGATGTAATAGAGAAAGCCAAAGAAATGTTTTGGAAAGATGACAAAAAAATTAAGCTTAGTGCACACTGATGGATCAGGATGACCCAAATCAGATTTTGAGAAGAAGCATTTCTCAATAAATGACATTCCAGATATATTGAAGAAAACGTTATATGTTGGTCATAGAGATTTAGGTACTTCTATTAATAGTTTGAACTGTGTTACATACTGAACATATTACAATTTAACAGAAAAAGTAGTAAATTAACACTTTAAACATCTATATTGGTGGATGGTTTCTATATATACACATTTTTAAGTGTTGCTTTAACACTATAAGAGTTATTGTAACACTGGTGATTTTGCTGTGTAAATAAATATTGCTTTATGATGAGTGGTGTATGTTGCTGTGAATAAAATAACCACAGAGAAGAAAATGTCTTATTTTGCAATTAACAAGTTGTTTCTATTGTTTTTTTTGTGATCAGGATTCTTGACAAGTGAAACATACTGTGAAATAATATTAAGATAGAAATTGAATATGGCATTTTTAATGTTTTTGTTTTCTCCTCAGATGATGTGATATGTGTTGAACAGCTTTCTTTGGCATCCAGAAGTGAAAACTTGACACAAACAAAATCCATATTGGTGTACAATGCAGCAACAGTACAGACAAATTCTTACAGAAGTATTATTATAAAATAGTTCTAGAAATTGTTTTTCAATAGAGAGGTATGAAATCAACACGTTGATAAAAATAAAAACATTACTTTTTAACAGGATAATCCAATTTTGTAGGAAACCTCAGGTTTGTGTAATTTAAAAAAGTATACGTGTATTTTCTTAGACTTATTCATCAGTGTGACAAGTTCTTAATACTTTACAGGCTGTTTGAAGAAAAAATCCACCAGTTGTAAGGTTAGTGTTTAAAAAAGATTATTGAATATTCTTTAAGAACATAAAAATTGGCAAACAAGAAGAGTTCTTCTAGTCCATCATGCTTGTTTGTTTCGCTAAAGGCTAAGCTGTTGTATTTCAAGATTTTTAATTCGTTAACTATTGATTTCTGCTTCTACTACATGAGTTGGTATATTCCAGATTACAAAGATTATTTTTTTTATTCTAAGGAAACACGGTGTTAGTGATTTTAACATTTACTACAGTTACATTGCTGCTAAAGTACACATACCCTCTTTTTCACTTCTTTAAACCTTAATTATAACAGAGCAGTGCTTGAACCTTACCAAAACTGAGAAATCAGAATCTGCAGAACATTATACACATTTAAGTGATGATTGTGTTTTGCTTTTCTATAGACAGAACCCACAACGGACAACTTATAAGGTATTAAAATATTGTTACAATTAATTTAATTTAAACCTATATTATTATTAATTTGTTTTTCTTTGTCTAGAGTTCTATGTGATTTTTTTAAAATTTTGCTTAATAGTCACAACTTTCAGGAAGCTTTTCCTTTAAGGTAAGACTGAAATACAATTTTAATCAAATAAAAATAATGTGTTTTTTATTTTTTATGCCATTGTGTTACTGCATTAGACAAATCATTGTTAACTGAAAGTAAATTTATGTTGTTCATAACTTTCTTCAGCAAAGGGTGTCATCTAGTAAAAAAAAAATGTTCACTGCCAATTTCTGAAAATATGAAAGATGGTTCATTAAAGTGTGGTGTTCACACACCTCCTCATTATGCAATTCCTCCAGGTATGTTCTAATGCAGACATAGTGAAAAGCAATACTTTTGTATTTTGAAAAAAAAGATGATCTATTCTTCTAAATTCACAAGTGCGACATTAAAGTGTTTGGTGTTTTCTGCTGCATCATTTAACTCGATTAACTGTTTCAGTTGTCTGTATGTTTGTTATTTTTTACCTCAACCACATTATTTTTGTTTTGTTTCACTTCCTTCATAAGTGTATATGCCACAAGTTCCATATGTTGATGATGGACAAATCTAATTTAATCCTGATTTAGCTGTGGGGTCAGGGTCGTTTGGAACTGTGTACTATGGTTCATATCAGGGAACACCAGCAGCAGTAAAAAAGATTCCTGTTGGTGACAGTAATCTCTTTTTGCATGAGACCTTTCTTTGTTTGTAAGTTCTGTTTTCCCTTTATATTTTTGTACTGAAACTTGATTGTTTAATTTGTTTAGTTTATTGTTGACTTCTGAAAACTCTGAACATCAGACAATTGAACGTAAAAGAAAAAACGAACATGTTATGTATAGTTATGTTTAATGTTGGTATTTGTTTATCTGTAGAAGACTTTCTCATCCAAACTTTGTTAGATTCTTGGCTGCTACCAAAAAACATCAGTATATACTCATAGCAAACGAGTATATTCATGGAGCAAGTTTACACATTGTACTTCATAGTGAAGACAGTCCAATGAAGGTATGGAATGTTCTGTTGTCTTTAACGATATAACACAGTTTTTGTCATTTGAACCTTTTAAATTAAGACTTCAAAAATTAGCAATGTTTCTACATGAAAATGTGAATTGTAAAAAAAGGATAGTGTTAGTTAAATATTTTTTTCTGAGCCATTCTAATTTTTTTTTATGTTACCACTGTGTGTAGTGAAAAAATTGCTTTCTGTTGATGAAAGTTAATATTAATGCAGTAGTACTCAATTAAAAAGGAAAAACAAAACATTGATTATTAAAGGATAAATATGTTTATTATTTCTAACAAATTCTTCCTATAGACTATTCAAGATACCTTTATAAACAGTTCCATTTTGCATCCTCAGTAAAAAGCTTGGCATTTAAGATTTAATAAACATTCCACTTTCTCAGGTAGTTTTAAATTGCTTCATTTTCCTATTTGTGTAGTTTTCACATTATGTGCTTATAACGTAGCTCCATGATAACCTAACAAATTAAAGAATTGTTTAATGCTAAAGCTGGAAAGTTCTATCTGTAGTTTTTGTTAAATGTTACTAAAGGCACGGTAAAAGGGTATAGTGTTAAGGTAACATTTTGAATGGTACATGTGGAAAGTGTGGACCATCTATGCAGTGTCACACACGTGCGACTAGGAGGACGTTGTATGGACCAAGCAAAGGTAATTCCACACCAAGCCAGGGGGTGGCAGGGTGCACTAAACCTTCTTCTGTTATATCTACAGACCAGCTGTAGGAAAACCTATCTGATTCAGTGCAGATGACGTCACTTCCACTTCCGGCGCCCAGAAGAATATCACTTCCAGCACCCAATCTGACATCTGAAGAACATCACTTCCGGTTCCCTTACTTCACTTCCTGTCTGTTCCCTTAAAGCCGCCATCTTTACAAACCCTCGACAGTTCTGTTTTGGACTCCGTACTGATAACGTCTCTGTACCATTTAAAAACCTTTTGCAGCCAGGAATAATATACGGGTGGCTGCCCCAAACCTTTTTAAGTGTGTTGAGTCTATTCATTTTTACAGCAGTTATAGTGTTAATTTAACAGTGGTGATTAGTACTATTTATAATAATATAGATATCAGAGTTATAAATAAAAATATACCTGGAAATTAGAAGTTCACATCAACTTTTTTAGGATAACTTCCTGACCTTGATGCATTGAATATTACTTGGGATATTTCAGTTCATTTTTATAAATTATTTCTCATTTTGTAGTTAGAAGCAGAAGAAAAAATTATGCTGCACTTGATGTGGCAATGGCTGTGGAATACATCCATTCTAAGAATATAATACACCAGGACCTGAAGCCTGCAAACATCCTGGTAGATTAACATTATTTAAACAGATATTGAAAATTCAAGGGAAACAAAAGAGTTACCGTGTTAGTATGGTTTCACTTTGATATCTCTTTTGTAAATTAAACATGGCCTATTAAAACCTATTTAGATATTTTTTATGTGATTCAGGGCCATATAAAAATAAATTGTTGCTTTGGAATGTTTTTCTGTATCAATCACAAGGGGCAATTCTAACATTTTGAAGACTAAGCTTGTTTACTTTTGTGCAAAACACAGGGTAAACATGTATTCTGTTTTGGTAACAAACATATTCTTTTTTGATCATTTGTGTTTCATTAAGTAAATTCATTTTCATTTCTGTAATTTTTGTCTTCTAGATTGAAGGCAGCAGCAAAAAGGCCTATTTTACCGACTGGGATTTAGCCAATGTTCGTGACTCAGTTTCGGTATGGCAAGGGAGCAAATATTCTAGCCTTTTAAGTGGACCTCTTTGTGGTACTGCTATTTCTACCACTCCTGAATGTCTGCTAATCTATCAACCTTGCTCAGTACATTCAAACATATGGTTAAACGGAATGACATTTTTAGAGCCGTACACAAGCACTGTACTGTGATCTGTAAAGACCTATAAAGAGCTGGGTCAGTTAATGTTAAAACAGGCAGCTCCAAATGCTTTAACCCAATTGGTTTCATTGTATACACAATTAATATGCACATGTTTAAAATATACACCATCTGGAAGAATTTCAGCATCAAACCTAGTTCTTCTGTTAAAGTCATTAGACAACACTGATTTAAAAAAACATTACGGATACCATTGGTAATTGCAATATGAAAGATTTTAGTTGATGGCCTTTGTTTTATTCATTCCCAACAGTAAATTAAAATGTTCAGTTTTTCCTGTCATTAAAATGTTATGTTAAATTATACTGTATAATGTATACAGGAAAAAGTCCATACAATTATTTTGATTATGGTGTTCTTCTTGATGTTATGACTATAAAATTCTGATGCAAATACATAATCTCTCCCAGAAAAGCAAAAGCAGTCATCTAAGTTGCACTCAACAAATTCATAAATGGTGCTTGCTTCTTGCCACAAGGAACTCTAATATCAGTGAAAGTTCATAAAATCACTGGATTGATAATGGTTAAACCTAGGTTATGGAATGATACCAAAGGCTCTATATAAATATCCTCTGGGTTGTTTTAAATTGTTATAATGGACCTTTCTATATGTAAAGGCTCAAAAAAGTATGATTAAACCAAATTATTTTCACAACAACAAAATTTATTTATTATGAGAAAGAATTGATTATTTTTCATATATTTCAAAGGCCTGTACAAAGTTATCTGGCTCAATCAGATTCATTCTGGCCATAAGGGTTTTTATGTGATTTACAGTCGTTAGAAAGGAAGCCACAGCATCATCAACCGAATAACCATCCATTGATCTAGGCAGAGTAAACACAGTGGAGCACAACTGCCTGAAAGCAGCATTGGCCACAGTCAGGGTTGCTCCCTTTTCTGCATGCTGCTGAAGATCATTATCAAATTTTGCACAGCATATTTGGAATACCTCTTAATGACAAAAGATAAATGAGTGGAATGAGTAAACAGTAAATGAGCATTCTCCATAATACCATATATACAAACTGTTATACCAGTCCATAGTAGCCAGTGTGTTGTTCTGTGCTGCAGTCTCCTGGGGAAGCAACCTGAGCACAAAAGAAGCACAATGCCTGAACAAACTTTTTAGGACAGCCTGCTCCATCATGGGGCAAACCCTGGACACACTGGAAGCTTATGTAAAAAAAGAGGATTGTGGAAAAATTGGATGCCATCATGAAAATTCCCCTCCAGTGGGCACTGTCTTAGAGTACTTTTAGCTACAGGCTCATTCCACCATGGTGTGATAAGAAGAGCTTCTGGGGGTCTTTTTTGCCCACTGCTATCAGGCAATTCAATGCTTCCACCAGGAGCACTCGTTAAGTTCTTTTTGAAATATCTGCACAATATGCATTTATTTTATTTATATTTTTGTATCGACTGATTGATAGATAGACTACATTATTTATCTTGTGAGTCTGCTGCTGTATGTGTTTGAATTTTCCCATGGGATTAATAAAGTTTATCTAATCTAATATTATTTAGTTCTCGTGCATCCTGTTCTTTAAACAAGAATTCAGTCTTCATTATATAGTATATAGTTTTTAAATTGAAAAATATCAACCAATGATAAATAGATAAGCATTTACCTATACTGTAAACTTTGTAAATGAATCAACATATATATATATATATATATATATATATATATATATATATATATATATACACACACACATGATCTCTTCTCGCAACTGAGAGGGCACCGTGTCGGATGTTTGCCGACTTGCAGACCAGCCACAAACGTTACCTGGTAGGTAACCACCCATACAATCAGATTGTGATTCAGACTATGAATGCTATGAATATTATATATATATATATATATATATATATATATATATATAATTATTATAAATGTACAATAACATACATATGTATGGGATTGGATAGTTTCAAAATTTCAGCTTCCTCCATTGCCTGTCAAAAAGGCAAAATTTCTTAGAAGGTGTAGGGAAAGAAATGCTAACAATACAAGTAATCAATAGTTAATCAAAGAGACACATATTGCATCTATATTACACACCTCAAAATGTTTTTGCCAGAAAGATATCCTTGATTTTTTTAGGTATCCATTAAAGTACTCTGCTCACTATTAGGAATACAAACAGAATGTAATAATAATGGTGATTTTTTCACAGCATATTAATTCAGTCATTTAAAATCCTGTCAGCAAACACTCACAAGGGATGTAGTCACACATCATATTACTTGTGATAGGCTTTATGATGCAGTAATTGTTGAAAGCATTTGCATTTTCCTATTGTACATAGCTTTTTCATCTTTAGAGATAAAGCCACAATAATGAAATACAGTAATCCCTCACTTATCGAGGTAGATAGGTTCCAAGGCCGACCGCGATAACTGAATTTCCGCGAAGTAGGGACACCATATTTATTTAATTATTTGATGTGTATTTGGACGTTGTTAAACCCTCCCTGTATTGTTTACAACCCACCCTTTACTCTGTTAATAACAGGGACAACTGGTAAGCAATATGAAATTAGTAGATAAGTTTACACTTACTGTATAGCGAAGTACACGTAGCAGCTTGTAGGAGGTCATGACGTCGTCGACCTTGTTGCAAAGATTCCTAAAGCAGATTCCATCCAGACTACTGCCTTATCACGTCCACTTGCAACTCGTTTTGCGCCCTGGTTAAAGGACACTGGGGCCGTAGATCTTATATGCTTTTCCTCCTTTTTAAATAAAAAGAATCGTGGACTCATTGATGCTGTGATGGTGTCCTGCAGTGGTGTAGCTGTTCCCTTCCTTCAACATATCCAAAACTTTTACCTTTTCTGCAATCATTTGCATCTTCTGTTGGCGCTTGGACACTGCCCCTGAAGCAGTAGCACGTTAATGCTGAATGAGTGAGATGAGACTTCCTGGTTAATGCAGCACTCCGTCGCTGAGCCAATCAGCAGCACACAGGAACTTAACTGCGTGCTCTGATTGGGTAGCTTCTCAACCATCCGCCAATAGCATCTCTTGTATGAAATCAACTGGGCAAAACCAACTTAGGAAGCAAGTACCAGAAGTAAAAAGACCCATTGTCTGCAGAAACCTGCAAAGCAGCGAAAAATCTGCTTTATATTTAGATATGCTTACATATAAAATCCGCGAAGTCGTGAATCTGCGAAAACTGAACAGCGAAGTAGCGAGGGATTACTGTATAAAACAAACTCTGGTATTTTTTTTAATACTTACTTGATTATTTATAGACTTCCCATATCTGAAACTGTTAACTCCTGCTAAGCTGTCATGGTGACGGTATCAAAAAGACATCTGTATAATGGCAACTAAAGAATTTTCACAACCCCTATCTGCTCTCACAAGGCGTGGACAACCTACAGTCATAGCAATTCAAAACTAAATAAATAAAACACAGTAATTTAAAGCACACAGCCAGAAAAGTACTCTTTAAAATATTAAGAAAATGTTCTAACAGTATAAAGCTAAAGAAACTCATTTATCATAGGAATTAGCTGGAAAAGAAAGTAAAGAAAATGTTATACCATTTTCTGTCTCCACAGCATCGAGAAAATATCTAACAATTAAACTTGGATTCCAATTGGAGGTCCCTGCATGTAGCCATATAACACATCTTGAGTATCTACATAAAGAATATAAATACTCATAAAAACATACATACAGAATATAAATATTTATATTTATAAATATAAATATAAAAAGTATTGATCACAATAATACCGATTCAGCTTGTCTCTACATACCCATCAATACACAGATGAATCAGATTCCATAAAAACGCAAATTATCATTTCCTGTAACAAACAAAATACAATAAATGAACCCTGCAAACACAGTAATCACATTGTCCATCCATCCATCCATCCATTTTCCAACCTGCTGAATCCAAACACAGGGTCACGGGGGTCTGCTGGAGCCAATCCCAGCCAACAAAATACCTTGCAAGAAGATTTCAGATTTCACAGTTTTGTACTTTCTATTCCTATCATATGGATCCTGTACATTAGAAAAAAAAACAGACAACAAAACCAATATAAGACATGCCATCAATGTGCCAAGTGTGATTGGGGCCCTTTGTTGAATACTGGTATCTCAGAAGTTTGCAATTTCCTGGCTGTCGTCTGTGCAGCCCCCTTGCATCCAATTGACGCATTACTTCATGTAATTTCTACAGAAAAAATTTTAAAAATAATTTTAGAACTCACAAATTTAAGAAAGGAAATGAGTATTTACTGTTAACCAAGTAGTCAAAGAAACAACATAAATAACATAAGAATAAAAACATGAAACATACTGTACAGACACAGGATACCGATAGCATGGTCAAATTCCTCTGAAGTCCCTTATACATCTATACATAGCTTGAACACCTTTTATTGGGGGCCACTCAGTAGCGTAGTGTGGGTGTCAGCCGCCCGGGGCGGAGGAAAATTCCGCTGCCCCCTTATTTAGGTATGGTTCAAATTTTTGCAAGATATTATTATTTCTTGTGAAATTTTGCCGCCCCCTAAAAGTGCCACCCGGGGCGGGCCGCCCCCACTATGCTACGCCACTGGGGCCACTTTTTTCATTCTCTCTAAGATACAAAAATAATTTGTAATTAATTAATTCACTTAATGATCACCTTCATAATCAAGGAGTCAGTAATACTGGTGCCTCAACTGCAGCAAAAATGTCATTTTTGGGGCGGTCATTACTCTTTTGGAACAGTTTCATTTTGATTACTCAGTTGGTGATCCCTGAAAATGTTACAGAAATTATTTACCATGTCCTTCCATTCTTTAAATCTTAAAACATTGCATAACATTTGTAACTGGTGGAACAAATTTTTATGTTGTAGTCATCTGTTGCATTAACTCACAACAAAATATATCTGAGATGAAATTTGATAAAAATTAATTTGCATAATGTTTGTTCTACCAGAAATTAATTTATAGACTAAGAAAAATATTAATGCTTAATACTGAACTACATTTTTACACAATACACAGAGTGAACCAATTAAAACAGCAAATAGTACAATTAAATTTGAAATTAAAAATCGTTATGAATGACCTTCCCCACAGTATAAAGATATAATCCAACAGTTTATGAAAAATTAATGAAAATATTTAACTTACAATAACTTTAACCATCTCCTTCTGAGTATACCCTTGCTCAAATAGGTTTCTGATAATACTCAAATCTATGGCATGAAACATTTTGATACCAGCATTTTACAGACTAATTACAGACTTTTAACAATAATTTATTCTAACAGTGTGAAAAACATATTAACATCCTTATAAGATAATCCATTATGAGGTGTGTTTATAAATTAAATTAAATTTAAATTACATTACAATTGTATTATTAAGGCTAGTTACTTACAATCATGTTTCTTTATTCCAATGACATGTGAATCTGTGATACAAAACAAGATATGCACAATAAACTAACACATAAAATACACTCTGAACAATGCATCTTATTGAAAAATAACATCTCCGTAGAAGGCCATGCATTTTGTTAACAGGACTTTCATAAGTATGCGACTTTTTAAATATTTTCAACAACTGGCAAGTGGTTATACTACTGATAGTCAAGTGTCTACATTGTGTTTCTAAAATGACATCTAAAATATCAATGTTGTTTATCTTTAGAGAAGTGAAATATTATTGAAGAAAGAAAAAAAACTAATACTGCCATTTGGGACTATGCAAATGAGCTTTGAATTAAACAGAAATATATACCTTTATTGTTACTTCCTTAGCTTGTAGAGTGCGTGTCCTGTAGCAAATCTCTTAACTTTTTACAAAAGCCCCTCTCAGTCAATAAACCTTAAAAACACGTGTAAAGATATTGACAAAAAGCTATTTAAACCCACAAAGACATGTAATCGTTTAAATCAAGGTGCTACCTTCTTCCAGATCGGCCCTAAGGCGTTCATATTTTTCCAAGGCAGTTCTTGTCTCCATCTACATCTGTAGCTGCTTTGAAAAATGCTGTACTATACTATTAGTTAATAATGAACATATGTCTATTTGTATTGTAAGCATAGAATACAACTTATAATATTTTGTGCTTATTTATCTGGTGTACCAAAGTTTTCGCACGTTTAACGGCTGAAATCATAAGTGGTTTGTGCCCTTTTTAATAAAAGGTGAGCTTTTAAGCCTGATAAATCGCCCCATAAATGCACACATTTTAATATACACGTGTTAATGTGTATGCTTACACAGTATTAAAAGACACTCAACAATTAACGACATTTACCTTCGTTCCCGCATTTGAGTCTCACTGTAAATTCTTACAGAGAAATATAATTGACAAATAATGTGGCGAATCAACTGCCGTGGTTTGGGGGTTGGGAGGGGGGAGTGTGGGGGTTGACTGAATGTGGGCGACGGATATAGGAGGGCGGATGATAGAAAATGGACGTCAGAGGACTGAGAGCAGACGATGGTGGAAGGAGGGAGGAAAGAGGAGGGCAGAGGTAGGAGGGGTGATGGGGGTTTCCTCTCAGGGAGGAGGAATATTTTGTTGAAGATAGTAGGAAGGATGGAGTTTTGTTGGAGGGAGGAGGATGTCCTAAAATAGACACCATATGTGTGGTGTTTTTTCATTTCTCTGTTATTTTCTCCAGGTACTCCAGTTTATTCCTAGATGCTACAGATGCTATTGCTATTTAAATTAATGACTACAAATTAGCCATGTATGAATGAGAGAAAGTGTATGTGTTTACATTAGTCCACCCTGAGATGTACTGGCAGTCTGTTCAGGATTAATTAAGGCCCACTGCAACTCTAAATTTGATAATACAGATATAGACAATGGAATAATGATATAGTTAGTGTCATCATTTTTTTTCATCAGTCAAGAAGACTGAGCTAATCTGGTAAATCTTCTGTCATTTTCCATGATGCAGGGATTTTTTGTATTAATTTAATCTGTAGTTGAAAAATCCCTATGTTCATTATGCAGTAACATTAAAGGAAGGGGGAGGGGCCAATGTAATTTTTTTCAGTCAGCCATGACATGTAAGATGCATGTCAAACAGCCTTAACAGTTTTGATACCTTTTGTGTTTGTTTCCATGCTAAAATTAAAACCTCATCCCAGTTATCTATGTGAGTTTCTTTACTGATAACTCTGTTATATTTGGGAAGTGTGACTTAGAAACAATAGATCAAAAGCAGCGAATCATTATAGAACTGCTCCTCTTCTGCACAGAGAGTTAAGTCTGTTAGAGCTGAGTGTAGCATTGGTCATGAGTATGAGCTATTTCAGAAGTGGCAGTAACGTCACAATTCTCATAGTCAAAAGTGTCAATAATCACTTGGACTCAAAAAATGTCCCCTTCACTTTTTTTGGCTGACAGGCTTGAATTTTATGGTCAGAAGCTCAGACAAAGCTTGTATATAAATCCTGTACAAACAACAACAAACTATTATGATAATATAGCGATAACAAAAAATATTCAAAATCAACACTAGTGCAATATGTTTAAAATAAATGGATTTTCATTATCTTGAAAAAATAAATGTAGATCCTTTCCTAAAAGTGATGAAGTAGTAGCACAAAGGTCCCTAAATGCAAACAGTGACAGCAATAAACAATTTAACATGAATATCAGGCCAGAGACTATACTGTAAATGGGCACCTCACAGTAATCAGTGATTTTAGTTACCATATTGAGAGAATATGATAACTAATGAAATACAGAGAAAGAGATGGAATCATGAAGTTACACCTTTTCTTACCAGTTTAGTGTATCAAAATACATATAAAAGGGATACCTACTCTTACCATGGTATTTAATATAACATGTATTCAGAATTTTGAATAGAGAGATTGTTGAACCATCTGGATTCAGTGACCAGAATTGAATTATTTTCACAGATAATGGCATTGTGAATCAGTTAAAAGAAAAAAGTATTTAAAAATATCATCTTTTCCACAGGTGCAGAAAAACCATCAGGAAATAATTTGGGTGATTTAAAGAAATTGTACATAAAATGTAAAATGCAAAAAGAGTTAGAAGCAATCAGAGGACCACAATAATATGGTGTAACAGTTGTTGAAGGTGGATCTAGAACACTTACCTGAAAACAATAAATATGATAACTCTAAGGCAGCGGTGACAAAATCAATTTTTATCAAGGGTGAAAAGCAACCCTTTTATACTCAATCTGGAATATATCAACAAACACCTACCAACACATTTCTTTACAAATCAGAAACACATAGTTCTCCCTGCTTATCAAAATCATGAATTTTGCCTTTCTTCTTTCCTGATATAGTCTTTCATCTTAATCAGCTTTTCTGTTCTTGGAAACTGCAGCGGGTTTTGAAAGTACAGAATGGCCATGGGATGGGTAGTCTTGCAGAGGCAGACGTATAACATAATATATATTTCTGTAAACAACTATGAGTAAATCTGACTTAAAGGTGAGTGGGAACAATTAGATGGTTCACAGAGTGTGACATGTCGTATTAACCAGTCCAATGCCTTGTGAAGGCAGAGCTCAGAGTAGGGACAGTGATATAAACAGCAAAAAAAAAAATGGTGCTCTTGTTAACCTGGTCTGACAGACAGGAAGAATTAGTTATGACCGATAAATCTATGAGTCAAAGGTTGCTTAAAAAGTTACCTGCTAAACACATTAATGTTTATAGTGTGTGTTGAGAACACATTATATATGTTAAAATAAATATAATCTATTGCAAGGGGAAAATCATTCAGCTAAACTAACTTATACTTTCAATACCAAAGACATCACTAGGCTAGTGGTCATATGCGCTCTCTGTCTTTCACAGTTACAATGATACTGTCAGAGTCATTCTGAAGTTCAAAAAATTAACAGCTACATTTACAAAAACATGAACAGTAAAATATTCATTCAAATTAAATGGTGTGCTGTCATAACTAGTAAAAAAGAGGTAAAAAAGAATTTCCAATAAACATGATAATGAAGAGCCACCGGAGATGCAGATTTCTACATTCAGTACACCTAAAACAGTAATGTGTCTGGCAATGACACTTACTCTGACATCACCAGTTGGACCACTGATGAGGCTATGCAACGTCCATTTCCTGTTAGCACGTCCTAAAATAACTAAAGTAAGTTAATATTACTGTCTAATTGAAAATGTCATATGTGCCATATTTGCATTTTATTGTACTGTTTAAACACATAATATAAATAGAACGCAAGAATGCATTTCTTCACACTATTTGCTGTTTTTATGCCATGTAGTGATGCAATAGTCAAAATGACAGGAAGATATGTAAATTAATCAGTAAGCTTCAGTTAACTTGTGTTACTGAGCTTTGGAAGTGTTAAATGAAATTGCAGCTTTCTATTTTTTCTCTGTGTCATCTTTTCCCCCTTTTCTTGTTCTCTGTCTCAGTCTTTAAATAGTTATTTTACATATTTATTCAACACATGAGGAGAATTGGGACAATGCATCCTGCATGTTTAAAGTGAATGGACTGAACATTATTGGCAGTTTTTAAAAACAAATCCTGTGGCGTGGATTTCAGTGCTGTTCAATACTTATTTAGCTAGTTTTCGCAGACATTTATTCTTGCCTCATGAATCACATCTGGCACTGCAACTACAGGACCAAAATCAGCAATGAGAAAAAAATGATGTCCATCCCTAAAGTTGGGGAAGAACTGCAGACAGAACACATGCAAGAATGTGTTGCTAAAGCAAAGTATATCCTCTTATGTCTTCATTAACATAGTCACAATCAGATGGCACTTGACCACACTTACCTGGTATAATGGACTAGCTGTCTGGTAAACCACATTTTGTAAGGCTGAAAAGACTATCTCTGATAAGGATATGAGCAACACTGGAGCACCTCAAGTAACAGTCATGTCTACTTCCCTCATTAACGTGTACACCTCAGACTAAAACAGTAAACATAATACCAGGGCATGTCAGAACAGGTCAGGTTGGGAAGCATGCACTGGTACAGCACATTGCTACATCCACCACACGACGAAACAGCTCAGGATCCCAGTTGCCACCCACCCAGGCTGACATGCGGTCCTGTTCCACCCTCCTGCTGCAGTCAGGTGTTACGTGGGTGTCCCTCAGACTGGTCCAACTGCTCAGATCCTCAACAATGAGGATCCTGGAAGCCGGATCACCCTCAGGGAATTGCGCCACATGGCCATATGCTTTAACAGATGCGCCCTCACAATGCAGGTAATGTGTCTCATTCGGGATTCCATGAGCAACTGCTTGTATGATACAAAGTCAAACCAGCAGTAACCAAGGATTCATAGAATCCTTGGCACAGTACTGAAAGAGTCCAGTCTGTGTCTCAAGGCAACTGGATAGCGTCCATTGTCTTGCAACCATACATCAAAACAGGAAACACCAGAAGCTTCATGTATAAACAGTGCATACGAACAAAAATGTTACTTATGCCTGTTTCCACACTCATTGCAAAGCATAAAAATTAAACTTGGTGTAAAGCTATGCCTTTCTCACAGCAGCATCTGACCGGGTGTATGCACATTTCTGCTCAGTTTTGCAAACTGGCAGCACCCAGTGTCAAAGCAGTGCTGCTGTTTCTGTGTGGTCTCAATTTCTTTTTTGGATTCACATCCCAGGACGCCGACTCTACTAAATACACCAAAATTATTCCCCCTATTGTTTATAAATTAAGGCACCTGACTGTAAAAATATAATACACATAATGGCCAAACTATTAAGATTACCATGGCTACTTTAGCATTGTTAGAAGACATTGCAAATGGAAGAATTAAAAGAGAATGCGTATTTAGAGATCATACTGATTTCTTGGCACATGTTGATGACTGGCTTGTAAGTCGGTTTAGACTTCCAAGAACTATCCTGTTGGAACTGTGTGCTGAAATGGGGCCAGCTTTACAAAGGCAGAGTGTGAGGAATGATGCTCTACTGGTTCCTTTGCAAGTTCTGTCCACTCTTGGGTTTTTAGCCACAGGAGCTTTTCAGCGTGAACTGGCTGATCGATCAGGTATTTCTCAGTCACTACTGACTCGCCATGCCATCTGTATGGGATGGTATTATCCGCATGTCATTCAGATATATAAGATTTCTTTACACTGTGGTTGAACAGGCAAACATCAATGTGCAATTCATAGCAATGTCTGGTTTTCTATGTAAATAGAAAGCATTTCCACTCTATTAACCCCCTTAGTGTTAGATCCAAGCGTCACTCTCACTGTAAAAGCAGTGCTAAAGGCATAGTGTTATAAACTGAATAGAGGAGTCTTGTGTAAGACCCAACGTTTACTCGGGCTGTAAAAGTGCCAAAAGCGTTAGTGCTGAGTGTTACTCAGGCAACAGTATAGGCATGTCTTGCATAAGCGTGATAATGGCATCTTGTAAAAAATGCCTTTCATCAGCAGTGATGCCGAAATGAATCTGTCTTTAGGCAGTGAAATTGAAACAGTCAGTGAAACCGAAAATGATTCTGGGAATCCGAAAGTGACACTTGTGTCACTTGCACATATGTAGTGTGATGTTCATATAATTATTATTATTATTTGTATTATTAATATACTTTGATTTTGCCCTTTTAATGTTTTGAACATTTTACAGTAGAAAGATGAGATTTAATAAAAGTGTCATTTTTCAAGCCAAAAAGGCAACACTCTTTTTGTTTTTTTCAGAAACAAATGTAATGTTAAGGTGCAAATAATCAGTGATACAAAAATTCATCTCATTAATGTTGTAGTTAGATGGCCTGACTCAATTCCTGATTCATTTATTCTGAGAAATAGTTGCGCTGTGAACAAACTTGAAAATGGTATTATGTGTGATGGCTGGCTTTTTGGTAAGATAAGAGATTTAATGTTACTTATTTGTTATTAATATGATGTAACCATATAACACAATTACTTAGGTGAAAGCAGGTACACTCTGAAAAAATGGCTTCTCACCCCATCCCCAACCCACTGATTGAGCAACATTAAAATGCCAATTATAAGTGACTAACCAATACAGGCAGCAGCATGCTGCTCAAACAGTGTGAGTCACAGAATTCCTGTACCTCCTCCAGTGGGCTGACGGTGGGCTGCAACTCACCTTTTCACGTTGACCTTAATATCTGACCACTTCTTTTTTATTTTGGGCACTGCACAACTTTCCGAACTCTACCACGCTGTGCTACTCCATCAATTTCCTTTTGTTGCTTATACCACTGCTTAAGCCACCAAATAGTATGTTTTGCTTTGCCTCCACTTCACTGAGCATTCACTGAAATTCTTCTTTTTTACTCATGCTTTTGCCAGTGTCTTTTATCAAAACACTAAACAGAAGGGGCTATTTATATTAATTTGCATGTTCAAATAGGTGAAATTCTGGGAGGAGTCAGGGTGGGGCTATAGGCTCGTGCATGTGCGTTAAAATTCACATTGAATGGAATTTATAAAAGGAAGTGTGTAGAACTTTACTTAAGCTCAGTTTTATGCCTCTGAATTTTTTGTGAATATGCACATTTCTAGTTTTGTCCGTATGCCATGTTTTAATGTGAACTCAACGCAGGGTATTATACATGAGGCACCTAGTTTCAATCATCCATAGTAGCCTTGATCTTGAAACTTTAAGAGAGATTGTCACTTTCAATTTGGAAACTCCGCTCAAAAATATTAAGTTTAAGAAATCTGAGATACAATTAGTCACAAATCCTCCACAACTGTTAACTAACATTAGTATATCGATCAATCCCATTTTTACACCACTTGAATTGGAATCTGCTGTCTATGAAAGCTGTTAAGTCTTTTTGGGCTGCATTTTTAAGTACATGCTCTTGTAAACTTCTATTAAAAATAATGTATTTAATATAGTCAACTAATGATTTAATTGCATTCTAATATCACTGTTATTTTTGAATATGGCTCACTTCCACAAAATTGTTTAATTAAAAAAACTATGATAACTGAGTGTTTGGTGAAGTAAATAAAACGTACTTTAAACAATGTATTATTTTCCTCTTTTCTCACTTTGAGTCATATTCATTTTGTGAATTATTTTTCTTCATATTTTGATCTGAATTCATATGTATGTGTATAATTATGGTAAATAAAATATGAAATTTTAGACTTTTTAGTTTGTATTCCATATTAAAACATACTATTGTTCTTACATGACCAGAAAAAAGGTGCAGTATCTGTATTGCCTTGTTAAAATCACTAAATGCAGTATTTGGGTGGTACAGGAATATCACCTTTAGTTTTGCATTAAAGTTTAATACTTAACACTTTAAGATAAAAACAAACAGTGTACTTTGAAACACTTCAATTTTTGAAGGTTATATGCAAAGAAGAAAGGTTGAGAACTCTTACACTACGTAATTGAACACACTAAGGATTATTACTTGGGGTAGTGCTTCAGCAAAGTAGACTTATTCCATATTTCCTTTTTAGATATGAGTTAACGATACATCATGAAAAAATCTTACGATCACCATGCAGAAAAGTATAATCAATATTTAATTTGGGATTGCATCTTAAGATACTTCCTACTTTGGTTCCATATTTTGAGTGAGTGAAGTACAGTTGGGTTGTTAGTATGTTGGCGATGACTTATATTTATTGGGGTACAAAGCAAGGAATATCTATCTATCTATCTATCTATCTATCTATCTATCTATCTATCTATCTATCTATCTATCTATCTATCTATAAAGAAGTACTGCAGGATTTTATTTCAATTGCAGACCAAGCCTGTGTATGTTCATGTCCAGGTTTTTATAGTTTGTATATTTGCTGCCCAGTAATAAAATTGAAAGTTAGGTAGAGCCATGCCACCTTCTGCCTTAGGTCTTTGTAGGGTCACCCTTTGGATACGTGGATGTTTTGAATTCCAAATAAATGAGGTTATGGTTGAATCTGATTTCTTAAAAAAATATTTACTGATGTATTTTGGAATGTTTTGAAATTAAAAAAAAAAGCTTAGGAAGGATGTTCATCTTAACAATGTTAATTCTTCCAGCTAAAGTGAGATGAAGGATAGACCATCTATGCAAGTCTTGCTCAAGTTTTTCCTTACAGACGGCAAAATATTGTTGATAAAGAGTTTTATGTTTACTTGTGATGTTTATCCCTAAGTATTTAAACTGATTTGTGATGATAAAAGGGAAGGTGTCCAATCTAATATTGTGTGCTTGAGAATTCACTGGAAAGAGCACACTTTTATTCAAAATAATTCTGAGACCAGAAATCTTTTAAAATTCTGTTAGTGCTATTAGGACTGCGGGCACAGTATTTTGTCGATTTGATATATACAGTTCCATATCATCTGCATATAGAGAAATTTTCTGTTCAAGTCCTTCTCTGATAATCCCCTTTATCTCATAAGCATTTCGACAGTGAACTGCCAGTGGTTCAATGGCAATTGCAAAAAGCAGTGGTGACGAGGGAAATCCTTGTCTGGTACCCCGTTCTATTTTAAAGTAATCTGAATTAATGTTGTTAAGACAAACTGAAGCTTCTGCAGTGGTATACAGTAGTTTGATCCATGCACAACTGTTCAGGCCAAACCCAAATTTCTCCAATGTAGTGAAAAGGTAGTTCATTTCAACCATATCAAATGCTTTTTCTGTATCCAACAATAATAATATCTCTGGGGTGTTAGACTTTGTGGGTGAATATATTACATTAAACAGGCATTGAAGATTGGAAGCTAAATGTCTGCCTTTAATAAATCCAGTCTGGTCTTGTGATATTACCGAAGGGAGCACTTTTTCAGTCCTCCTAGCTAGAACTTTGGAGATCTATAACATCATTATTCAGAAGTGAGACTGGTCTGTAATAAGTCTTTATTGTTCTTGGGAAAGACGGTAATTAATGCTTGGTGAAAAGTCTGAGGTAGAATTTTATTGTCTCTAGCTTCTGTAAATGTTGCTAATGAAAGGGGAGCTAGCTGTGTTGAGAATTTTTTCATAAAAATCGGCAGGGTAACCATCAGGGCCTGTTGCTTTCCCACTCTGAAGTGAGTTTATAACATCTAGTAATTCTGAGAGTGCCAGAGTCCCCAGCCATTATAATTTTATGAGTGTTCACATTGGGAATGGATGCAAATACATTTTGGATGAAATCCCTATCATCGACCTTGGGTGCATAAATATTTATCAAAATCACTTTATAGTTAAATAAATTACCCGTGACAATCACATGTCTCCCTTCAGGATCAGATATTACATCTGATACTGCAAATGAGACTGTTCTATGTATAAGAATTCCTACATCTCAAGTTTTCTTTGTAAAGCTGGAATGGAATATTTGGGCAGTCCAGTCTCTGTGCAACCAAAACTGATCCTTGTTCAATAAGTGGGTCTCCTGTAAAAAACATAGGTGAGAGAATACTTTCTTTTTCTTTAATTTGTGATTCAGGCCTTTAACTTCCCAGCTCACAAAGTTAACTGTCTAGTCATGGAGACATTGCTTCTGAACTTTTGTTGTCATTTTATAGTCTTAACCTTAACCTGACCTTAATTTCCAATCTTCCCAGGAGTTATGGCCATGAAGCCTATTGTTACATTGGCACTGATACTGATAAGGATTAAAAGGATAGTGTAGAGATAGCTTGCTCTCTTGCCCCCCACCACCTTTCCCCTGCCCCCCCCTTTTGCCTCCCCACGTGAAGCTGGACCACACTTCACAAAGTCCCAGTCCTCTGAAATACCTACAGACAGAGCACGTCCAAATCAAAGCAAGCCCCCCAGCAGTGGCACATGAGGATTAAAATTGAGATATCTATTGACAATATAGTCCAAATACTATAAACATAAGCCCAGAAATTTTAAAGTAAACATAATTTCCTATATTGTGCCATTTTTATAGCAGAAACATTAAAATAAATCTAGTCGAAATATATTAGTTTTTTTGTCTAGGTCAAGGTCTTTTTTATTGTCCCCTATACAATGTACAGTGAACTTTTTAATTACGTAATGTTTCTTACAAACAACATAACATAAAACATCACAAAGAGTAAGCTTGAACGCAAATGTAATATTATTAATAATCACAGTAACTAATACTAAACATAACATTACATACACAAGAATCACAGAGGATGTTGCACTTAATTTGCTCATTTGATTACAGACCATTTTTCCTATTTGACATTTGAACAGCCTTATTACCTGTGGGTAGAAACTGTTCTTAAATCTCAAAGTTCTTGTCTTTATAGTTCTATAGTGCCTGCCTGATTGATGAAAGGAGGAAAAAAATGTCCATGCATGTTGACTGGGGTCCTTTATGATTTGTTTTGTTTTTCCTAGACAGTTCTTGGCAAATATGTCCTGCAGAAATGATGTCTGTGTGCCAAAAATGATCAACTGTGTTGTTTTGTTTATTGTCTTGTGTGTTTATATAAGAAATCCATATATAATTATTCTTGTAGTATCAATGAATGGTATTTTTTCATTTATTAATGTTCGTGTGTTTGGGTTAGAAATAAGTATCTAGCAACCAGCTTGTCTCTAACACAAGCGACAAAGTAAAATGGATGTGTGACCTTTTGCATTATGATAGCAAACATAATATATCAAAGCTCATCTCTTTCCCTAGAGCATATTACCAGAAGGTGCTTCATATAATCACAAAATCATGAATGCATTAAATTAACAAGGTTACATAAACTTGACACTCATGTTGTATAAATAAACCAATTCAAAAAGAACAGTGTATTCATTTACTACACACCACTATAATTTACAGTAGTGCTGTATTATCACCCTATCCTCTCAGCCCTCTTGAATTCTATTGGAAATACAGTATATCCTTACAGAAATGGATACAATACAGGATGTAGTCATCAATGACAATTTATTACAGCACATGCCAATTTATTAAAATTCTGTTAATAATTATAGTATGCATTTTTTACCTCTGGCCAACAAAACACTATAGGGGCAGTTTCCCAGACAGAGATTAAGCCTAGTCCATGACTAAAAAGGCATTTTAAAACAGACTAACCAAAATCTGCTTCCTCAGTCATGGTTAGAAATTGTTCTAGTTATTTTTCGAAACAAGAATAGAGCCCCTCCAGGAGTAAATGAGAGCCACTGAGGCAGGTTTAACTTCAGATTAGCATTTATTGTCAACAAAGACAAATGAATTACCTGGACTATGTTAATGAAGATCAAAGAGTACCACCAGCTAGACAAGTTCTGGCCGATAGAACCATTGCAAAATTTTGATGAAATTAGATGTCAAATGCAAGTATATCGCATGGAGATTATTTCAGATTTGGAACCCAGGCTTTCATCTGTGATCCAAGCAGAATGGCCTGTACTGGTTTGTCTTCAGGTGCTCATAACTTTACGGTTTCTGGCATGTGGCACCTTTCATTGAAATTTCGCGGATTTATGTTATGTCAGTGAACCAACAGTATGTAAAGTCATTCACAGAGTATGCAGGGCCATTTGTGAATTAACAGGGCAATATATAAACTTCTCTGATGCTACAAACCTGGCTAACAACAAGGTACAATTCCATGAATGAGGGAATTTCCCAGGAGTCATAAACTGCACCTAATCCAGATGCTGAGGAATACAGGAACGGCAAAAAACTGGTTTTCCATAAATATCCAAATGTATGAACTCCCCAGGTACAGTTTTCAAACACTGTTACATATTGGAAACATGCATTTCATGATCTGTGGATTTTCCTTAACTTATCTCTTTATAGTCAGTTTGTAACAGGAGATCATAGTGGAATATTGCTTGGTATACTCAGAACATTTTTTTTGTTCACACCATACTTGCACCCAACCATAACTCAGCAATGGCACTACAACCAAGCTCATATACACACTAGGGGTCTAGTAAAGCTCATGTTTGGAAGTGTTGTTTTCAGTGACTTCGGAAAACACTGGTATCATTGCAACAGCTGTTCATCACAGTTATTTGAAATAGCATGATCCTGCAATAGAAAAGGATTGGAAGTCAGATGTACCACTATTTACAATAGACCACAGAGAAAGACTTTTTGCATTGAACCAGTTTAAGGAATTTTTTTTTTTTTTTTAATTTTTATTGAATTTATTATAAGCATATAGAATTCTTTACAATCAAGACAAACTTAACAAAACTAAAATCAATTTGACTCCCACCCATGAGAAAGAGAGGAAGGCCAACAACCAGAGCAAAACTGTTAAGAGTAGTAAAAAGAGAAAGGAGTCTTTTCCCCGAATATAAATTCTTATTCTGAAATGTTATTGATTAGGTCCTGACAGGTTTTAAATAAGTTTTGAACAGATCCTCAAACTGAGAGTTTGATTTTTTCCAATTTCAAATAGTATATAACATTAGTTACCCACTGACGCAACAGAGATGGATTAGGATTCTTCCAGTTGAGCAAGACAAGTCTACGTTTTAGTAGTAAAGTAAAGGCAATTACAGTTTATTTGTCCTTCTCCACTTTAAGCCCATCTGGGAGTACACCAAACACAGCTGTTAATGTATTAGGAGGGATTGTGACACCAAGGTTGTCTAAAAGGCATTTAAAAATATTTGTTCAAAATTATGCTAATTTGGTAGACACCCAAAACATATGGGCCAGTGTAGCTGGACTCAATTGCAGCTTTCGCAGATTGGATCTTTCCCTGGAAACATTTTGGACAATTTCAAATGAGATAGATGTACTTGATAAAATATTTCAAGTTGAATAATTGAATGTTTTGCATATATGGAGCTAGAGTGAATTCTATGTGTGGCTACCTTTCACTCTGTTTCTGAAATGTTGAGTAAGAGATCCTTTTCCCATGGTACTCAAGGATCTTTGAAAGGAAGGGACTTAAAGATGTTTTTTGATATTACAGAAATGCTGTTTGAGTTCTCAAGACTGATCAATATCTCTTCTGGAATAGAAATAGGTGGGAGGTGAGGAAAACTGGGCAGATTTCATTTAGCAAAGTTTCTGATTTAGAGATAAAGTGGAAGTGCAGTGGAAAAATTGTGTTGATGGGAAATTAAATTTGGAATATAATTAGTCATAGGATGCAAAGACATTATTTATACACAAATATCTAAATGATTTAATCCCATATGTTTTCCAAACATTAAAAACTGTGTAAGTTTGAGAGGGTAGAATAAGGTGTAGAGGTGCCATGGATAAGATATTCTCTAACTTATAGTTCTTCCTACATTGGTTCCATATACTAAGTGAATGAAGGACAAATGGGTTGTTAGTATATTGGTGATACCTTGTATTTACTGGAGTACAAAGCAAGGAATATAAAGAAGTGCTGCAGGATTTCATTTCTATTGCAGACAAGCAATAAAGTGTATTCATCTATTTGTGTCAATGTCCATGTTTTTATAGCTTGTATGTTTGCCGCCCAGTAATAAAATTGAAAATTAGGTAGAACCATGCCACCTTCTGATTTAGATTATTGTAGGTTGCCTTTTGAATGTATGGATTTTTCAAATTCCAAATGAATGAGGTTATGATTGAATCTAATTTCTTAAAAAAAGATTTGTTAATGTACAGTATATGGGAATGTTTTGAATTAGGAACAGAAGCTTAGGGAAGACATTCATCTTCACAGTGTTCATTCTTCATGCTAAAGTAAGATGGAGGGTAGACCATCTATGAACGTCTTATTTAATTTTATCCATGCAAACAGCTACATTTTGTTGAAAAAGAGCTTGATATTTACTTGTGATGTTTACCCGTAGGTATTTAAACTGATCTGCAATGATAAAAGAGAAGGTGTCCAATCTAATGTTGTTTGCTAGAGAATTCACTGAAAAGAGCACACTTTTGTTCAAATTAATTTTAAGTCCAGATATCTTTTGAAATTCTACTAGTGCTTTTAGGGCTGTAGGCATAGAATTTTGTGGGTCTGATATATACAGTACCATATCATCTGCATATAGTGATATTTTCTGTTCAAGTTCTTCTCTGAAATCCCCTTTATTTCTGATGCAAATAGCAGTGGTGACAAGGAGCCTCCTTATCTAGTACTGTGTCCTAGTTTGAATTTGACTGAAATAATGTTAATACAAACTGAAGCTTCTGAACTGGCATACAGTAGTTTGATCCATGCACATATGTTCAGGTCAAACCCAAATGTATGCAAAGTGGTCAACAGATATTTTGTGACATTATTTTCGTTCTTCTGCTCAGATCAGATGCATACAGTGACTAAAAATATATGATAACAGTAGAGTGTTGTAGCGTGTTAGCCATAGATTGATACAGGAGAAAATAGGGTGAAATGACACTTTTTATTTGCTAACTAAATAGATTACAAATGCAAGCTTTTGAGGCAGCTAAGGTCCCTTCATCAGGCAAGGTGTAACAAAGAAACTGAAAAATACTCTAGCTTATATTGGGACAGTACTCAGTACTCTCAGAGGGCCTCTCATTCTGTCCGGCTAAACCTATCAACAAAATCAGACTCTGCAGTGATATGGAAGAATTTTTCAGAAAGCTTAGACTTAAAGAATTCTTCAATAATAAGGAGGACAGTAATACACAGGAAGCAAGCATGAGCTGATACAATAATTCCACCAAAAAATCCACATGGACACCAAAACCCGGAAGAAACCCCACTCTGGACAGATACATAGACAGCTTCCGACAGAGGGTCAAAACTGGGATCCTGGACCGAGAGCATAAACCAGGTATATAATATCAGCTTACAAGAAAAGCAAGCCATACATTCACTAAGGGAAAACACAGAGATCATTGTCAAACCAGCCAATAAAGGGGGGTGCCTTAGTAATCAAGAACACATCTGATTATATAAAGGAGGCACAAAGGCAGCTTTCTAATACCACTTGTTACTGCAAACTACAGGAGGACCCCACTGATGTTTACATGAAAGAACTGAAGAAATTGTTTAGCAACTTACCTGTTAACATCAAGGACCACATTATGTAGTCGGATCCCTGAGGATCCAAAAGTGGGATACTTCTACATGCTCCCCAAAATCCATAAAGATGGGAACCCAGGAAGGCCAATAATCTCAGGAATTGGAAAACTGACAGAAAATATTTCAGGATGGGGTGAAAGCATTCTCAAACACCTTGCCAGAAACACACCCAGCTATGTACAGGACACCACCCACCTCCTTAAAAAACTTGCTGCCCTAGACACCATTTCTGAGGGAGCCTTCCTTGTTACAATGGATGTGGAGCCATTGTTATACATGCTGGCGTAAACGACATAAGGCACCGACAGTCGGAGATCCTCAAGGCAGACTTCACTGCATTAATTAAAGACACAAAGGAGAGGACCCCATCGGCAAAGATATTCATCTCGGGTCCACTCCCTCTCGTCAGACGATCAAACGAGTATTACAGTCGTCTGCTTGGTTTAAACAACTGGCTGCAGGGCTTCTGCAAGAATCAAGACATCGGATTCATTAACAACTGGGATCTCTTTTGGGAAAGACCGCGTTTCTTCAAGCGAGATGGCCTGCATCCGAACAGCTTCGGCGCCCGGGTCCTCTCCGAAAACATAGCGAAGGTAATTCGTTTATCTTGACTATCTATCTCTGCTTTTAACCCCTTCCGAAATGCCACTCCTGTGTTTGGTCATGATAATTGTTTAAAAAAATCTTCCATAAAAGTGCGCAACATAAATACTGTAATAACCAATCTTAATGCACATAGAAAATCTAGGCAATACGGCATAAACGCCAATAATTTAATTAAAGTTACTACTTTAGATGAACAATGTATTAAAACTGTAAAAACAGATCATAGATTAAATAAAAAATACACGCAGAGCGGCGCTAATAAAAATAACTTAATTCCTGTTCCCTATATCAATAACGCACATAGTATTCATCTCTGCTCCTCCGAAACATTGAATATGGCACTATTAAATATTAGAGCTTTAACTAACAAGACGTTTTTTATCAACGACATTATTAGTGAAAAAAAAATAGATTTTATTGCACTAAGTGAAACGTGGCTTAGCTCAGATGGCGCAGCTGTTTTAATCGAATCTGCGCCTCCGGATTACAGTTTTACTCGTGCTGATCGCCAAGGAAAGAGAGGTGGAGGGCTAGCAAACATTTACTCTAGCAGGTTAAAATGTAAAAATATCAGTTTTGGTAAGTTCAAGTCTTTTGAGTATCTCGCCATTGTTATTCAGGGAGATTCTCACGTTCTAGTATTATCCGTGTATAGACCTCCTAAATTCAACGCGTCTTTCTTTGAGGAATTCTCTGACTTGATGTCAATCTTAATTACGAACTATGACGCACTCTTAATAGTCGGCAACTTTAATTTTCATGTAGATAATCAATGTGACCAAAAAGTAAAAGAATTTATGAACATCCTGGACTCTTTTGATTTGAGACAGCTCGTTAATCAGCATACACATAAAGCAGGTCATACGTTAGACTTAGTAATTACTAAAGGACTAAAAGTTGATATAAAGCAGGTCATTGATACGGGTCTATCAGACCATTTTCTTCTACTTTTTAATATAGAAATAATGATAGAAAACACTCATGAGAAGCATATTGTTAAAAAACGCTTCTTTGACTCATCAGCAACTTTAAAACTTACAAACATTCTAACCAATCAGTCCGTTTATAGTGCCAACTATAATAGCGAGGAGAATGTAAATAGTAAGGTGGAAAGATTTAATACTAAAGTGAGGGCTGCTGTTGACATAGTTGCACCTGAAAAGACAGTTAAAAAATCTTATAGCATTGTTATACCTTGGAAGACCCAAAGAGTGTCTGATTTAAAGAGAACATGCCGTAGAGCTGAGCGTAAATGGAGGAAGACTAAACTAACTATTGACTATGAGATATTAAAAGTTAAAATAACAGAATACAATAACACAGTCCGTCTTGAGAGGCGCTGCTATTTCTCTAAGATTATAAATAACAATGCTAGTAATCCCAGAGTGTTATTTTCGACAATTGATCATCTGTTAAACCCAGGTAACTCAAAGGAATGCCTTCTAAGTACTTCCAGTAAAACCTGTGAGGCTATCGCTGTATTTTTCAATCAAAAAATTAATGATATTAGAAATAACATAGTATATCTCCCCAACACTAAGGATCCCCCGAAACCCCAGTACTCCATAATAAATAAATTAGAGTCTTTCACTAGGATAGATTTACCTGATTTACATAAAATAATTTCTCAAATGAAACCATCCACCTGTGCCCTTGACCCAATACCAACAAATTTTTTCAAAGAAGTATCGGGTGTGCTTATTGATAATGTTCTTGACATAGTAAATTCGTCATTAGATACGGGGGTCTTCCCAGACTGTCTTAAGACTGCGGTAGTTAAACCCCTACTTAAGAAAAATAATCTCGACCCCTCTTCTCTTGAAAATTATAGACCCATCTCTAACCTGCCTTTCTTAAGTAAAATTCTAGAGAAGGCAGTCATTATGCAGTTAAATGAGCACCTCAATAAACATGCTATTCTTGATAAATTTCAGTCAGGTTTTAGAACAAATCACAGCACAGAAACTGCACTCGTTAAAGTAGTAAATGACTTGCGGGTAAATGCAGACAGAGGCCATTTATCTGTTCTCATCCTCTTAGATTTGAGTGCCGCATTTGACACTATTGATCATAATATTCTTAAGAATCGCCTTAGTCAATGGGTGGGCCTCTCTGGCAGTGTCTTAAACTGGTTTGAATATTACCTGGCAGGGAGAAAATTCTTTGTTAGTTGTGGTAATTATAACTCAAAGACACATGATATTCTATATGGTGTTCCACAAGGCTCTATCCTGGGTCCGCTGCTCTTCTCAATCTACATGCTTCCATTAGGTCAGATTATCTCGGGACATAACGTGAGCTACCACAGCTATGCTGATGACACACAGCTGTATTTATCAATAGCACCTGATGACCCCAAATCTCTTGATTCGCTAACACAATGTCTAACCTGTATCTCAGAATGGATGAATAGTAACTTTCTCAAATTAAATAAAGAAAAAACCGAAATCTTAGTGATTGGCAATAATGGATACAATGAGGCTATTAGAAATAAACTGGATGCATTAGGATTAAAAGTCAAATCGGAGGTAAAAAGCTTAGGGGTAACCGTTGATTGTAATCTGAATTTTAAATCGCATATTAATAAAATCACTAGGACAGCATTTTTTCACCTAAGGAACATAGCAAAAGTTAGACCTCTTATATCATCGAAAGATGCAGAGAAATTAGTTCATGCGTTTGTCTTTAGTCGGCTAGATTACTGTAATGCACTCCTCTCAGGACTACCCAAAAAAGACATCAATCGTTTGCAGTTAGTGCAGAATGCAGCTGCTAGAATCCTTACCAGGAAAAGAAAATCCGAACACATTTCTCCAGTTTTGATGTCACTACACTGGTTACCTGTGTCATTCAGAATTGACTTTAAAATTCTGCTTATGGTTTATAAAGCTTTAAATAATCTCGCCCCGTCTTATATATCGGAATGTCTGACACCTTATATTCCAAATCGCAACCTCAGATCCTCAACTGAGTGTCTCCTTAGAATTCCAAGAGCAAAACTTAAAAGAAGTGGTGAGGCGGCCTTCTGCTGTTATGCACCTAAAATCTGGAATAGCCTGCCAGTAGGAATTCGCCAGGCTAATACAGTGGAGCACTTTAAAAAACTACTGAAAACACATTACTTTAACATGGCCTTCTCATAACTTCACTGTAATTTAATCCTGACACTCTGTATATCCAATTCATTATAATAACTATTCATTCAAAATTTGTACTAACCCCTACTCTCTCTTCTGTTTTCTTTTCCGGTGTCCTATTGGTGGTGGCTTGTGCCACCACCATCTACCCAAAGCACCATGATGTTCCAACAATGATGGATGGATTAAAAGCCAGAAGTCTGTATAACCATCAGCATCAAGTGACTCCGTGAGAACCCTAACTACAAAGAGGACTATTTCATTTATGTTAGGTAGAATGCCCAAAGGGGACTGGGCGGTCTCGTGGCCTGGAACCCCTACAGATTTTTTTTTTTTCTCCAGCCTTCTGGAGTTTTTTTTTGTTTTTTCTGTCCACCCTGGCCATCGGACCTTACTCCTTTCTATGTTAACTAATGTTGTCTTATTTTAATTTCTTATTTGTCTTTTATTCTTCTTTTCTTCATTATGTAAAGCACTTTGAGCTACTTTTTGTATGAAAATGTGCTATATAAATAAATGTTGTTGTTGTTATTATACACAAACATCCCCCATGATGATGGAACTATGGCCTGTCAGACGTACCCGCAATAACATTGCTTACAAACAGAGCCAGTGATACAATTGATAAAATTCATATTAACTCACAATGTGTTTTCTTTTAGACAGGACATTTACTTACAACTAATGGGAACTGCAATGGGATGTCGTTTCACACCCCATTATGCAAACTTATTCATTTTAAGATTAGAACAGGACTTCTTGTCAACATGTGCAATAAAACCAATGCTTTACCTTCGCTACATATATGACATTCTTATAATCTGGACTGCAAGTGAAAAAGACCTTCTTTGCTTTCATAGGAATTACAACTCATTACACCCCAACATAAAACTTAAATTAAGTTATTCACAAACAGAAATCAGCTTTCTGGACACTACCATTCGCATAAAGGATGGTACCCTTATGACCTCTATTTTTCACAAACCAACAGACAGACGGACATATCTAAGAAATGACAGTTTCCACCAAAAGCATATACGGAACTCCATCATCTACAGCCAGGCAATACGTTACAATCGTATTTGCTCAGACCCAGTGGATTGGGACACACAACTGCAGAAACTAAGGACAGCATCAAACAAGGATACACTCCCAAATCAACAGACCTACAAATCAGGAGAGTTACGGTTATACCCAGAGAAAACTTTCTGGAATACAAAGGTGCAGAAACCAAGAACTGGGTCCCACTAGTTGTAACTTATCATCCACATCTGGAAACACTTCACAAAATTATGAAAGAGCTTCAACCCATGGTACAGAAAGACAATAAACTGAAGGATATATTCCCAGAACCTCCCCTCCTGGCATACAGACAACCACCAAACCTCAAACAACTGATTGTCCGAAACTCTATGTGTGGCTCGGCAGCAAGTGGCACATCTCCCTGCCTACAGAACAGGTGTGGCACCTGTGCACATATCTACACAACAGATTAGGTAGTAATACCACATTGCCAGCAGGAGCATAAAATAAAGGGTCCATTCACATGCAAATCTGCTAATGTGGTCTACCTAATCATGTGCATAAGGTGCCCCAACACTGGACTGTATGTAGGGGAAACTGGTCAGACACTGCGCCAGCGAATGAACTCACTTAGATTTCATATTAATCAGAACAGTATTGATCTTCTGGTGGCAGCACACTTTAACAGTAATGGCCACAGCATAAAGGATCTGAGGGTCACTGTGCTTATGGGTAATTTCAAGACCCAACAGGAGCGGAGAGAATGGGAATACAAACTTATGCTTAAATTCAACACTCTATAAAATGGTCTACATAGAGACAAGAGTTTTATGACCAGATATGTGGACTAACAGACTGATTGACCAGCTGACTACATCAGTGGCCTATCTTACAGACAATGCACCTCAAAAAACTTTACAGGACTTTTTCTAGTGATGGTTATCTTATCTCTACATTTTATTAGTTCATTGTTCTCTTCTTTCAGGGTTAAGTCATCTAAGGTTTATTAATTTTGCTAACATTTGAACAAAAAGGTTGTTAAGATGAAAGAAAAACAATATAAGCTAGAGTGTTTTTCAGTTTCTTTGTCACACCTTGCCTGATGAAGGGGTCTTAGCTGCCTCAAAAGCTTGCATTTGTAATCTATTTAGTTAGCCAATAAAAGCTGTCATTTCACCCTATTTTGTTCTGTAAAAATACAGTGGAACCTCGGTTCATGACCATAATTCTTTCCAAACCTCTGGTCGTCAACCAATTTGCTCGTGAACCGAAGCAATTTCCCCCATAGGATTGTATGTAAATACAATTAATCCGTTCCAGACCGTATGAACTGTATGTAAATATATTTTTTTAAAGATTTTTTAAGCACAAATATAGTTAATTACTCCATAGAATGCACAGTGTAATAGTAAACTAATGTAAAAACATTGAATAACACTGACACAAACACCCAGGCTCCCTGCTCAGCTGCACGAGCAGGCTCGCTCGCTCTCAGCTGCACATGCTCTCTCCCTCTCGCTCTATCTGTCTCTCTCTCAGCAGCACGAGAGCCCGCTCTCTCTCTGTAACATTGCAGCAGTTCGCACTATAGCCTTGCAACTGATTGCTGTATAAACACTTTTTTTAATGAGTTTTAAGCACAGGGGGAAAAAGGAACATTTGAACAAATCCGAACTTTATTTAAAAACCAACCACAAGCAACCAAGAAAGTAACATTTACAGGAGTTCGCACTATAGCCTTGCAACCGATTGTTGTATAAACACTTTTTTTTAACGGGTTTTAAGCACAGGGGGAAAATGGAACATTTGAACAAATCCAAATTTTATTTAAAAACCAACCACAAGCAACCAAGAAAGTAACATTTACAGGAGTTCATGCTATAGCCTTGCAACCGATTGCTGTATAAACACTTTTTTTTAATGAGTTTTAAGCACAGGGGAAAAAAGGGAACATTTGAAAAATCTGTAATACAAAAACTAACCATAAACCACCAAGAAAACTAACCTTGCAGGAGTCGAGGTCTGGCATGAAGTGAGGAGAAAATGGGTGGACAGGAGGTTACAGTTTTGAGGGAGAGTTTGGCTCCGCGATGGAGGGATGATTTCCTTCAGGTGTTTCCTCTCTTGTGATTTCTTGGGTTTCTGGTGTTTTTAGCTGTTTAGCTGGTGGGAGTGAAAGCCCCGTGCAGCCATTCCAAAAACAAAGTCCTTGTGACCCAACCCTTCGTGTTTGCCCTCCACATCACTGGCAGTCTGGCTTTGTTTACATTGTGCTGCTTGAAAGCACGAGTGTTCTGAAATTGGTAAATGAGTAAACTGGTACAGTTTTTCCACCTCTTCCAGCACTTGAGGCCTCTGCCTGGTTAACGCTGTAACTCCTTTTGCAACATCAGCTGCTTTAATAGATTCTTTCTGCTTTAGAATAGTCGAAATCGTAGGTTTTGACTTCTTGTACTCGGCGGCAAGATCAGTAACATGAACGCCACGCTCATACTTTTCAATAATTTCTTTACTTCGATTTCAATTTTCTGCAAAATGTTCTTCTCACCACTCTTCACTTGCTTAGAAGCCATGGTTAACTGCAAAAGCACACGAAATACTGTAGAGCACAAAGAGTTCAAAGGTAAAGCACGCACGTCTGACTGAGAACAATGAACAGGGAGAGGCTGAACACGTGCTTAAATACAGTAATCGGCGCGTACGAACCGGAAGGGAAATGAAATAGAGCAAAAAGAGTTCACAGCGAAAGCTCGTCTGACCGAGAGCAATGCAACACGTGCGGAAATCATCAGCGTGCACAAACCGAAAGGGAAACTGGCTTGTTCGTATACCGAGTGTGTGGTCGTGAACCGAGGCAAAAGTTTGGCGAACTTTTTGGTTGTAAACCGAGTTGTACGTGTACCGAGACGTTCGTGAACCGAGGTTCCACTGTATATGAGTCGCTACAGGTTTTTTAATTACTAATTTAAAAGGAATACTGGTCAGCTAATCTTTTTTCTTTATTGTCACCAAATTTCAATGAAATCAGTTAAAAGCGTTTTTGAGATTTTGGGTTATTTATTTTTTTATTGAAATGCTCTTTCTTAGCGGATACTTACTGATCTAGGTGTACCATCCTGCCAAATTTCAGATTTTTCACTAAATGGAAAATAGTGTTTTTGTTGATGACTGAATGACTAAGTGAGTGAGCCAGTTAGTCAGTAAGTCAACTTGCCTGGTGCTTATTGCCTACTATCCTACTTTACTGAAAGAAAAAGGTGGGTATAAAGAAAACAGAACCAAATATAATTATAATAATAACAGCATACATGACCGTTTCTGTGCACTGGTTATGTACATAGGCTCTACTAGACAGGATATACTACTGCAGCCCTCTGTAGAGATTTCTATCATTATTTGGTTTAGAAAAATTTGTCTGTACCAGACCAAAGCACAAAGAAATGTTTATGTTGTGCACCTGCACTGTCTGCACTATGCACAGCATAATCTGTGTGCTGTTCCTTACACTAATGCAGACAACATGCCAGGCATCCCTTGTGACATGCGGCCTCCTTGTTACCTATGTGGTATATGTGTGACAGTTGAGGAAGACCCGCTTCAACTTTGGCAGTTAGCCACTGCCAGGACCAGGAGTCAATACTCACCCCCTGATATTCTCATGTGACGTGCAGCCTGCCTGACGGACACACAGCTGGATCCAAGTTCCTCACTGCTCCTCTTCAAGAGCAAAGCGGCAGAGTGAGTGACTGCCAACCAGGATGCAGTCCAGACCCCAGTGAGTGACTGAGTCCAGGCAGCTTCCTCCTGTCATCGCCCCTGTTCCCTTGGCTTGTTCCTAGGTTTGGGTGAGATACTAAGGTGAGAGTGTGAGCCTGAGAAGAGGAGGGCTTGGAGGCAGGAGCACTGGCACTGCAGCAGAGACACTGTGGCCACTACACCACCAGGGATATTTAAACAAGACATATACTCCAGGGGGACATTATGCAGTGACACATTTAGCACTACCATTGCCAGCTGATATACGAGGAAGTCAGGATCGAGCCGGGGACTTAGCAATTCTTACCACTGTGCCACAGAAGCTGTTGTATCATTGTTGAACCATTTGTGAAAGTGTTTATTTGACCTTTGGACTTCAGGCTTTACACATTACATAGTTTACATCTACATTTTGTCATTTATTACTAAAATATGAAAAATGTTTCTGTTTTAATGATGTGTTTACACAGATTATTGTAGAAACGGAACACACATCAGATGCATGTGTTTCAAATAACAATCTTTCAGTTCTAAAACTCCAGCATTTCATTCCCAGATAATCAATCAAGGCTGGAACTGGGAGAACTTTGTGCCCGTTCTGCAGTGGTGGGGGGATGAACTAGTAGGCTGCTTGCTGCTTGTCTTGATCGGCACATTTACAAGACAAAAGACGCTGGAGGAGAGGTGCAAAGGGATTTAAGGTGGGCTGGATTTACAAGTTTTTTCCTAGGCTTTGGTAATTCTAGTGTTAAGAAAAGTTCTGTCTAAAGCTTAAAATTCTTATTTAATTTCTTTACGTTTGCTTACATTTGAACCATTTCTAAATGGTCAGAAAATTGTATGCTTATCCCATTTTCATGCTGTAAATGGGTTGTAACAACTGTAGGGGGCATGCCAGCTACCCAACCCGACACAGACAGACGCTAGAGGCACACTGATAAAAACAAAGATGTTTTTTTTATTTTTTCTTCACCAAGTGGGAAATGCCTTCCCTGTTTCCCACAGGCACAACTCAGTCCCACCAACACAAAAGCACACAATACAATAAATTCTCTTCTCTTTCTCCTCCACTCCTCCTTGGCAAGCTTCATCCACCTTCCACCCGACTCTGGCTCACCGAGTACTGTCCACTGGTCCCTTATATAAGGCATCCGGAAGTGCTTCAGATGCTTGTTACCCTACTTCTGGCAGCACTTCCGGTGTGGCGGAAGAACCGCCCATACGGGGTCAGGAACAGCTGAAGTGCCCCCTGGCGGCACCCCTAGATCCCAACAGTGTGCTATCGGACTCCATCTCCCATGAAGCTCTGGGGGAGTCTGAGGTATGGCTGCCACCCAGGGGGGGCGCCATCTAGTGTTTCGGGGGAAGTAGTGTACTGTCCACATTGGCTCCCCTGGTCACTCCATAGCAGAGGGCTGTACAAGGGCCCCAGTCATCTATGACAGGGTCTTTCAGTCCCTGCTAGCACTGGGACCTATTCTAAACAACAACTAACTCAATTAACACACTATATCTTAGCTACAGCAAGAAAGTTCTATCTCATATTAACTTATAGAGGATAAAAGGCTATACCATTGTCTATGACTAAGCAAACACTAATATGAATTTAACTTAAAGCATTAACTTTCTAAGATTGGCTCTTACACTGTATATTTAGTATATAATCCCTTATTAATGCGTACAGTGTTTTTTATAGTTAAATTCAGGATAAAAATGTTTTTATTGCTATTTGTGAAAAATATATAACTATCCAGAATGGTATAACATAAGTATGTTTTGTCAGAAATTGCAGACTGTAACATATTTGGGCATGTTGAGACAAAAACCTGCTGTGGCACAGTGCCATGCCAATTTATTGGATTCTCATCTAGAATTTTTCCATGAAAATCTCTAAGCGGTTAGTGAAGAGCATGACAAATAGGTTTCATCAAGACATTTCTGAAATGGAAAAGCGATAAAAGGGAAAGTGAACTCCCAGTATGCTTGCTGGCTACTTTTGGACCTTTATGGGGGATATTCCTGAGGCCAAGGAAGCCAAGTTATAGCAGAAAATTGTACACTTCTTCCTTTTATATGAGATACTTTTGGCATGTACAGTATATAGAGTGTAAATATAAGATTTTTGTAAATTTTAATTGTGTGATTGGGAAAGTCTGATTATATACAGTATTTGTTGTAAAATTCACCCATATTGATTCATGTAAGAAATAGTTAAATTTTGTTACCCAGTGTAATCAGACTACAGTATCTATTGTATTCTGTTTCTTCACTAGAGCCACACATGCAAGATAAGGGAATTGATGCCAGTCCATTAAAGGACATTATTAGACACATACACATGCATTAGAGCATTTCTAGCGTCACCTGAAAATGATAGTATTCATGTTTTTGCATTATATTAAGAAACTGTAGTCTCAAGTCGAAAACAGTCAAATACATGGGAAATATGCAGTCAGGTTACCGTAAATAAACATAAAAGTCACAAATTTCAAAACATTTTATTAAATTGTGCAACATAACATGTGTTTGCATACTTAGCATATATCTAAAATAAGCTTTCACATGTAAGCTTTGTTCCAAAGTGTTTGAATACATAGGTGATATCACTCTTCAACATTAATGTTAAAAGCCAAATTACTATGAAAGCTTGAATTTTCCAACACCACATGGGGTGTACAGCGATCATTACTTTCAGAATTCACAGCCACAAAGGCAAATGCATACGTGACTGTGAAAAAACATTCCTGTTAGAAAAATCTTCTCTTACTAGTACCATGATCTGGATTCAATGGATCTATGCTGAATTGTCACCACTGAGCTATTTGCCGCTGAGGATGTGTATAAAGTCCAATGGTGACCCTATTTTCCCCCTTTATACTCTTTTTTTTGTGTAGACCTTAATAAAATGTCTTAAATCCCATACACTTGTCACTCTGTGATCAGGTGATTCAGCACTTCCTCCCCCCTTTTCTTCTACATCTGTAACTTCAGGCAGTTAGACAGAGTAAAGGAACAGGCAGGAATTAAACTACATATTTAATTATGTATTATTGATAAAATGCCCAAAATATTAGCAAACCATACACTTAAAACCTAAGAAACAGCGCCTCTTGTGTCCATAGGTGGATCTCGGCTTATCTTCAGTCTAGCTTGCTTTGCTACCACATGGCCATCGAATGGAGTATTGAAACAGGCCACATGCCTGCCGCAAAATGGCTGCCAAGATAAAATTGTCTTTATCATTAGATTTGGTCTCGTCCGCTATAGGAGATGGACGTCTGAAGCAGAGCTCCGCTAGCAGCGGCTTTATTTTCCCACGTATTTCATATTATTTAGAGGTATCCTGTATTTAACCCAACCAAGGAACTTCCGCTACAATATACAAGCATGAGTAACAAGAAGAAAAGTCAGAAAGAACCGGAAAAGAAACTTAAAGCTGCTTCAAACTCTGGACAGATATCCGGCCCGAGTGCGAGGTATGGCCTCTCGGAGACTGACCTGGAACAGGCAGATAAATGCGCAGATTTCCTAGGACCCCGCTCCATTGTATCGTCTCCAGTCGAGAGTGAAAATGGGAGCGAAGGTGCAAGTGATACAGGTCGCGATGGATCGCCGATTTCTGAGGATCATCAGAGACTAGAAAAGGCCCTGCAGGATGTGCTCTCATCTACTCATCTCGAGCCCGCAGCACCTGCCGAAGCGAACTGTCCGAACTGAAAGAGATGATTGCTACACTGGCTGCTGCCATGGCTACGGCCATAAATGAGCTTAAGAAGGATAACAAGAATGAGCTTAAGAAGGCTAACATTGAGCTTAAGAAGGATATCATCGAGAATTAAAAAGGATAACAAAGACCGGGAAACGCGTCTATTTAAACGTTTTGACGTGAACTTTAAAGGCATGTTGGAGAAATTAGAGGAACACATCGAAGAAAATAGATCCAAACTGAAAATGCTTGCCGACCAGATTAATGATGTTACAGATCAGCTGGATGACGTTAAGCAGGCATTCACGGCTCGAGTTGAAACAGCGGAACAATTGGCGTCTAACGCCGATGATAAAGCTACAGCTGCGAATTCCGAATGCAAAAAACTTGGAGACAGACTTGCTGCCCTGGAAGATGGGTACAGAAGAAACAATTTAAGAATTGAGGGTATACCTGAGAAACGAGAAGGCTCAAATCCAGTGAAATTTGCAGTAGAAGTACTCTCTAAAATAATTGGAGATGACTTTAAACTTGACATTGAGATAGCAGCTGCTTATCGCACATACAAATCAAGCACCTTTAAACCTAGGTCTTTTATTGTCCGCTTCGAGCAACTATGATGTAAGCTTGATGTGATGGCACTTCTCAGACACAGGCAAGAGATTATATTTGAAAATAATCTTATTCGTATTTTCCCTGACTTCTCACCATTAACAGCTGCAAAATGCGCAACCTACTTTAACATTAAAAAGTTGCTACAGAAAGCCGATATCAAATACAGTCTCTTGTATCCCGCCAAACTGAAAGTGGTAGTTCAAGATCAATATTATAATTTTTTCAAGCAAGGAAGAAGCTGAAAAGAAACTAAAGAAGCTGTTTCCGACACTCTTTTGAAAGTTAATAAATAGCCGTATTCTGTCAAGGCATGGGAAGGACCTATCATCTGCTCTCAGATCCACTTTTAAAGAGATTGGTATTAGTATTATAATTATACATACTTTTCTTTACTTGGACATTATATGTTTATGTCTTAATTATAGTTATAGACATGAGTGTGGAAGTGTGGAAGTAATTAAAGTAGAATTTTTTTTTTTTTTTTTTTTTTTTTACTACCTTAAAGTAGACTGTTTAATGTCATACTCTTGGTTTATTGCTATTTCTACTATCACATTACTATTACATTTATACTATCATATTATACTATTATTACATTAGGAATTACTATGTTTATCCTAGACTACTTTTTAAAATCATTCCCAGGGTTCATTCTTTTTTTATCTTAATATCTTAAAATTGCTGAAGATTATTTTAAGCTTAAAGACTGTTAATGATTATATTTTCGGCAGATAGTATTAAGAATTCAGCTGCAATAGATATCTCTTTGTTTTAATTCTCTAACGCCGCTGCGGGGTGGGGTTTGTTTTGTTTTGGATGTGCTCTGTCTCTTTGTATGTCAGAGGACCGGGATATCAAGCCTCATGTGGGAGGCAAAATGGGGGGGGGGGGGGGGGGGGGGGGATAAAGGAGGGAGAGAAGGAGAGCAGGCTATATCTAATCTATTCTTCTAATCCTAATAACTATAAATATCAATGCAACAATAGGTTAAAAATGCAATAACTCATGGGGAATTTTGAAATTAAGATTAAAACTGCCTCACTACCAGTTAAGACTATAAAATGACATTAAAAACTCAGAATCAATGTCTCCATGATGCGACAGTTAACTTTGTGAGCTGGAATGTTAAAGGCCTGAATCACGAATTAAAGAGAAAGAAAGTATGCTCTCACCTAACAGGCTTAAACGTTAAAATAATATTTTTACAGGAGACCCACTTACTAAGCAAGGATCAGTTCAGACTACAAAAAGACTGGACTGGCCAAATGTTCCATTCTAGCTTTATAAAGAAAACTAGAGGGGTGGGAATTCTCATACACAGAACAGTTCCATTTGTAGCATCAGATGTAGTATCGGACCCTGAAGGGAGATATGTGATGGTCATGGGCAACTTATTTAACAGTAAAATGGATTTTGATAAATGTTTATGCACCCAATGTCGATGATAAGGAATTCATGCAAAATCTATTTGCATCCATTCCCAATGTGAACACTCATAAAATTATAAAGGCTGGGGACTTTAATTGATTATTATTGACTACGAGCACGTTACCGGAACGAATTATGCTCGCAAACCAAGGTTCCACTGTATACTCTTTCCAGTGAATTCACAAGCATATAATATTAGATTGGACACCCTACCTTTTACCATAGCAGATCAGTTTAAATACCTAGGGGTAAATATCACAAGTAAACATAAAGCTCTTTATCAACAAAATGTTGCCATCTGTATGGAAAAAATTAAGCAAGACTTGCATAGATGGTCAACCCTTCATCTCACTCTAGCCGGAAGAATTAACATTGTTAAGATGAATATCCTTCCTAAACTTCTTTTTTTTATTTCAAAACATTCCAATATATATCAATAAATAATTTTTTAAACAATTAGATTCAACAATAACTTCATTCATTTGGAACTCAAAACTCCCACGTATCCGAAGAGCGACCCTACAAAGACCTCAGGCAGAAGGTGGCATGGCTTTACCTAATTTTCAGTTTTATTACTGGGCGGCAAACATACAAGCCATAAAAACCTGGACACAAATATATGAACATACACAGGCTTGGTCCACAATAGAAGTAAAATCGTGTAGTACTTCTTTATACTCCCTGCTCTGCTCTCCAATAAATGCAAGTTATCACAAATATACTAATAACCCAATTATGCTTTACTCACTCAGAATATGGAACCAACTTAGAAAGCATTTTAAGATGGAAAATCTTTTATCCGCGGCACCTCTGCAAGAGAACCACCTTTTTCAACCCTCGCAAACATATCCAGTTTTTAATACTTGGAAAAGTTTTGGGATTAAAATGCTCAGAGACCTTTATATAGACAACATATTTGCATCTTCTGAACAATTACGTTCAAAATTCAACCTCCCAGCTACACATTTCTTTCACTATCTTCAAATTAGAAATTTTGTTAAGCAGAAACTGCCCGATTTTCCTCACCTCGTACCCTCCACAATGCTGGAAAAATACTGCTCAATTTCAAGGAATTAAACACCATTTCCGCATTATATAAAATCCTATTACAGTCCCTACCTTTCAAAGATCCAAGAGGACATTGGGAAGATCTCTTAATCAATATATCAGAAAAGGAGTGGAAGGTAGCAAAGCAGAGAATTCACTCGAGCTCCATATGCGCAAAGCATAGTATTATTCAACTAAAAATTATATATCGAGCTCATCTGTCTTGCTTAAAACTGTCCAAAATGTTTCCAGGGCAAGATCCAACCTGCAAACACTGCAACCAAGCTCCTGCCTCACTGGGTCACATGTTCTGGGCCTGCACCAAATTAACATCAAAATTTTTAAGTGCCTCTCAGACAGCCTTGGTATCACAATTCCTCCTAACCCTTTAACAGCTGTGTTCGGTGTTCTTCCAGACGGACTTGAAGTGGAGAAGGACAAGCAAACGGTGATTGCATTCACTACACTTTTGGCACGCAGACTTATTCTGTTAAATTGGAAGAATCCTAACTCTCCTCTGATAAGTCAGTGGGAAACCGATGTTTTATATTATTTGAAATTGGAAAAAATCAAATTCTCAGTTAGAGGATCTGTACAAAATTTTTTCAAAACCTAGCAGGATCTAATCAATATTACTTTAGAATAAGAGAAATAACTATTACCACATTTAATTCCCTTCTCCATTTCTTATTTACTTATATATATTTCTCCCTTTCTTTTGTTTATTGTTGCCTTATTAAAAAGCCCTAAGCAATTCTCCTTTGGCTAAGCTGTCCTTCTCAGGGGTGGGGTTTGATTTGTCATCCAATTTTGTTTTGTTATAAATTGATTTATTTGTATGGAATGATTACAATAAAAATTAATAAATAAAAAAAAAAATTGTCTTTATCATGGTCTTCTTTTCATCGCCAGATGGTGAGACATAGGTAAAGGCAAGGTGACCAACTTTATACCATTCATACCACAAAATACAAACTAATGGGGTGTCTTAGTACAGAATGGCTTCTGATGCAAAACCAACCATAAACAGCCATGCTTTAGACCAACAGATTTAATTTATGTGACCCTTCCTGACCAGCTACCAATGAAAGTGCTCAGGTACAACTCATCCCCTTGTTGCTTTGTTTAGTCAGTATATGAAATTCTTGCAATGGATGGCTTATAAGTTTAAAGTCCAAACACAGTCACCCCTTACAAGCTTGTCTGATGATCCATCCCCATCACCATCTATTTCACATTATACGTCAGTTTTAAAGACAGGGGAGTTGGTTAGGTAAACATCAAAGCACCGCTGTTCTCATAAATGAAGTAAAATATGTCTCTTGAAACACTAATATGACATTTGCTTACAAATAAGGACATACAAAAAATTTGTCAATATACTAGACATTTTGCAATACAAAGTGCAAAACAGGAAAAACTCAAATAAGTAAAACTTGCTAATGCAATATACATATCCATCCATTCATTTTCCAACCCGCTGAATCCAAACACAGGGTCACGGGGGTCTGCTGGAGCTAATCCCAGCCAACACAGGGCACAAGGCAGGAACCAATCCCAGGCAGGGTGCCAACCCACCGCAGGCAATATACATATGTCATTCTCAATTCGCAGTCAATGTTTCTACCAGGAGGAAATTTTACTTTAGTACCTGTTTTCGTGCTCTGATAGAAGTACATGCATGCAGTTGCCACACAGCAATTAAAATAAAGAATAAATAATATAATGGAAATAGTAAAAATATTGCTACAGTTGAGATTAAATAATACGCTTTAATCTGTATTCTACCGTTCCACAATTTAACTGCTATTATACAAACACATATTATCTTGTCTTGTGACAGATTAGATAACTGAGTACATTATAGCATGTTTTCATTTAAAAATGCATAAAGATTTCAATTTCTGTCTCAAAAGTTTGTTAATTTTTCCACCTTTATATCCTCAGGTGTAAGGCAACTTTTCAACCCACACACACGTGTACCCTACTGATTTGTACTGTCACCCATGCAAAACTCTATCCTGGAAGACTAGCACTTAAAAAGAAGGATCGTTCCTGCAGAGGAAAAAACTCTTCCAGTTTAGCAGAGGTGTATTTAATGATATTTGACAGGATATCGTAGCTGGCTGGCATTATCACCTCCCTATTTGAAATGGAAGAAGCACTACTGACATATCAAGACCTTGAGGTAAAGGTGACAGATTAATATTAATATTAATAATAGACGTAATCCCAAAGGTTTGGTCCGAAATTTGTTGCTCATTCAGTACAACAAGGAAGAGACATTTCACTTTCAAACCTTTTAGGTGCCTGTGAGCTCCCTCATACTTCCCCCTCTCCCAGCCTTTTAAAACTGCACACCAATTATTACTAATCTAGCAGTGTTAAATGTGTGTGCAGCACAGCTGTGAATGTGCAAGACGTTTTCTAGCATATTTCCAACCTGAACTTGAGTCTGGATATGGTTTAAGTATTGTAAAAAAAAACAATGTAGACTGGATTCCCAAGAAAAGACAGCATAAGTTTTAAAATGACTATAAACCAGTGGTTCTGACATCACCTGTCTCGATCCATGAGGAGCTAATTTTGGCTTCTCTTAAACCTCTAGTCATTAGAGTGTTGCACGGCAGTCATGGTGATATGCAATATAGGGCCCCTGTAGGAGACAATACTAATTCCCTTCCTGTTCATCCTGCACACCTGAGGCATTAGATGCTTAATCATATAATCTACACAAATTGTCTTCTTATTAAAATAATAGCAAGGTGTATCTAGGAAGGCAGGAGCATGAGTACAAGAATTTAGTGGAGAACATTGTTGAGTGGTGCAAAAAGAACTAGCAGCACCTCAACATTGGCAAGATAAAGGAGATGGTGCTGAACTTTCAGAGTCTTAGGACCCTTTTGTCTTCTTTCACAATTGATAGTAAGTTTGTGAAAGTGGTGAGTACCTGGAGGTGCATCAAGACAATATTCTGGAGTGGATCACCAACACTGAAGCTCTGTAAAGGAAGGATCAGAGTCGCCTCTCTCTTTATGGAGGGTTAGGTCCTTTGCAATATGCAGGACTCAGCTACAGATATTCTATTCAGTCTGTTTTAGCGTGTTATTCTTTTATGTGACAGTCTGCAGGGACAACAAGTGAAGTCCAAAATTTTAATAAACTGACAAAGAATGCTAGCACTGTCTTGAGAGTCACGGAAACATTTTTTCCTCATATTGGATGGCTTAGCACAGACTCTACGACAGAACTCCCAGGAGGGGGTTGACAGCTAGTTGACCAAGGGTTCCAGGATTCTGACTGCATCTGACTTTCTCTTCGATTTTCTCTCTTACAATTGACCATGAATCCCCAGAGGTTGTTTTTCTCCAGTGATGCTGTTGATTTGAGTTTTTGGTTTCTCTCCTCATTGTTAACTGGCCATAGTTTAGCAATTAATTAATGGACAGATATTGTTAGTTTCCATTTATGTTAATCAGTTTCTACTTTGTTTTCTATATGTGCATTTTACCTGAAAAATTGTAGCAGCACTCTGTGCCAGCACTCATTGAAAAGTGCTATCAATCAAAAACTGAATTGAATTGAATTTTAAAGAATCTGAAGAGTACTTTAGAAAAAGACATTCAATAAACTGCTGGTCATTGTGTATAAATAATCTCAACCTCTATATGTTATTTGGCTAAATGGGGAGCACCATCTGCAAAAGACTGATCAAAGTACACTGATACAAAGGACATTATACAGTATGAGGCACTCTCAGCCATCAGCCAGTACTGTTTGTAATGAACCCCCCCCCCCCCCTCTCAAAAAGTGTAAATTTTTCAAAAAACATTTGGAATACAATGTCCTGGGTTTTTTGATTGAAAAAATTTTTTTTTCAATTTAAAATTTCCTTTGAGAAAGTTTCTATCTATTCATCTATCTAACTAAATAACCATTTCATTTCACAGATGATGCGGTTGCATCTAATTTGCTAGTCATGGATTATAAATTGGCAAAAATTCTAGGTCACTTCATTTGTCTCAACATATTATTTAAGAGTTTAGTTGGGAATATCCATTTATATTTCTTCCTAACCCTCTTAGTTAGGGCAGAGTTGTTGGGCTGCTGGAGCCTATTCCAGCAGTCATCAGCCACAAGGCAGGAATAATACAATGCAATACAATACAATTTATTTTTGTATAGCCCAAAATCACACAATAAGTTCCACAATGGGCTTTAACAGGCCCTGCCTTTTGACAGCCCCCCAGCCTTGACTTTCTAAGAAGACAACGATAAACTCCCTAAAAAAAACCCTAGTAGGATGGAAAAAATGGAAAAAACCTTGGGAAAGGCAGTTCAAAGAGAGACCACTTTCCAGATAGGAAGGGCGTGCAGTGGGTGTCAAAAAGAAGGGGGTCCATACAATACAATAAACAGAACAAAACACAAGTAATCCTCAATACAGTATATTAGTAAAATAAAAATATTAAAAGTACAGAGCAGACTGTAATAGTAGATAATATCACATAATATGATTTGGCTTTGTTTAGAGTCCTGGAGACCTCAGCCATCAATCTGCCTCCCCCAATTGGCCATTCTACAGCTGAGACAGCACTGGGCCAGCCAATCCGATGAAAGGACCCTTCTACCCGACGATTCCCATGATCCTCCATCAGAGATACCTTTACCTTATGCAGGTAAAACAACTTGGCAGGTGGGCAGTAGCACAAAGTGCCACATTTGAGTACAGAGAAGAGAAACAGAATAAGTGAGGGTTTGCAACAAATTATAACTATCATATTCCTTATATTTTAGTGCTAATGACCAACAACAGAGATGCAGTCAGTACAGTTAATCAGCAGCTCTAGTCAGGATATGAAAGCTGAGACCAAAGGGACATCTCTTATAGAAGCAAGCAGACCATTCCACAATTTATGGGCCCTGTAACTAAAAGCTCAACCTCCCACTGTTATTTTATTAATCCTTGGAATCATAAGCAGACCAGCATCTTGAGTTCTTAATGTGCACCCAGGTTTGTAAGTCATGATAAGTTCAGACAAGTAAGCCGGACTTATATGTTAATAGGAGGATTTTGAAATCTGCCCTAAACTTAACTGGATGCCAGTGTAAGGATTTAAGAACTGGAGTTACAGTATGTGTTCATATTTTCTTGTTCTTGTAATAATTCTTGGCAGCAGCATTTTGGATTAACTGGAGGCTGAACATCCAGTGAACACAGCACCGCAGAAGTCAATCCTACTAGAAATAAATGCATAAATTAATTTCTTATAATCCTGATAATTTAAAGAGCACCTTAATTTCCCAACATTTTTAAGATGGAAGAAACATGATTTGGACAACTTTGTAGCGTGCGCTTTAAATGACATGCTAGCGTCAAAGATAACTGCTAGATTGCGGGGTGATTCAGTAAAATTAATAGTGATTACAACTGAGTTAAATGATGACAAAATATTGTTGCGATCAGCATCATTCCCTCCAATAATTAACATCCCTGTTTTATCGGTGTTTAAAGATAGGCAGTTCTCATCCATCCACTGTGGATCAACTTCTTTAGTCTACTAACACAACTAATTAAAGACAACATTGGAGAAACTTCATTTGATCTAAAAGAAAGGTATAACTGGGTATCATCTGCATTAGAGTGAAAATTAACATTATGTTTTCTAATGATATATCCCAGTGAAACCATATAAAGTGAAAACAGTAAAGGTCCCAGTACTGAGCCCTGCGGGACACCATATTTCACTTCTGTGTATAATGATGGAGTACTGTCAGCACATTTCTGTACGTATTGGAATCGATTTGATAAATAAGAACTAAACCAGGCAAGCACAATGCCTGTGAGCCCAACATCATTTTCTAGCCTGTGCAGTAAAATAGAATGGTCAATAGTGTTGAATTCTGCGCTTCAGTCTAACAACATAATTACAATGGAGTTTCCTTCATCAGAAGATATCAGAATGTCATTTACAGCACAAATTAGTTCTGTTTCTGTACTATGACCAGTGCGGAAACCAGACTGGAATTTCTTAAATAAATGGTAATGTATAAGGTGTGACTGAAGCTGATTGGCGACTACTTTTTCTAGTATTTTAGAGAGAAACAGTAAATTTGAAATGGTCTATAGTTACTAAGAATATCTGGGTCTAGGTCTGACTTTTTAAGTAATGGTTTAATGACTGACACTTTTAGTGCATCAGGTACTGTGCCATGCAATAATAAAGTATTGATAATCTTAAGAATAGGTTCTGCAAGAACATCCATTGCACTTTGTACTAATTTTGTTGGCAAGTAGTAGGTTTCATTTTAGAGATTAAAGTTAAGACTTCCTGCTCAGTTACAGGATTAAAATTTCTAAAGTGTTGATTGCAATGTGAGACAGGGTCTACCAGACTAATATGTGGTTTGCACTGTGATGCTGAGATCTGGGATCTTATATTTTTAATTTTCTCATTAAAGAAGTTCATAAAGTCTGTACTGCTAATATTTGTTGGTATTTTGCACTGTAGATCTGAATTCCAATTTGTTAATTTAGCCACTGTTCTAAACAGTACCCGAGGATTTTTATTATTGCTATCTATTAGTGTAGAATAGTATTCTGAGCAAGCTTTAAAGAGAGCTTTTTTATATTTTTTAACACTCTCTGTCCATGCAATTTGAAAGACATGCAGCTTTGTTGTTCTCCATCTGTGCTTCAGTTTTCGACACTCTGTAATTTAAGAGCTCGAGTTTTTTCATTAAACCAGGGAGAGTTTCTATGTGCTTTGATCACTTTTGTTTTAAGGGGATCCACTGCGTCCAGAGCATCTCTCAAAGTCACTATTATAATGTGATGTTAGTTGATCTAAATTATTTTCCATGTTTACATTTGATGTTAACTCATCTAAATGGTTTTCCACAATTACACTTGACTTACTCAAAGTATCTATAAATTTTGAATCTGAATTACAATCTAGATGTTGCACTGTCGTTGTTTTAATCTGTGAGTGTATTGGTAAGGGCAGGATTAAATCAAACGTAATTAAGTAATGATCAGAAATAACTTCATTTAATGGAGTAATATTTAAATTTTAAATGTCAGCTTTGTAAGTTATAATTAAATCTAATGTGTGGTTATGATTATGAGTTGGATCTTTGACAATCTGTCAGAATTCTACTGAATTTAACAAATAAGTGAAACATTTGCTAAAAGTGTCAGTTTCCACATCAATGTGTACTTTAAAATCTCCCATCAATACTACGTCAACATAATTTATAGCCAAATCAGATGAAAGGTTGCTAAATTCTGTCATGAACAATGAATATGGCCCTGGTGGTCTGTAGACTAGCACTATAATTGTGATGGAATCTGTTTTAATATTTAAAATGAATGCCTCAAAGGATGCGAAGTCACCTCCATTTTTAGAAGTGATTTGCATTTTCTTACAATGAATTATTCCAAGGCCTCCTCCTCAACCAAAATCTCTAGACTTATGAAGGAATGTGTATCCATCTGGTGAAGCCTCAGCTAGGGGAACAGTATCAGATTTACTAAGCCAGTTTTCAGTGAGAAGACACAGATCAGATTTTGAACTTATTATTTTGTACTTAATCATTTACCAAAACAGCTTTACTTCCAAGAGAGTGAATGTTCAATAAGTAGCATTTAAAACTGCATGCTTCTTTCTGAACTGCTGATATATTTTTTGATTTAATTTGAAGTAAATTTCTATTACAGGTGCCCCTGGTGGAAGGTCTGGTTTTATCTCTTGGTCTAATTATACACCTTATTTTTTTGGTTGTCAAGTAATTTAAGGTCTTATGGAATATGACCCAGACACAGACAGGCAGACACGTTAGATTTACCCCACACATGTTTATTTAGGGTCTCCATTACACAAATTCACTACTCACAAGCCCCAATACCCCACAGTCCAGCCCAGTCAACAATGCCTTCTCTCTGTATCTTCAGACCGCCTCCTTCTCTCCTCCAGAAACCTTGTCCACTCTTCCACCCGACTCAAGTCCATCTCTGAAGGGAGGCGGCCCCTTTAAATATGCACCCGGATGTGCTCCAGGTGTGTTCTCGGCAATCTCCCACCGACATGCCCCAGTGTGGCAGAAGTGCCGTCTGTCTCCCCGGAAGCACTCCGGGTGTCTCTGTTCCTCTTCCCCCCCAGCACTTCCTGGTGTCCTCCAGGCATGGGGACGCCCCCTGGCGGTGACCACGGGCCCCTACAGGGTTGAGCTTCCAAGCCCTGTACCCGTGGCCCCCAATATAACCAGGGCGGTCGCCCCCTCGTGGTCTGGAGGAGGCATGAGCCCTCCTCCGATCTTCTCGGGCGTCCCAGCTGGGTACCACCCCCATCCGGGTACCACAGTCTGCATCATGAGTTAATTTACTGGATGCCTCATAACAGGGATTATGGGTAACAGCTTCAGGAAAGTAACAGGTGGGATAAACAACAGCCTGTGATTTAAGATCACATGACTGCGGCCTCTAGTTTTCACAAATTAATCGAATTGTTAATCTAGTGGGATCCTCGTTACTGACTAGCAATGTCTCCACACTTCTCTTCATATGATTGGTTGGTATTAATGTCTTACCATTTGAGTATTAATATTCTGTGTAAAGTTATGGTACTTGTAAAAGTCAGCGTTTTTCTTATTCAGTTTTATTCTCTCAGTCACATTCATGGTCCCCCCGATCTGACACTGTTAGTTTTCAAATAAAGACGTCATATAAAGGTGTGCTTTTTTGTCCCTTTTTTTATTCAGTTTTTATTCAGCTTTATTCTTGAACAAAAGCACACTTGTTTCATTGATTTGTTAGAGATTCAAATCAAATGTATGTTTTTATTATATAATAGTAAAAATAAAGATAGCTTGCTACTCAATGCACTAAATGCAGGGGAGAAACGGGATCAGACCTGCAATGTCCTGATTATGAAGCAGCAGTTCTTACCCCAGCACCAGCCAAGCAGATATCTATGAGACCACCACATTTCCACTGTGCACTGTGCACATGCATGCAAACATCTTTTCTTTGTTGCTATTGACATTTGGGGTTCAATTTTTACACATTGAAAGCAACATGTTAATTGAACAATTTATTTTTTGTAGGTTTTATTCTTGAATTAAAGCACACTTGTTTTATTATATATTTTGTGAAAGTGTTTATTTGATATTTGGACTTCAGTCTTCACACATTATACACTTCACATCAACATTTTGTTGTTATTACGATAACATATGAAAACATTTTCTATTTTAGTTAAGTGTTTAGTTATGTGTCTCGCATTGCCTGTCTTCCTACATTTACACAGATTGTTGTAAATACAGAACACACATGAAATGTATGTATTTCAAATAACAATATATTATTTTCCTATACAATTTCAGACACTCCCATATACACAGACTTCAGCTGTGAGAATTTTGCGTCTGACTGGGGAAGGGATAGCAGACTGCCTGCAAAACAAAGGCGCTTCATCGGCTCAGTGATAAGGAAGTGCAAGTAAAATTAAGGTGGCCCTGCAGTATGAATAATTTTGCAGGCTTCAGGGATTCTAGTGTTAATGCTGTGCCCCGAATTACATTGGGATCTGCTGAAGCTGTGCGACAGACTAAATAACTTAAAGGGCTTATTGGCCACAAATGCAGCACAAATGTCACTGTCTCTGGTGTGAGTTGTAATTGCTTGCTTGATACAGGCTCTCCGGTGACTACTATGGTCATTCTAGAAAGATAATCTGTCCCACTTGCCCATCAGATCAGTTCCTTATCTGGGGTATGTTGAAGTTGATGCAACATTTTCAAAGGATTTTATTGAATCTGAACCTGAAGTAGCCACATTAACTTTGGTAGTTCCTGATATTCGAAACAGTAGTATGTTTCCCATTTTGATTGGCACTAGTACTCTTGATGTGCTCTATGATATCCATTGTTGAATGAATATCACGAAAACAAAGACACTTGTCTATGGTTACAGTCAACTACTGGAAATTCTTGCACTATGTAAGAAGCAAAATATTAGTGGCTATGCTGATGTTGTGTCCATAAGAGGAAAGGGCAATGAAGTAATTACAATACAATAGAATACAATTTATTTTTGTATAGTCCAAAATCACACAAGAAGAGCCGCAATGGGCTTTAACAGGCCCTGCCTCTTGGCAGCCCCCCAGCCTTAACTCTCTAAGAAGACAAGGAAAAACTCCCAAGAAAACCCTTGTTGGGAAAACACATGGATGAATCCTTGGGAAAGGCAGTTCAAAGAGAGACCCCTTTCCACGTAGGTTGAAAAAACAGTAGGTAAATATAATACAATACGCAGAACAGAACACAAGTAATCCTCAATAAAATATAATAGTGGAATAGAAATATTACAAGTACAGAGTAGAATAATAATTATTCCCAAGGACTGCAGAGTTCCTGTTTAAGGTTATGCGAGTACCAGTGCTATCGATGCTGGAAGGTGTGTGATAATTGAGCAGCCCAGGATATCTTGCCTATTCAGCATCCTTATAAATTAACAGTGCGGATAAGGAATGAAACTGATCATGATGTAGTCATTCCCAAGAACAGTGTTATTGCTCAGTTGACTGTACCTCATGATAAACTTTCCAGTTCTTCCTCAGACTACAAACAGCTTGGCAGAGTGGAGTGTTACTGCTTATCCCCTCAGCTACAGAATGCAGCTGAAAGCTTGAGTTTAAGTTTCAACTTTAATTCTTTGCATTTATATAGCGCTTTTCTCACTACTCAAAGCACTCAGCAATTGCAGGTTAAGGGCCATGCTCAAGGGACCAACAGAGCAGAGTCCCTATTGGCATTTACGGGATTCGAACTGGCAACCTTCTGATTGGCAGTGCAGATCCCTAGCCTCAGAGCCACCACTCCACCTATAACTTTGGTGATTCACCATTGTCAGAAGCATGGAAGTTCAGGATCACTGATAAATTCCATCAGTTTTTAGATGTTTTTGCATGTAATGACCTGGATTATGGTCATGCAACTAAGGTCAGGCATCACATCAAATTTAAGGATGAAAAACCCCTTAACCGTTCTTCTTCCAAAGAATGACAATGGGGGAGGAGTATGGGGACTCTGATTCATGTATTATTCCAGGTTCCAAGAGAGATTTAAGATGCTTGCATACTTCTTCATAATCATTGGTGTGTCTCCCCCCGTATCAAACCAAAACGACAGATCTATTTCAGAAATCTGAAGAATATCAATGTGGATGCCTTGGCCTTGGACCTTACATTTCTCTCCTCTGACTTTATCAGCTCCCTCTCTGTTGCTGACCTCGTGGATTTTTACAACCAGTCCCTGAGCAGTCTCCTGGACTTCCACGCCCCTTTAACATCCAGGTCCGTCTCATTCTCGTGCTCAGCACCTTGGTATACCTGCGAGCTGCGAAAAATGAAGGCGGCTGGGCATGTCCTTGAGCGGCGGCTCAAGGCCTCTGGGCTGACTGTCCATAAACAGGCTTACAGAGAACACATGAGAGCGTATGCAGAAGCTCTGAAGGTTGCACGGTCCAAGTTTTATTCCACCATGATCAGAAATGGCTTCAGGAACCCTAAAAAACTTTTTTCAACCATAAATCATCTTCTCAAACCTCCTTTACCTGCCCATTCTGAGACCACCGATGAGAGGTGCAACATGTATATCAACTTTTTTAAACAAAAAGTTGATAATATCCGTTTACACCTCTCTACCAAGGATATCTTGCCCTTACCAACTGTTGACTCATTGTCTGAGACTGTCCAGCCTCTTTGCTCTTTCTCTGTTGCCACACGGGAAGGGGTGGAGGATGTCATCAGGAAAATGAAACTGTCTACTAGTTCCCTGGACCCTTTCCCCTCACCCTTGTTGAGGGCCAACATTTCTGCCGTCTCTCCACTTATGACCAGGAAAATAAATTAGTCCCTCCTGGCTGGCCATATTCCTTCTGCACTAAAAACTGCTGTCATCAGACCTCTACTGAAAAAATCCACCTTGGATCCTGAAGTTCTCTCTAACTATAGGCCCATCTCCAATCTTCGATTTCTCTCCAAAGTTCTGGAAAAAATAGTTGCAGCACAACTTCATGATCATCTCAAACTGAATAACCTGTTTGAAAAGTTTCAGTCTGGTTTTCGCCCTGGCCATAGCACCGAAACAGCCCTGGTCAGGGTCACCAATGATCTTCTGATGACAGCAGATACTGGTTCACCTTCACTACTTATCCTCCTTGACCTGACAGCTGCTTTTGACACAATAGATCATAACATCCTTCTTCACCACCTGCAATACACTATTGGACTCTCAGGAAATGTTCTAAATTGGTTTACATCATACCTGACTGGCAGAACTGAGCATGTCGCCCTTGGCAGCGCAAAGTCCCACACCCACAACGTCACCTGTGGTGTTCCACAGGGCTCTGTGCTGGGCCCTATCCTTTTTACCATCTACATGCTCCCCCTTGGAATTGTCATTGGCAGACATGGTTTATCTTTCCATTGCTATGCCGATGACACTCAGCTTTACCTCAGGACTACTCCCACCTCCTCTACTGCTCCTCTGCCAACATCTACATGACTACCTGCCTGGAGGAGATAGAGGCATGGATGAGGCTCAATTTTCTTCAGTTGAATAGATCCAAAACAGAAGCCATCTTATTTGGTACATCACATCACCTCCGCTCTTCTACCATCACCAGTATTACTTTTTCTGGCCAAAATATTCCTCTTTCCACATCTGTTACTAATTTGGGTGCTAGAATGGACTCCCTACTTACTTTTGACACCCACATCAAATATCTCTGTAAGTCATCTTTTTACCATCTCAAGAACATCGCCAAACTCCGCCCATTACTCACCCTGGCAGATGCAGAGAAGCTCGTCCATGCCTTTGTCTCTTCCAGGCTGGATTACTGTAATGCGCTCCTCATTGGGCTTCCTGGCAAGAGTATCCAGAGACTCCAGTATATTCAGAACAGCGCTGCCAGGATCCTGATGAGGGTGCGAAAGCATGATCACATCACCCCAATCCTGAAAACCCTTCACTGGCTCCCTGTTTCATTCAGAATAGAGTATAAGGTGTCCCTTCTTACCCATCAGTGCATTTATGGACATGTCCCTCTTTATCTAGAGGAACTCCTTACGCTCCCTCCGCTCTGTACACACTAACACCCTTCAAGTCCCCAGAACTAAGCTCAGCAGCATGGGTGACGGCGTTTTCATCTGTGGCGCTGAGGCTGTGGAATGCCCTCCCTGATTACCTGAGAGCCCCACAGTCGACTGAGGCCTTTAAGCGAAACCTAAAAACTCATCTTCTTAGAAAGACATTTTGTTAAAGTATTTTATAGATTCTTCTGTTTTTTTTTTATTATTCTATTTTTACTCTGTAGCACTTTGGGATTGCTAAAATATAAAGTGCAATATAAATAAAATTTATTATTATTATTATTATTATTATTATTATTATTATTATTATTATTATTATTATGGGCCTCAACCTCTGTTTAACACTCGAATTACCAAAGCCTATGAAAAAACTCGTAATCCTGGCCCACCTTAAATCCTTTCACACCTCTCCATGAGTGTCTTTTGTGTTGTAAATGTATCGATAAACACAAGCAGCCTGCTATCCCATCCCTCTACCAACGCAGAAAGGGCATATCTGAGACATGTAGTTTTGAGGGAGGGAGTTCACACTGGCCCTGACAAAATTAGTGCTTTAACCACCTGGCCTGTACCTAAGAACCTTAAAGAACATCTGTCCATTTTGGGATTTTCTGGTTATTATTGCCATTTTATTCAAGATTGTTAAACCTCAAAATGACCTCACAGCTGTATACCCTACATTGAAGAAAAGAGCTAACAACAGAATAGCTGGTGGCTAGAAGTATTTTATTCCCAGAGAACCTTTTGGAGATTATTGGACATCTTCATGTCAAACTGCTTTTGAACTGATTATTATCAAGTTAACAACAGCACCAGTCCTGAGTTTTGCCAAACCCAAATTGCCTTATGTGCTCCACACTGACACTAGCACTACAGGACTGGGAGCAGTTCTGTGCCAAGAGTAAGATGGACAAGCATGTTTCATAGCATATGCTAGTAGAGGATTGTCACCTAGCGAGAATGAAATACCCTGCACATAAGCTAGAATTTCTGACCTTAAAATAGGCAGTTGTAGAAAAATTCCAAGACTACCTGTATGACAATCATTTCACTGTGATCACAAACACCAATTATTTAACTTATGTGATTACTTCTACAAAGTTGGATGCAGCAAGCTATCGTTGGTTGGCTGCACTATCAGCATTTAATTTTAACATCAAATATCATGCCAGGAAACAAAATAGATAGATAGATAGATAGATAGATAGATAGATAGATAGATAGATAGATAGATAGATAGATAGATAGATAGATAGACAAGGCCAAGTTGGTGATGATCCAGTGTCATGAGAAGAAAGGAAACGAATAAACCATTTTCCATCCCATCATTTATCATCTTCTGCAGAATATTTAGTTCTTCCTATTGATGCAGTTGTGGCCATCTGTGACAAACATTTTCTTAATGACTGTAGTGATGACTTAATTCCCACCACGTTAGTTGAATCACTTACACTCTATCCTCACGCCATACCTAATGGTCTTCAAGATGACTGTGAAACTGTAACAATGCCTTCCTTTAGTCAGAATGAACTTATTAAACATAAGAATGCTGTCCCTGTCATTGCAGGGATCATTCCTATAATGAAAAAAAGTGAGCAAGTTTCAACTTGTTCCAAAATTGATTCTCCTGATCTTAAGGTAATGATGAAAGAATATAATCATCTGGAGCTAAAGAATGGTATTCTATGTGGGAACTGCCAGTGTGACTCCCAAGCTGCCTATCAACTTGCATTGCTAGAAGCACTACGAGCAATTGTTCTTAAGAATCTCCATGATGATATGGGACATTTGGGAATCAAACACACTCTTTAATTGGTGACATCTCAATTCTATTGGCCTAAAGTGGCTTATGATGTTGAGAAGAAGATCAAAACTTGTGGCAGATGTGTTAGGTGGAAATCTCAGCCTGAGAAGGGCTGCTCGCATGGTCAACATCCAAACCACTAGACCGATGAAATTCATCTGCACAGATTTCTTTTCTTTAGAACCTGACAGCAAAAATACTAAAGATATACTTGTCATCACATATTAGTAGCCATAAAAAAAGGGACCAGAAGGCTAGCACTGTTGCTAAATGCCCATGGGAGCAGTTCCAAGTACATTATGGGTTTCCAGAAAAACTTCATAGTGGTCAATGTAGAAACTTTGAATCACAGACAATTAAAGAACTCTGTGCTCTACTAGGAACCATGAAGGTGAGAACTAGTCCCTATCACCATAATGGAAATCCTGTTGAATAATACAACAGGACACTTCTCAATATGCTAGGTATCTTCAAAAACAAAGAAAAGAATCGGTGAAGTGACTTTGTCACATGAGTCATGTTTGTATGTTTGCATGACTCATTCATGGTTATAACTGCATGAAAAATGAAGTTACGGGCTTCTCTCAATATGAACTGATGTTTGGGAGACCTCAATTACCTGTTGACACTGCATTTGTTCTACCAAGACTTGATGCCCAGACTACATCACATTCGCAGAATGTGAGAACCTTGAAGTCTAACCTTCAGGAAAGTTATCAGCTTGTTATCAGAAACTCAAAAAGTTGCTGACCAGAACAAAAGACAGTTTAATGGAAGGACTAGTGAATATTTTTTCTGTCTGGATTTGAATTGGATGACGGGTCAGCCCACTAGAGTGGAATGCTTCTTTCATTGCGCACATTAACTTCACATCTTTGCATCTGAATTCTAGAACTTTGATGGCAACGAGTTACTCATCTCATCTGAGAACAGATAAGCAAGAATGTTGAACTCCTTAGCTGGTTTAGTCATTGTTACAGTTTTTTACAATTGCTAAAGCACAATTTTGACAACAAGGCTCATTGTTGCAAATCATTTAGCACAATTCATAAAACACCTCACCCAAAGAGCAAAACACCTCACATATCCTGCAAAATGAAACACGGCAACCAAAACTACATATATAATGATCATAATCAAACTACTGCACTAAATGGCACACATGTCAGTTATATCACCAGATTTTTGTCTAACCAACTACACACTGTTGGGCAAAATGAAAAGCACTCTCATCTTTAGTATGCTCTGCCACAATCCTAAAATAGTCCAAATTGTAGAAAATTAGAGTGTTCACATGCACAGAAATATTTGCAGATACACACACATGCATTTATTTTTTTATTTTTCACCAAACAAGTCAGTGCAACATATGCACAGCAGATATATTTACATTGGAGCGAACAAAAATATGCTCAGAAAAAACAGTAAACTGAAAAAAAAAATGTGCAGAAGAAATATATAGAAAAAAAAGAGGCAAGAAAAATAATTAGGCAGCATCTTGCCTCTCAGCTGGGTCTGGCCACAATGCCTCGTCCACATCACAGGCAGTATCTTCCCTTGCCAGACATCGAGGGAAGAAGCGCCTTGAGTGCCTTATCCATCCCTGAATCACACCCACATCAATTTCATCCCATGCCTCTTCCATAGCCTGCACAAGAGGCATGCGCACATAGGGCTGCCGGTCGTATACCTTCCACCGCCATGCCGAAAAGAACTCTTCTATGGGGTTCAGAAATGGTGAGAATGGTGGGAGGTATTGCACGAGAAACAGTGGGTGGTCAGCAAACCAATTTTGGACTGGGGCTGCATGATGAAAGCTCACGTTGTCCCATACTACAACATACCGGGTTCTTGCATGGTCTGCATCATTCATACGCTCTGGTGGAATGAGAATGTTATGGAGTCTGTCCAGAAATGTTAGAATATGGCCTGTGTTGTATGGTCCAAGGTTGGCATGACAGTGGAGGACACCATGCATATTGGAGATGGCAGCGCACATTGTGATGTTCCCACCACGTTGGCCAGGAACATCTATAATGGCTCTGTGGCCAATGACGTTTCTTCCCCTTCTTCTGGTCTTTGCTAGGTTGAAACCAGCCTCATCTATGAAGATGAACTCATGTGGGATTGCATGAGCATCCATTTCCAGTACTCCCTGAAAACAATGAACTAAAATCAGTCAATATGGTGTTATCCAGTACACTGGGAAACAATGTTGCGTGTAATGTGCTGCAGTCAATATTGTACTTACATCCACATATACTCGTTTGAGCTCTTTGTTTCTTTGAGAGTTTCTCTCAAAAGGCCCCTTATACAATTGTTTCAGGCTGATTTGGTTTCGCTTGAGAATGCGAGCCAATGTGGACAGACTGACTCGTTGAATGTTGGTGAATATGGTGTTGTCTTGGATGATGTTGCTTTGAATTTCTCTTAATCTGATTTCATTATTCTCCAAGACTAAGTTTACAATGCAGCTTCCTGTACCCCTGTGAACATTTCGCCCCTTCCTCCACCATGGTTGCGTCTCTCAAAAATAAAATAAAAACAAAAATATAGGGCTTGGACAATGCAGCCTAAAGATTCCCCCACAGTAGAGTAAATTGGACAGGAAACTTTTACAGTTAGTGTATGACATTAGCCATTCATGAAGTACACAGGTGTCACCCAACTGATACACTGTGACATGGGGTGTACTACACAGTGTGAAAGACATTTTGGTTGCATACCTGTGCTCCAGTCTAAATGTCTGGATGACAGAGGCGACAGTAAAATGGCTCAAGTTGGGCTGCACTCTACGTCCAGCCTCTTGCATTGTCAGCCCATGGTTGATGACATGATCAACTAAGGTTGCTCTGATTTCATTTGACAGTTGCTGTCTTCTTCACCCATGACCTCCTATACCAGCTCTACCCCTACCTCTCACTCTTTCCTACCCCTCTCATCCTCACCCTCCCTCTTCCTCTTCCTCTCTCTGCAATGTCTTCCATTGTTCTTGAAAAAAAGGTGCTCACCTGTGGTCTTTTTATAGTGCTTACTTCCTGATTGAAGTGGTAACAATTAACCATTGCGGTGTTTGGCCAGGTGGCAATATATTGGCCAATTAGCTCATGTTTTGTCCTTTTGAATGGCAGTGTGTTGTAATGGCAAACATGTGACTTTATGTCAGATAGTTGTGTCTTACGCAGAGAACCGTGTTCAGTGCATTTAGAAAGTGCCATTTTGAATTGCAAAATGTGTGTAAAGCAGGAAATGTGTTTAGAGTTTTAGAGACTTGAGAAGAGGTTTTGCTCTCTGTGTGTCAGTTTGAATAATTGTGCTATGCATGTCATTTTTGTGTGTTAGCAATTGTGAAAAACTGTAAGTAGTTTGGGACACTTGTTTAACTGATGTAATATACATACATGTATTGTGGTAGAAATGTAATATCTTATTAAAGAAGGAAACATCCTCTAACATGACAAATCAGTTATTAGGCAGGAGAAAAGCTGTTCATGGGATCGTTTAACCCATTTATGTCTTGTGTTCCATTATTGGAACGACAGTCACGTTGGAGTAACATATGTTATGTATAATGTAAGAAGTGGATTTGCCTAGTGTTCCAATTTTGGAACGCCACATAACTCAACAATGGAATGTAATAAAAAAAATTTTCTCTTCAAATTCTTGTTCCTTATATTTTTCTACGCAACATATGTGAATTTCATGCACAAACTCAAAAATTTCAACCTTCGGCATAAATGGGTTAATTACTCCTCTGCAAAATGCCTTAGAGTGAGCATTCTTCAAAAGGAGTCTGTTACAGCATGGTCGGAGTGATCAGAGAAATAAAGAATAGAGGTTCATTTTTTTATGTACAGTGTCAATCAATGCATACATTTTACTCTGGTTGGTTCATTGGTTTATACCCAAATGATTTATATAAAATAAAAATCTGTTATGTTATATCCTGATTCTTCTTATACCTTTGAGCATAAATGGAATGTATGTGTACCACAACCATTTTGTTTTAAAAAAAGGCACTGATAATCACACTTGCAGTGATTTAAAATGAAGCTATGTTCTCTCAGTGTGCAGCAGACGTTGTATTCATGTGTGTTAGTTACTTTTTATGGGTTTGTGCACTTTTTTATTCTGTTAAATGCACTTTGTGATCTGCCTGGATCGTATATGACCAAACTATTTGTTGTATTTCAAAAGGGAAACAAATGTTATTACTAGTACTGTGCACTATTTTGTTTTTATGCCATTTGAAATGTGCCTAGGTCAGATATGATCAAAATGTTTGTTTTCTATTTAAAAAGTGGAAAGAAATATTGCTATTACCTCAGATTCTGTTGATTCTGTTCAGTTATAGCTTTTGTATTGTTTTTTTTTATGTACTTTTTGAAATGCCCGTGTCAAATGTGACAAAGTTGAAAAGGGAAACAATGAATAAACAGCACTTGTTTTTCAATACATTCATTTGTGTTGGTTTAATATTTGTCATTATGTGCTGCTTATTGGCCACTGAAAATGGCTGGCCCAGCTAAATTTCTTGGTTTGAAAATCTGGCCCAACTAAATTTGTAATTGAATAGCCCTGGAGTTTATTATTCAGTGAACAGATATTAGCAAGTAGAACTGACAATATCACTGGTCTGATAGGATCAGTCAGCCAACGGCTGCACATTTTCCTTGATTCTGCTTCTGCTCACGCTGCTTTCGTCTTAGCCACATCTATTTTCCTCCTTGTCATAGCAAACCAAGGCTACCAAGTGACTCTACTGGCAGCTCTGGAGAGCATTCCTAATTCTGAGAAAAATATGCCACTTGTATACATAAATCTGTGCATTGCTAATGAATGACGCTCAAATTGAATTGACTTATTAGACACAAAAAGACTAACATTTAGCATTGTGTTCTCCTTGTCTATATAAACCACTGCCTAAGTGGAGGTCACCTTTTCCATATCAAATTTTTTATATGATATGTTTGGTAAGGTTATCCATATGTCATGGATATTGGGTTTTTTATTATGAACTTGCTCAGGAGTAAATAAGCTAGTTTTTAAGGAAACTTTACCAAGAGATAAAAGCAACAAAATGGGTCAGGCAAACTCTTAGCCAGGGGAGAGAAGGGTGATCAGTACACACAGAGAGAGAAAATTAATCATCAAAATGCAAAGAGAAACAGAGTTGAGAACAAAGTGCTTGTAGTGAATAATGAAGAGATGGACAGGTAGGTAGACATGAATTGACACAACTGCTAAAACAGATTCAAGGAGGTAACTGGGCTTTGTTTTATTGATTTATTTTTTGTGCATTCTACTTAGTATTTGTTTTTCCTTGTGTGGTTTTATAATATACACAATATTTTGTTATGCTTTGGGTCTTATTTTATTATTATTAATGTGGACAAATTCCAGAAGGGTGTCATCTATTCTCTAATAGCAAATACATTTACAAAGTTCAGGTGAATACAACAGAAATGTAGAAGAACATATTCTTTTTTCAAAACAACAATAAATTATTTGTAACCTTGGCTATTGTAATTAGTAGCACTTCACATTAAACTGCTTTAGAGATACTTGATCTCTTCCCAGGGCTAAATTAAGTTTGCATGGCAGACCTCATCAATTCTTTACTCCCTGGGCATTTATTTTTGCTGAAATGATGAGAAGAAAATTTGTATAAAGAAAAAACAAGCTCATCTGTGTAGCTCTGCTCCCTTTCTTACTAACTAGATCCAGGCTGCTGAAAAAAAAATATGCTCTTCATTTACTACAGATTGACAATTAATGAATATTCTTTCTGTAATACTCATAATTTCAGCTGCAAGCAAACTTAAATATTGTTTGCATTAGTACTTAAAATGTTAAACTGCGTCCGGCCCTGCAAGCGGTCCTCCAACTTGCAGGGAAATCATGGGGGTTGATGGCAAGATTGGCACTCCAGCCACTGTAGAAAACTTCACACAGCTGTGAGACGACAGAAAGGACTCCTTTTTGCTCTCTGTTGGAGTAGCTCTGCTGCAGCCGCCCATAGAAAGGCTGCTCGCATCTTGAAGAGGATGGGAGAAAGCCCTCAGGAGCCCCATCCCTGGAAGAGTCAATGAGGTCAGGCCTGTTGGTGATCAGAACTGGTGTGGTGCTGAGGCGTCACCCGCTGCACAGCAATACTCGAGTCCCAATTTGATGTGGTCCATCCGGGTAGGTGCGTGGAACGTCTTGTCTCTTCAGCATGATTATCATCTTCCTCTGCTGTCAGAGGAGCCGCATTTCAGTGGCGACACTCCCTGAGGTGCACAGACCTGGGACTGGCCGGATGTCTGTAGGCGGATACACCTTTTATTGGTCTGGTTGCTCTGATGGCTGTCATACTCGGGGAGTAGCTGTTGCTGTAGCGGATTGGCTTCTTCTTGGTGTCCGATGTCACTCCTTTCAACGAGTGTATTATGAGACTCAGATTTCAGCACTCCCTGGGTGCCTTGTCTGTTGTCTTGGTGTATGCTCCGACTGCGGTGAGTGATGTCTAGGTGAGGGAGACATTTTATTCGCAACTTCGCTCTGTGGTTGATGGGTGCCCATTAGGTGACACTCCTCTGGTCATGGGTGACTTCAATGCAACCACTGGTACTGACAGTCTGGCTATGAGGATTGCCTCGGTCCCAATAATGAAAAAGGCTTCATGTTCCTTGACTTTGCAAAAGATCAGGGGCTGTGAATTGCTGGATCCTGGTTCCAGCACCCTGAGCCGTATTGTTGGACTTGATACTTCAATACTGGTGGTGTGGTGAAGGAGATCGATCACATCCTCATGGGCAGACGCTGGAGGCTCTTGCAAAACTGCAGGGTCTACAGAAGTGCCCAGTTCGTGAATTCTGACCACAGACTTGTAGTTGCTACTCTGAAGATCCAGCTCAGGTCCAGTAGGTTGCCACCTACTAAGAAAATGAGCCTGGACTTGGCCAGACTCCAAGACCAGGCTGTTTCTAATGAGTTTGCATGCAGTTTATGTGAGGAACTTGCGGATTTGGGTGTGACTGCCAATCCTAAATGTGACACCCCGTGTAGTGGGAATTAGGATCACCAGCCTACACTCTAGGTGTCTAGTATGTGAGACCGAGCGTGACCAGGATGATGGTGTAAGACAGGGAGACACGGACACAAAAAGGGTTGGGTCTTTTTTGAAAAATAAAATGAGGTTTTATTTACAGGTGCACTTAAAGAAAACAAAAAATAATGTCATGTGGAATTTATATATTAATACACAGTCCAATACCACAAAGGACACACAAAAACAGTAATTAAATGGAGCCCAAAAATAGTGACTATATACAGTATTTATAGTGTTGACTGAAAGTCCCAAATAAAAAAGAATACTGCATACAAACTGGTGGAAATATGAAGCTGTCTTCCTCCACAATGCTCCAAGTCAGGAAGCTGCTCCTTCAAACAGTGTATACAGGATTCACCAAAACAAAAATATTCAAAATACAGAAAAAGTGTATATACAAAAATAAACAGTGCACCAATAACCACAACCCAATAAATACCTCCACCAAAGTTAATCCAGAGATATTTATATATACAAAAAAAAAATATTTACAATAAGCAAGGCACAAGCCGTAATGCTTGGTAAATTCAAAACGCTGTTCTACCAAGTACCTTTCTCTAAGAAGATCTAGTCAGAAAGAACCAGCCTCTAGAGGCCATGATTCCCTTTTGTATTAGGCGCCCTCTCACCGACCAATTAAACTGTCCTACGTCATCCCTCTGCAAGCACACAATGACGAGAACGCGTCTGTGAGAAGTAATGTCTCCTGCCCTGCAAAAATACTATAAGAGTCCAAGCAGCCGGCACATGCGCGCATAGCTGTGCCGGCTTTTGAGAGCAAACTGCGCTTCTGCCTTCTGCCTTAAGTGAAAGCAAGCACTTTCCATTTTTACATCCTTTCCCTGAGGTACTGCCCAGACAACTACAAACATGGGATCCCTTTTCTAAACCATGGTAAACTAATATTAAGGCACTTCACACTTTCTTTTACTCCTTTAGTTATGAGGTTGCGGGAGGCACAGGCAGGAGTGGAGGACCGACAATACCATCCCGGCCGGTTAATGGCAGGGCCGTCTCTCCAGTCTACACAAGACCCTCCGCGACGCTCCCCAAAAAGTGCTAATATGGTCAGTGAAGACGTCTGTCTGAATTATATAAAAAGGAAAAAGGCAAGTTTCCTTTCTTTATATTTTTTTAACCTTTTTGTTTCTCAAACAAATGCCTCTCTCAACACCATGCAGAGGTCACTTAACTAATTTTATTTAATTACAGGTAAAGGCACATTACCACACTAATGTGATGTGGGAGACCTTCCGTGACAAGATCCTGAAGGTTGCTAAGGGTTTTGTTGATGTTACCGGTGTTCACAGATGGAGGGCACCCTGGATATCATTGAGAGGAGTTGCAGTGCACGGCTCAAAGGCAACTCTGGTCTGTACCGGGAACTAAGAAAGACAACTGTGAGGGCTCTAAGGGCAGATAAAGAGGTGTTTGTTAGAGGAATCTGTGAGCAAGTGACACACCATCTGTGGTCTAGTGACCCAAGTCCTGCTTGCAGATTAATGTAAGCATTACGCACATCTGAATGTGTTCCTCGGAGGCAGTCAGGGTGACTGATGGAACGGTCATTACGGATGACACTGCAGTTGTGACCCGATGGGCTGGTTACTTTGAGCAGCTGTTCAAAGCTGATCCTCCGACTAGGACGTTAGATATGTCTGGGTCTACGGTTCTTGAGGCTGATTCTCCAATTAGAGATTGCACAGGTGGTGAACCATTTGAGGGGAGGCAAGGCCGCAGGGATCTGTGGTATCTGGGGTGAACTTCTCCAGGTGTCCTCCTGGCATTGCAGGCAATCTTTGCTTCCATTTGGAAAACTGGCATCATCCCAACTGACTGTAAAACAGGACTTGTCATACCTATCTGGAAAGGGAAGGGTGATCGCTTGGATTGTGGCAACTACAGGGGGATAACACTACTCTTGGTGCCAAGTAAGATCCTTGCTAGGGTCGTCCTCAATAGGATCTGTGATCACTTGCTCACCTACCAGCGACCGGAGCAGTCTGGTTTTATGCCTAAGAAGTCTACCATTGACTGCATCCTGGCACTGAGGGTTCTCATGAAGCACATACACAAATATCGGTAGTATTTCTTTGCAGCCTTTGTCGATTTTCGTAAAGCTTTCAGTTCAGTTGATCGAGCCGCCCTGTGCGACATACTGAGGGTTCGCAGGATCCCCTCAAGGTTGCTGGATATCATGACCAGCCTGTACACTGGTACTGTGAGTGCTGTGCAGAGTGGAGGCAGAATGTCTGTGTTTTACCCAGTTGATTCTGGGGTTCTCCACAGGTGTGTTCTTGCTCCTACTCTGTTCAGTGCTTGTATGGACTTGGTGTTGGGCAAGGTCGTGGGGTCCAGCGGCTGTGGGGCATCTGTTGGTGAAGAAAGATTCAGTGATCTTGACTTTGCTGATGATGCTGTGATCTTCACGGAGTCAATGGAGGCTCTGATCGGGGCTGTCGAGAGACTGAGCAAGGAGTCTGAGTGTCTGTGCTTGCGCGTGTCTTGGATAAAAACCAATGATCCAGGCCTTTAATGACCTCTTAGGCACAGCCATCAGCAGTGTGTCTGTCTACGGAGAGAGTGTCATCCTTGTCATGAGGTTTACTTACCTTGGCAGTGACATTCATGTCTCTGGTGACTCATCCTATGAAGTCAGTAGATGGCTTGAGAGAGCATGTGGGGGTCATGAGGTCGCTTGAAAGGGGTATGTGGTGCTTGCAATATCTATGCAAAAGTACAAAGGTCCAAGTCTTTAGAGTCCTGGTGCTTCTTGTCTTGTTATATGGTTACAAGACATAGACGCTATCCCGTGACCTGAGATGAAGACTGGACTACTTTGGTACTGCTCATGGAGTCCCGAATGAGACACATTACCTGCATTGTGTGGGAGCGTCACTTACACCCCTGCGGCCATGTGGCGCAATTCCCAGAGGGTGCTCCAGATCGCAGGATCCTCATTGTTAGGGATCTAAGTGGCTGGACCAGGCCAAGGGGTCACCCGTGTAACACTTGACTGCGGTAGATAGAAGGTCATTTCTGGAGTGTGGGACTGGACTATGTGTCTGCTTGGGGGGTTGCCAACCCGGGATCCTGGGCTGTTTTGTCGTGTGGTGGGTGCGGCAAAGCACTGTACCAGTGCATGCCCCCCAACTTGACTTGACTTTACTTGTATTTAAAAGAAAACAGTGCAACTGATGTTGCCACTTTTAAAACTAAAATAAGAAACTACTGTATTACAGAACACTTTTCCTGGAGCCTTTCATACCACCCCCCACTTAGCAAAGAAGTCATCTAAAGTAACAAAATAACCGCAAACATTTGCATTACCTTTTTTTATTTTATCTTATTTACATTACCTTATTTATAATAATAGTAATAATGAATTTTATTGATAACGCTTTTTTTCTCAAACCCAAAGCACTAAAAGGCATCAACAAAAAATGGAATAAAAAATAAAGAAAAACTGAGCCACCTATAATAAAATAAAAACAATTTATAACAAACAGTATTAAACATACAACAAATCAAAACAACAGTAACAAAATAAAACATAGAACATGGAATGAAACACATATAATCAAAATATTTAAACGGAAAAGACCTCAATTCATGTTAGAATCCTTAACAGTTTGTTTGAAAATGTGAGTTTTAAGCAGTTTAAACCACTCAAGAGTGAGGATGTTTCTAATGACTATTGACAGGACATTCTAAAGCTCTCTCTCCAGTGTAGTTCTTTTTACAATGGGGCTGCTGCAGGGTGAAGTTGCCAGCAGAACAAAGAGAACTTAAGGTAATATAGGGTTTGAGTAGGTATACTCAGGGTGTGCTGTGTCATGGACTACTTTCTATGGAATATAATGCATGCATGGACACCAATAGATTTTGCAGTTAGTTTGAAAGGACATTCATTACAATAGTCTAATCTAAAAATAATGAAGGCATGAATAAATTTTTCAGCAACGGACTGTAAGAGAAATAGCCAAAGCCTTGCAGTATTGCAAATGTAAAAGAATGAAATTTCAGTAATGTCTTTAATGTGTGCTACCATCATAAAAAACTGAAATGCTTAACTTTGTGTATAGATGAAGAATTGTCAATTAAAATAAGCACAGTTTTTGAACAGGTATAGTTTACTAAAATTGTATTGCATCCATAATTTTATTTTTTAGAAACAACTGGTAACGGCAGTAGTGGTAGAAAGACATTTAGGTTTTACACCAATGTAGATCTGTGTGTCATTTGCATGGCAGTTATACTTCAAACCATATTTCCTTATAATATTCCCTATTGGCAATATGTAAATGCTAAACAGAATAAGACCCACAAGTAAACCTTGAGGAACACCATAGCATACAGGACCAAAGTGAGATTTACTATTACCTATCACAACAAATTGAGAGTGATCTGAAAAATAAGACTGAAACATTCAAGCACAGTACCAAGATAACCCAAGCCACTTTTCAATATAGTCCATTAAATTGACATGGCATTCTGAGTAAAAGGCAGCACTAAGGTTAAAGAGTACTAAGATGTTAATAGCCCATGAGTCAGTAGAAATAAAGAGATCATTCATAACAAGGTCCAGTCCTCACTATATTAGAATGAGTCAAATAAAATAGGTAGAGGTAGATGCTTATGTAATTGGAAAGACAGGATGGAAGAATTTTATCAGGAAATGAATAGTTAGAGATTGGCTTAGTGTTGGCTACTCAGTGGCAACTAGTCCAGTGGTCAGAGAACTGTTACAAATCTTAAATGATATATGGTCAGATAGAAGAGAAACATTTTTAAATAAAGATGTGTGGAGAAAGAAGATCTCATTTTTGAAAACAGATTAAAATATATACTCCACATTTACGTTAGTAAAATTCAATCAAACAATATATTGAGGACTGATAGGACAGATTTCAACAAGGTCCGAGAATAAAACACTAGAGATAAAATAGTTTAAAAAATGGATTACAAGTCTTGATAGAAGAACAGGCTTGGCTCTTAGTCAGTTTATGTAATTTGTTAATTGTATTAAATAAAGTTTTTTTTTTAAGTTATTTTTTATAGTTGTGACTGATTCTATTCAAACATGTCTATGCACAGTAAGACATACTCAGGTTGCCTTTCTCTAGCTGTGTATGCATAATTCCTTTGGAGAAGACTTTGCAAAATGTCTTTCAAAGGAGCAAACTGATCTAAAAGAAATATGAACATCCAGAAGTAAAATGATCCACAGAGTTAATAACTGTATACTCAGAAGCAAAATTAAAGAAGAAATCATGAGGAGTGAGTTCATGGAACACTTGAACCAAAAGTAAGTTTTTGATCTGAATTAATCGATTCAGTGCCTTTGAGATTATTTCTATCAACATGGGTAGTACAAACCAAATCCAGAATATGACTTGTCTTGTGTGTAGAACATTTATCCTGCTATGAGAGGTTGAAACACTCAAGAATGTCAGAAAAAGGCAAAGCATAGTTGCAAACAGATTTATTAACAAGGATATTAAAATCACCATACAAAATTATAGTTGGAGGAATGGATTTAGCATGGGAGGCCAAAAGATAAGTGAAATTAAGACTATGGAAACACAGGTGATTTTAAGCACACAACATTCAAAATATATTGCAAATATAACAGTCTTAGAACATATGAGCAATAAGAATTTCAGAGTGACATAGGTCAGCTGTCTTGATTACTCTGAGAGTATTTTTGTGCCTGCCTGTGAATCTATAAAATCAAATTAATGGTGTTGCAGGAGCAGAACAATAATACACATGCCAATAATATCAAGTGGAATGATGAGTTTAATTAACGGGTTGAACAATTCCAAGTGCTTAATAGATGTAATGTGTTATAGAGTTTAGCCAGGGATAATCTTTCATACCTCAAAGCTTTGATGGTGAACGTCTGATCACCATGGCACTGATTTCACCACCAAAGTGAAAGTGAAAAATCATGGACCAGACATTTGATGTCAATGAAACACTTAAATGTTTACTGGTACAAAATCCCAAGGAATACCATAGAAAATATGCAGAACAACAACAAGAACAATTTTTATTTCTGTTGCAGATTTTCATATACTGTAAATAGTGTAGCTCAAAGTGCTTTACAAGATGTAAAAGAAGCAACAACATGCAAAGAAAAACAAATTAAATTAAATAAGCAAAATAATGCATACACAGTAAACAAAAATAAATAATACACACTTACATAAGACAGATATATAATTAAGAGAATTGAGTCCTTAAATATAGAATTTTTTTTTTATTTTAAGTCTCTAAGACCGATGATAAGGTCAGCTGTCTAATGTGGACAGTAAAAAAAAACAAAAAGCTACATAACTATAATAAAAAGTCACCACCAACACCAAGTTAGCCAAGGCACAAAAGAGTAACACTAACCAGTCTGTTGGAGGAGGGCAGCAAACCCACCAGGCAAATAAACTTCAGACACAACTAAATGAGAAAGTGGAGACTGAATCATTAGCTTTGGTGAAAGAGCAAATCACACTGGAAGAGGGCTTGCAGAGGACAGGTGAAGTGTAGTAGTTTAGCAGTGTAGCAAAGTAGTATCAAAATCTGACTTCAGGGTAAAAAGTTTCATTACACAAGTGGAGATTAAAAGTAAAGTAAAAAGAAAAAAAGGCATCCACAAGGCCAAGTAAATTAATATTTTTATGAGTAGTAAGAAAAATTTTAAATAACTTAAAAGTAGGGCTGTAGACAAAAAATTGTATTACATTGTCAATAACTCCAGTAACAGAATATAGTATATGGGTTTAAGAAGATTGCATATGAACCTGCTATACAACCTAAAAGTCACAACAACATTCTTTACCCACTTTTTAAATCAAAGGGTCATTAAGAGCCATAATCTCTTCTGGCAGCATCATATACAATGCAGGAACCAAACCATTTCAGAGCTTGCTCAAGCTTATGCACAAGCCAGGGTCATAATCCTCCATATTTAATAACTGCAAAAAATAAGAGAAATACAATGGCCTTTTTTTTTTCTTATTTTATTTTTTCCTAAAAAGTAAATCTGGTCTCGAAAATTTTAATGAGGATGCCTTATTATAAAAATTTGTTTCTAGTAATTAAATTACCAAATTATCATTTCTTTTTAAAAAGCTTATTAAACTTAACTACTCTATCTAAATATTTTATTCAACTTTTTAACATTCAGTTATTCAATCCTCTGCTCTACTGTGGGGTCATGACTGTATAATTGCTGAACATTGAGTCATCTAATGTGAGCAAGATTTTATTCAGCTTTTTGTACCTGGCCAGTCAGGGAATGGCAAGACATTGCTGAATATTGCATGTGAAGGCTTTTGAAATATGCAAGAGATCTAAACTTCCTAACAGCTTGTCTGCTGGTCTTTTGTCATATATTTCAGTACTAATTAAACATTTTGTAGTAGCATTTGTATGGATTTCATTATTGATTATCCCTCTCAAATATTTACTGTAAATTGCTCATTGATTTCCTTAATGAAACTACCTTCTGCCTCAAACGTTTTGAATATATTATTTTATCATCAGAGTTTACAGAGATCCACAATTTAAAATACTTTTTGCTTTAAATTAGGTGTTCGGTTTAATCTTGAATTTAGTGATCATTCTACAATATGTCTAATGGCCAAACAGAATGACTGAAACTGATTTAGAGAAATATTCATACAGTAAATCCATATACCTTCTTGCTAATTATGAATTGTGAATTAGAACAAATATTGCAAATAATACCAATTTAACACCTTTATAAAGATTTAAACTTGTGAATGTGTTAATGATTAGAACATTTTTTTTGCAATAATTGACTCTGTATTCAGAAATCCATTTTAAAAATTTTGACTACCCATTGTGAGTGTCATGAAGGACAGAAGGGAATCCCAGCTGGACGAAGGCATGACCTTCTACCAAAATGAGCAGAAGCCGGAGACAAGGAGTAGTTCCATCTTCATAACATAAGGAGGTAGTGGTCCGTTGGAGTTGTCCCAGCTTTGACACTAGCAGGGGTTCATGGGAACTGAAGTCTGGAAATGCAGCCCTGTCGGGATCTCTGGGTGCTGCAAGGGAGCGCTATCAGGATAGGAATACCCTGATTCCCAAACAAGCTGGAACTGCCCCCCACAAGTCATGCTGGGTCACCCTAAACCTAACTCTAACCCAAATCTTGAGGAGTCAGAGTCGGGAGGCAACACTCAACTGGAGGCGGAAGGAGAGGAAAGAATTTCATTATTCATATGGTTTATAAACCTTTGTTCTTTAATTCTTGGCTTCTTTGTTCAAAAACATATTAATTCTCAAAAGCTACAGTAAATGGACAATGTCGTAGGTAGGGACCTAAGGAACTCTTTTAGTTTTTGGTCAGTCACATTCACGGTCCTGTCAATGAAGGCATCAATGAAGGCAAAGAGCACTATTGTTCTTGATTTCCTTTTAAAATAAGGGACAGGTCTGCTCCTCATCTTTCTCCTGATTTGTCTTTGTACTTCCAACAAATCTTGTACTGTATTACCTACCACATTTTCATATACTCCTTTCTTTTAGATGCTGTACTTTTAAATCAGAAGCCTAGAACATTTGTAATGCTTCAGTTTTAGCGCTTTTACTGAATGCTCATTTAGATACATTCCTTATTTGTCCCTTTGTTATTTTCAAACTGTGTTTTGTTTTTTTTTTCTCAATAGACTCTGATTTGATGTGAGATTTTTGTTTGCTGATGACCTTTCCCGTAAAGGTTCCCTTTCTAACAGCACTCAAGTCATTAGGATGTGTCTACTTACTAATAGATATCTACTTGCATAAGTTCAAAAGTAATTTATTTGTGTGAGGGGTGGTTTAACGCTGATGCAAATAATTAGTCATACTGATGACGATTATAGGTTTTTGTATAAGCTGGCTTTCAGCTCTCACACATTAGTGTCAACAAATTGCACCTCACTTAACACTTAACTTTCACTGCTCCTTTTTAAGAGAAGACCTTTACAAATTCAAATTGGGAGAAAGAGAGGTAAGTAAGTAACATACCCCTACCTTGAAACTCAGAAAAAATGTAGGGAAAGTAATTTCTGACAGTAACTTAAAAAAATGCATTATTCAGAAAAGATTAAAAGGGACAGATAGAAATACTGAAGAATGTTTAAATGCAGTATTATTCACATTAAAAAACAGTTTCTGAACACTGTTTATTATGTATGTTAATAAACATTCACTTTTAAATGTTAATTTTGAATCTGTTTCTCATGTACAGTCACAAACTGAAAAGTATTAATATTATGGACTCATTTATTTAATATGTCATTTTTAATTAGCTTCAACTCAGTATTCCCAAAAAGTGAATACTTCTTGATTATTGTAAAATGGATATTAAATACATCTAAAGAGTTAAGATCAAATGAGTCATACTAAGTACCAAGTAGTGTCACTATTCATGGCGGCACGGTGGCGCAGTGGGTAGTGCTGCTGCCTTGAAGTAAGGAGGCCTGGGTTCGCTTCCAGGGTCCTCCCTGCATGGAGTTTGCATGTTCTCCCCGTGTCTGCGTGGGTTTCCTCCCAAAGACATGCAGGTTAGGTGCATTGGTGATTCTAAATTGTCCCTAGTGTGTGCTTGGTGTGTGGGAGTGTGTGTGTGTGTGTGTGTGTGCCCTGCGGTGGGCTGGCGCCCTGCCCGAGGTTTGTTTCCTGCCTTGTTGGCTGGGATTGGCTCCAGCAGACCCCCATGACCCTGTAGTTAGGATATAGCGGGTTGGAAAATGGATGGATGGATGGATAATGGATGGATGGATAGTGTCACTATTCTTCTTTCACATCATCACGAAATACTTAATTCTACAAGTGAGTAAATTAACTTAATGCTGATTTGTAAAATAAGCAGATTTTGGCATCTGCTAATCTTCTGAGCAAGTGACTCTACTGTGTAAAAGTAACATTCAGATAATCAATTGAGTGTGTAAATGTATATCAAATGAAGGATCAGCTCATCTTCCCTTAGGTAAAAATAAATAAATAAATACAATTCAAAGGTTTATTTATTTATTTTTGCTAAATTAAACAATATGTGATTGTTGTTCTTGTGGTGTCTGTGGCACTTTTCAGTGCATTAAGGAGTCTAAACAGTAACACTTTAAAAGACCAAGCAAATTGATTCTTTCTAGCAGAATAATTATACACATCACCACTGTCTTGTCAAATAATGAATTTTGATGGTGTTTTCTGGCATGGCCTGAAAAGCTGCTGCTTGCATCAATAAACCTGTTTAAAAATTTTAATTATATTACATAAGCTCCAAGATCAAAGAGCAAACAAAAATTCTGTGATTGTTTGCCAGATATATAATGTGCTGTACACAAAACTAATAAAAATCCTCTGCCTTTGTGCTTTATCCACATCCACTTTAATTAATTTTTGATATAGCACCTTTCACTGTGAGATATTATTGTTGGAATTTAATATAACACAGTGAGTAAGTGAATATATCTGTCTTTTATTTATTGCTTTTAATCAGGAGGTATTTTTATATGACAGATTATCTTCATGAAATAGCATGCAGCTGGATTTAGATCATATCCAAGACATTACTTAGCTCACCAGTAAGGGTTCAAAAGAATTCCTTTTATCCAAATTCTGTTATATATACATTGATTATCCTTCCCACCTAATGGGAATTTGTATATTTTCACTGTGGTTATCTGTGTTTCCTAAACATATTATAGTTTCATATCAATTCTTGAAAAAATGTTGCATAAATAAATTGGAGTTGGCTATTGACACTGTGTGTCTCACTTTCAGGCAAGACATGATTAGAAGTGTCTTTTAAACACTCGGGTCAACCTTTTCTGGTGAGATTAATGCTATGCTCCTGAAAAATGCTGAAAACTCTGAGACAGGCCTTTATGTAATTTTTACTTGTTTCTATTAAGTGATCAACCATAGTAAAGCACATGTTGAATATTTGCCTAATTATGTAATCAATTAAGTAAACCAACTTAAATAATGTGATTGCTTCTCTGGTTAGTCACCAGCAAATGCCTTTCATATCTTTGTGGGTGTCTTTGGAAAGGACAAAGAGAATCACTAGTCATGCACTCTTTTTGCCTGTTACCACAAAATTAACATAGAAAGATATTTATTTTAAAGAGACCAATACAGAATTGCAGAGAAAAGGAGCATTGAAAAAGAAAAAGGAAATATAGAAAGATTATGAAAGATACTTTGCTATAAAGAAAGCTTAGAGTTTCATTCTGTTACATTTCTAATTCCCTATGGTCTTAATAATAATGTTCTCTTTGGCCAATAAATATATGATTTATAAAACTGTGCATACACACAATTGTACACACTTTACCTTTATGAATCACAATCATCTTGTAACTGTTCACATGTGAATGTGACTCAAACCCTGCCTGATTATCACTCTGAAAAGACCATATATGAACCATACTAAAGTACATGAATATACAAATATTTACATTAACGCTCCCTTGCCCCTAAACAATAAACAAAAACATGTAACACAAATACAAACATGGATTAGATAAACACCACAATTGAAAATGTGGTGAAAAATGAGTCCAAAATAACGTCTGGCAGTACTGATACTGGCTGTAGTGTACTGTGCTCCTTCCCGAAAACAAAACAACTTCACTGTGAAAAGTTCTGGCAATGGCTGGTATGAATCCGAACCTTGGGGTTTTTCGGCTCTGGTTGTCGTGATGAAAAAGCAAGCTGTGGAATGATGCAATAAACAGCAGTTATGAGTTTGAAAATGATTGGGTAAATTGTCTCCTTTCTCCTCACGATTTGCCTCCTCTCTCTCTCCTCGCCTCTCTCTTTTGCCTTCAGTCCTCTTTTTTAAATGCAAAATGTCCCGGATGTATCTGGTGAGTTAACAGGTGATTTCCGTCTTGGGGCTGCAGTCTCTCTCCATCATTCTTCCCCTCTGCACTTACAGGGACAACATTTACTGATGCACATATAACAGACAGTAAACGGGATGATGAAAACAAAACACAATCAGCACGAAACATGTAACATACTATTATTATGTAGCCCTACTACACCATGCTGACGGTATATACACCCATAAAGATATCTGGATGCTTCTTCAGTACCATGCACCATAACGCGGAGTACAGGCAAGATCGAAAAAAAAAAAACACGTTCAAATGACAACTCATGTTCAAATGGCATAGTGTTTTCAAATACAGTAATCCCTCCTCCATCGCGGGGGTTGCGTTCCAGAGCCACCCGCGAAATAAGAAAATCCGCGAAGTAGAAACCATATGTTTATATGGTTATTTTTATATTGCCATGCTTGGGTCACAGATTTGCGCAGAAACACAGGAGGTTGTAGAGAGACAGGAACTTTATTCAAACACTGCAAACAAACATTTGTCTCTTTTTCAAAAGTTTAAACTGTGCTCCATGACAAGACAGAGATGACAGTTCCGTCTCACAATTAAAAGAATGCAAACATATCTTCCTCTTCAAAGGAGTGCGTGTCAGGAGCAGATGTCACAGAGATAGAGAGAAAAGCAAACAAATCAATAGGGCTGTTTGGCTTTTAAGTATGCGAAGCACCGCGGCACAAAGCTGTTGAAGGCGGCAGCTCACACCCCCTCCGTCAGGAGCAGGGAGAGAGAGAGAGAGAGAGACAGAGAAAAACAAAACAGTGAAAAATCAATACGTGCCCTTCGAGCTTTTAAGTATGCGACGCACCGTGCAGCATGTCGTTTCAGGAATCAGCTGCACAAAAGATAGCAACGTGAAGATAATCTTTCAGCATTTTTAGACGAGCGTCCGTATCGTCTAGGTGTGCGAACAGCCCCCCTGCTCAATCCCCCTACGTCAGGATCAGAGAAAGTCAGCGCAAGAGAAAAGTAAGCTGGGTAGCTTCTCAGCCATCTGCCAATAGTGTCCCTTGTATGAAATCAACTGGGCAAACCAACTGAGGAAGCATGTACCAGAAATTAAAAGACCCATTGTCCGCAGAAACCCGCGAAGCAGCGAAAAATCCGTGATATATATTTAAATATGCTTACATATAAAATCCGCGATGGAGTGAAGCCGCGAAAGGCGAAGCGCGATATAGCGAGGGATTACTGTAGTGACGTTTTCATGCATGAATGTGTGTATGCATGCGCAAGAGAGGTAGAGACAGATTTAATCTCATTCATTTACTGGAATATAAAATAAACACTTTCACAAAGTATAATGAAACAAGTGTGCCTTTATTCAAGAATAAGACTGAATAACAAAAAATTCAAGTGACAACAAGATACCAAGAAGACATGATTCAGCAGTGTTTGTGTGTCTGTTTATATCCCTTCTGCAATATCTTTTACAGGTATCAAAACTTTACACCGGCTGTTACAGACTGAAATCAAAGGCTTCTTCTTTTGGGTGCATACACTGTCAGCATGGCACTGCCAGAACTAAACACTAGCGTGGAGAGTTGGTCACATACTGAAGTGACTTTAGCTGCAGGTGGAAGTCTCATTTTACATATGGTGCCAAGCAGAGTTGTGTTGCAGTGCAGCAGTCTATTAGCCAGCAAAGCACTGTGAAGAAGCTGTCTGTTGTTACGATTCTGCCTTTGTCCAGAAACAGCTCCATAAGCTTATTGACAAACAGACTCGAATAAGTCTTTGCCCTGAGTTGTAACTCAAAACACAGCTCTCAACAAAACATTTCCAGATGTCTGAAATCGCAGCAAACCTGTCGTTTTTCACAAGTTCTTCACAGTTGTCTTTGTTGTCAAAGCACAAATACCACATGATAGTCTGATAGTGATATCTTTGATTGCCAGTACAACAAATAGTTCTGAGCAGGCATCAACCACAGCAACACCTGTGGTCATCGCTGCTCTTGTGAAAAGAATGGAGATAAACGTCATCAACTCAGAGAGGGAGAGGCAAGTTCATTGTGCCATGTGAACGTCGCTGACAGAATAAAACTAAATAATAAAAAAATAGCCAAAATTTACACCAGGTGTTACAGACTCAAATGAAATGTAAGTTTTTATTATATTATAGTAATAATAATAGCAGCTCATTATTCAAAACGCGGAGCGCCCAGACTCGAACACGGAACCTTTTAAGTTTTAAGGCAGCAGTTCTTATTGCTGCACCATCTAAGAAGACATATGAACTTTCTGTCGATTGACATTTAAGCTTGGGTTTGTAACTCATTGACAGCAACATGTATTATATGTTATATTCTTGAATAAAAGCGCACATTTATTTGATATTTGGACTAAAGTCTTCACACATTATACAGTTCACATCATTATTAGTATAACATGGAAAAAGTTTCTGCTTTAGGTATGTGTTCAACATTTCTCATCTTGCATTTCTTTTCATCCTACACATACACAGATCTTTGTAGACACAGAACACACGTGAAATGTATGTATTCCAAATAATGATATATTATTTACCTTATACTTTAGCTTCTATACTACTCCAGGCACCTCACACCATGATAAAGATACTTGAGCTGGGAGAAGTTTGCGACTGACTTCAGCTCCATTGGGGTGAGGGGATCGACATATTTGCAAAACAAAAGACGCTGATGAGGCCTGGGATTGCGAGTTTTTTAGTAAGCTTCAGGGATTCTAGTGTTAACAACACTACTAGTGAATTACTGCTTCTAACTAAAGAGCTCCTTGAAAGGTGGTGAAAGACCAGACAATTTCCCAAATTAACACTAGAATTACCAGAGCCTATGAAAAAACTTGTAGATCCGGCCCACCTTAAATCTGTTCGCACCTCACTGCCAGCGTCTTTTGTCCTGTAAATGAGTCGATAAAGACAAGCATCAAGCAGCCTGCTATTCCATGCCCCCACCGACTTAGAACGTGCACAAACTTCTCCCAGCTCATGCCTTTATTGATTATCTGGGAAGTGCTGGAGTTTTAGAGTGGAAATAATAGATCATTATTTGGAACACATGCATTTAATGTGTGTTCCGTTTCTACAATAATCTGCGTAAACACATTTTTAAAACAAACATTTTTCATATTTTAGTAGTAAATGACAAAATGTAGGCATAAACTATATAATGTATGAAGCCTGAAGTCCAAAGATCAAATAAACACTTTCACAAAAGGTTCAAGGAAAAGACAACAGCTTCCATGGCGTAGTGGTAAGACTTGCTGACTTGTTGTTTGCATAACATCTTGCGCTTGTAATCAGTGACCACGTGTTTTTTTTGTGTTTTTTTTTCCCCCAATCTTGCCAGTCTCCACGTTGCTGTATGGTGGTGTTTCTTCTGTACTCCTTGACATGTAGAGGAAAGAATAGTACAGAGAGGTCAGTTCAGTGCTATATGCAATCATCAGATTCAAATGTTAACAGTTCACACACACGCAAGGGCCGTCCTTCCTACATTTACGACAAGTGTACCTGTTACAATGTACACACTTCTCTCTATGCTGTGGTTTCTATTACACACCTGAGAGACAATATATGTGAAAACATCATCGCACTAATGCAATATTTTTTGAAAACGAACAGCGTCAGATTGGGTGTGAATTTGTGCTGGCACTGTTACGAGTCAGATCAGGAGGGGCGAGGTTGGGGGGGTACAGCGTGATCGTGACTGAGAGAATAAAACTGAAAAAAGCTAACTTTTACAAGTACAATAAATTTATACCCAATGTCCCATATATTTGTCTCTTTCTTTTTTTCTCCGTGCTGCGTTGACATCATGCACCAGAAGGCGTGAGCTTATGTATATAGGCTGAACAGGACCGGAGAAAGTACAGTCCCCTGTGGCGCTTCTGTGTTGCTGACCACAATGTCAGATGTGCAGTTCTCAACACGCACATACTGAGGTCTGTCTGTAAGATAGTCCACGATCCATGCCACCAGGTATGAATCTACTCCCATCTATGTCAGCTTGTTCCTAAGGAGCAGAGGTTGGATTGTGTTGAAGGCGCTAGAGAAGTCTAGAAACATGATTCTTACAGCACCACTGCCTCTGTCCAAGTGGGAGAGGGATCAGTGTAGCATATAGATGATGGCATCCTCCGCTCCCACCTTCTCCTGATATGCAAACTGCAGAGGGTCGAGGGCGTGTTGAACCTGTGGCTTCAGGTGGTGAAGCAGCAGCCTCTCCATGGTCTTCATCACATGTGATGTCAGAGCAACAGGCCGGAAGTCATTCAGCTCACTAGGACGTGATACCTTTGGGACTGGGGTGATGCAAGATGTTTTCCAAAGACTCGGGACTCTCCCCTGTTCCAGGCTCAGGTTGAAGATGCGCTTTAGAGGACCCCCCAACTCCGATGCACAGACCTTCAGCAGTCGTGGCGATACTCCATCTGGACCCGCTGCTTTGCTGGCATGAAGTCTCCTCAGCTCTTTGCTCACCTGAGCTGTTGTAATTATGGGTGGGGATGTCTCTCCTATGCTGGTATCAGCAGAAGGATGTGTGGAGGGTGCAGTACTCCGAGGTGAGAGTGAGAGTGGGTTAGGGTGGTCAAACCTGTTAAAGAAGTTGTTCATTTGGTTTGCTCTCTTCACGTCTCTCTCGATGGTGGCACCCCGCTTCAAGCTGCAGCCAGTGATGATCTTCATCCCATCCCACACTTCCTTCATGCTGTTATTCTGCAACTTCTGCTCCAGCTTTCTCCTGTACTGCTCCTTCACCGCCCTGAGCTGGACTCGGAGTTCCTTCTGCACGCGCTTGATCTCATGCTGATCACCGCTTTTAAAAGCCCTTTTCTTCTGGTTCAAAAGGCCCTTGATGTCACTTGTAATCCATGGCTTGTTGTTAGCATAGCAGCGTACAGTTCTTACTGGAACTACAATGTCCATACAGAAGTTAATGTAATCGGTAGTGCAGTCAACAACCTCCTCAATGTTCTCACTATGTGATCCCTGCAGGATATCCCAGTCTGTAGTTCCAAAGCATTCTCTCAGAGCCTTCTCTGCCTCCGGGGACCACTGTAGTGAAACAGTTTCTTAACATTGAGAACAGAAAATAGACTTGCTCTTTCCTCAACACAAAAAGCACTAAAATGATCATCAAAAGACACAGAGACCACTTCAGAAAGTAAAAGATATGCCTGGGCTTCTTTTATAATGACAGTGACTATTTTCTTAAACAACGGCATTTCAGACTCATTTCCACAGCACACAAACATGTCAACATGATACTCAGTACCAAACATTTTCACCCAATTTGTTGTACAAATATCACAGCAAGGAGTTAAATGAGGTTCTTCTATTATCATCTCACACCCTTCCAGATTACATACCATGTCAGTTTTAATCGGCCCATGCTGAAATCTCTCAAATTTTACATTTTCCCAATGAAAGGCCATATGTGATTGATGTGTACTGGCTAGAGTTTTGGTGATATTTTTAAAGTTTTTATTTGATCTTTTAAAAACGCTGTGTTTTGCATCAAATCTCATACACCACATGTGTAAGACAGGTCCTATTTTTCTCATACAACGGGGATAATGAACTAAAAAGTGGTGTTTGGGTAGCAACTTTTTATGAGGAAACATTGTTTTAAAAAGTCTATGATGATCTGAAATTAAGTGCTTAAGATAATATGTCATGCCTTCTGTTACTCGAGGAGAAAAAATAATATTCACTATCTGTATCAAAAGTAAAATCAAGTGCCATAAAGGATTGGTCCTTTCAAAAAGATACCCAAAAATAAGTGGGGTGTTACGCAACAGGCACCAAGCTTGACTTGCATTTAATCCAAGATCTTTGCTGTCATCCAATTTTAAGACACTTGGATGATTTTTTCTTTCAAGGTATCCGTAATTGAAACACTGAATTCGTTCACAAAAATCAGTCAAAGAAATTACCTTCTCATTCACCAAATGTTGATAAACAAGTTTCAACTTGTACTGTGCCACGCCTTCCAAAATGTCATGCATTATATCAACAGCAAAATTTTCACAAGTATTATAAAACTTCAGTGTATTCAACAAATAAGCTTTCTTCACCCCAAAAGTGGAAGATACATTTGAATTTTCTTCCTGAGCACTGCAGTGCACCAAATGTGCTTCTTTAGTGCGAAAAAGAACATCAGGGTGGTCTTCAGTAAAGATCCACTGAAAGGCATCTTTTTCAGCCAAACAAAAACGACAACAGTAGGTTGCACTGAACGATTCTACAAAACCAAATAAACTATGCAGAGCCAAGTTGTCTCCTGTGACTTGAACAACAGTTCCTTTCAATGGAGTGTGAGACAAAGGAGTAAGGACTTCATGGGTTTCTAAAGTTTTCAAATCCTCCACAAAAGGCTTAAGAATTGCATCAAAGCCATATTTCTTCACATCATCAAAGTGAAAAAGTAAAACAAGGTGAATATTCATTAAAACTGAATTGAATTTTGGTGGGAGATTTCGCAAAATGAAATACATACAACCAAGTTTGTGGATTCCCTTTTTAGAACCCAAAGGGTTTGCTGTCTCAAAGTCATCATAATAAAGTTAAAGCTGCAATTAGTTGTTCTCATATCTAAAAAGACTATTGTTTTGGACATATTCCCCATCACAAATGTCATTATAAAGACGTTCAGTGTGGTGTTTTGGCTGTTGGAAGGCCTCAAGTATTTCTTTGTTTCTAAACAATGATTGAATTGTTTTTAAAACAGGGACATAAACAAACTTTTCTGGTACAGGAATTTGGCAGTATATCCCCGATGTTCTATCCTGTCTCACATCAAATCTGACACCAAGAACATATTCTACTGGCTCGACAATTTCCTACTTGCTCTTACAATATTTATGATGCTTTGCTTCTGTATTAAAATTTGTAAAAGGGTTTTCTATTGAACTTAAGCAGCCTTCAACTTTCTCCCAATGTACAGGTGGAATATTTTTAAGAACAGCCTTCTTTGTTCTAGTTTGTATTTCACTGACTAAATTCTCCATTGAAAGAACAACAGACTGTACTGTGCTATGAGCAACTCCAGAAGATTGTAAATGTGCAACTAGAGCACCACACATCATTAAAATCAATTTCAGTCACAGGAGACTGGGTTTTTGGTTCTGCACTTCTAGAAGGGCCTTCATCTCCTTCAGCAAATGTCACATCCGTTTCACACATAGAAAGAACACTACAATTATATCCATGGGACTCAGAGATTTTCTTACCCTGTGGTACAAATGTACTACTTTGGCAATTAAAAGGAACACTAGTGCTATGAACTTGAACTAAAAAAGTTCCAAACACAGATAAGCATCCAGTCTCAGCACAATGTAAATGTAAAGTCTTTCCTGGGTAAAGGCCATGGTGAAATTTCAAATGGCGGCAAATAAATGAAGTGTTCTCATGAAGAGATTTACAAATGAAACACGTAAACATTTCTGGCAATTAGTCCATGTCAGTCCATACATTTACTTATTTGCATTCAGAAATCTAGCTCTAAGTTCCTTCACTCTTGGTCTTTCCTTAGATGCACCTATATCGATGTTGTACACTGCAGTTTGGATAAACACATAAAAACTGTCAAGTTCCTGGCTATATGATGTGCTGAAAACAAAATGTGCCTTGAACAGCTCATCAAATGCTGCTACAGATGTTTGTGCCTTACATGGTATTGCCTTATTGTCCACAATAATGTAGAAATTCTGGATCCTCTTTTTGTGTTCTCCAATGCAGAGCAAAAAAGGTTGAGATGGTTCAACATTTGACAAGAAAGTCTGGATACTTGTACCAACCTGTAAAAAAAAATCAATTTCAAAATAAACATTGAGTAGGAATTTCACAGACTTGGGCATGGATCACTAACACCAAACAGCAACACGTCGCAGTTTACTTTCTCCTTGTATTAAACATTAAAAGGCAAACCTGCTGTGGTTCACTAATGGGTAAGTTGTTGCTGTCCAGCATTCTAAATGAGTAAAAGCAAACATTTACCCTTGTTCAATGTTTAATTTAAAGAAAAAGCCACTAGACAGACCGGATATGTTAAACATACCTTCAGAAACTGCAGCAAGTAGTCCTCTGCCTGAAGAGCGCTGATTTTAGCCGTCTTCTTATGACGTCTTGATGTAGGAGGAAGAAGATGCAGCAGAAGACACAAAGAGGCAAGGTCATGGTCCCAACCTAAACATTTCAGAAGATGAAGAAATCCAAAGGCTCAGCAAAATTTAACTAAAGACCAATTCTATTCAACATTAGTGTGCACTTACCGGCATCACTTTCTCCTTGTGCAGACTTGATTAGATCATTCACATGTGCATTTAGAACCAGACCTTTACTATCTTCAATTACTCGTGGCCTGAAGAATGTTGGCCACTTAGCAAGAAATTTCCCAGCTGTCTCCTCTCCAAACAGCATGACAAACTCTTGTTCAATCTGAAATTAGATAATAAGTGCATCAACACAAAGTCCTCCTTCTTGTCAACTTCCTACAAATTTTAGACCTGATCTTATACTTAAACAAGACCTTAGGAAACTTTGGAATATATTTAGCAAAGAAAAGTGTATATAAAAAACGAACACTTACAAGACCAACTGTATCAAGAAACCTAGGGAAGGTATCTAGGATGTCTGTGGACTTATCAGCATCATGAACTAGAGTTTGTCGGTATTCAAAAGTGGCCTTCATTTTCTCCCTCACAACAATCTCATCTGATGAGTGGTTTAGGATTGATATTGCCTCACAACACTCATCACCAGTGAGTTGCCGTCCAGAAGTAACAGGCCTCCGCTCAACCTGTGGACCACCACTTGATTCTGGAGCTTGTTTGCCACTTTTTGAGTTTATGGTTGTGTTGCGTTGAACAGTTTTCAAACGCCAAGCAAGATAGCCACTTCCACTTGCTGGATCATAGAAATGTTCCTGCAAAAATAAACGACATATTGTATATATCATGATATAGCTTCATAGATTATAGTGCAAACCATAAATGACAGTTTAAGGTAGTTGCACCAATGATATTCTGATCATATGTGCTGTCACAAGCATGCTTCACTAACCATTATGTTTCCAGTATACCAGGTTGTAAAACTTACATATCCATTTTTTGAGAAAGGATCCGCTAGATATGGAAACAAAGCCACAGTTCCTTGAGCATATTTGATGCGCACACTCAGATGAGGGGGTACTCATCTAAAAAATAATAAATAAAACACATGAATGACATGAAAAGAGACAAGCACCATTTCCACTGTTAAGCTTTTGACACATACCCATGCACCTCAACCATGTCAGCAACAAGAATATTCACTAGCTGTCTCCTGGTGCTATCTGACAAGCTTTTCTCATATTCATGAAAAATCATGTCACCACCTGGTTTACAGTTCAGGGTAGCACACACCATCTGTGTAACATACAGAACATCAGAATAAGGTCAACTAATCAGCTATATGCTATATGTTATTCAACTATATTTTAATTTCAAAACAATATCCAAAAAATAACTGTTGTAACAAGGTTACCAAATTACTAACCATGTATTATACAAAAGTCAATATCAGTTAATTAGATTAGTTTGCATATCCTGAAAGATTTAACACCTCAATGAACTCTTACACTTTTTGCTGCTTTCTTATCATCACATCTCATTTTCTTGCTTGGGAAATCTTCCACAATCTGACAAGGACTTTCAGTAAGGATCACAATTGAAGCAGAGGAGAATGATGCCTCTGAGCAACATAAATCTGAAGGATCTGAAAAAATTAAGAAGACAACAATAGGAACACATTTAAGGGCAATATCATTAAAGGCAGCATTTTATCTTATGGAATTACAATTGAAAGATCCTTTTCATTCAATTAAATGAAAAACTGAAGTAAATAAAAAATTTATGAAAAATGCCAAAACAGTTTGATGCAGATGACTAATTACCATCCTTCAAACAAGCTCTCAACAAAATCTCATCTCCTTTCTGCAGAAAATCACCAAAAATATCCTCATCAACTTCTGTCCCTGATGAATCCTTGTAAACTATTTCAGCATCAGGTGGCAAGCCAAATTTATCTATGACTGTAAAAAGAATGACATAGTAAAGATTGGTGACAAAACATAAATCTGTTAAAAGACAGCATCTAGTTGGTGTTTCATTTTTGTAAATATAAAAAATATTTCAAGAACCACCTTAGCCACAATACCTTAAATACCTGGTTCCTGGTGACATATCTAAAAGCTGCACATTAGCCTATTGATTTTAATTGTCCAAAAACTTTTTTAAAAAAGAGAAATATTGATATTAATATCTATTAGATATTAGAATATTTAAACACCCCATGTTACATAATGTCTGAAAGGTTTTTTTACATTACATTTTTTTCACATTTAATTTTACTATATCAAAGACCAAAAAGGAGGATGAACCTGCTTGGTTGAACTGCTGATAGTCATAAGTCCCGTCAGTCTCAGTCACCTTCACATACTTCTGGCTTTCTTGGTATCGCACTTTCAAAAGCATTTCTGCTGAAACCAATATTAGTTTTGTTTATTACAATAAAATACATCAGTAGGACTTAATCTTAGACAAATATATAAAAAATAAATAGATAAAAACCTTACCACCGATTTGCTGCAGTACCACCATACAAACGCTGCAATAACCAACACCACTAAGATCAGCAGAACGAGTGCTAGAATCTTCCAGTCACAATACATTCCAAAACACATAAATAAGATTTGTAAGCGTTTATATAAAAATTAATAATCATGTACATTATGAGACAACCTTTCATATAAATAGAGAACACATCTGAGTTTCAAAACATTCAACAACATATGAGAAACGATTGTGAACCGATTTCATGTTGCAGTCTTGCACTAAAATTCTGGCAACTAACGCAATTGAACAAACACACAACAAAAATATATTAAACAGCAGCTAGTTTGATCGGTGTCTGGCAATTGATACCTTGTTAACTATACTGGATTTTTCAGTCGCTGACTCAAAGCCTTCAATCGTTGATCAACAATCGCTATGTGTGAACACTATGAACATATGCCAACTCTGACCAAAGGGCCAGTCGCCAACGAGCTACAGATAATTAGACCGCAAGACACGAGTGGAAGGTTGGGGACCTCACAGAGGCAAACAATCAATAATTAAATAGATAATGACGGGGTGAATGGCTGTGTAGTGATGGACTCGGCAAACTGAGTTTTTACTAGAACTCTGGAGTACACAAGTGCTCAGTACCACAACCACCTGGAGTTACCTAGGTTTTCATTGCAAAGTAAATTTTACATTTCTTGCCCCCATATTCGTTTCTTTTCGAATGTTTTTTGGAACTAATCATAGCGCAAACGAGTCGTTGCGCTTTTTTTGTTGAAGGTACATTTCATACTCTCTTTCTCCCGCATAAAATGTCGGAGACAGAGGTGACCCAGCAAGACTTCAGTTAAGTTTTCTGATGCACTTCACTCGCTATTTATAAATAGAAATACTGTAGTAACATATCGGCCATTCCCTCGTGTGCTACGAACACTAACTGTTAAGTACATTTTATGGGTGATGAATACATACGTACCTAATGGTTAGATAACTTACATGTGTTTTGCTTTCAATCCACCAAACTGTAGGATGCTAAAAAAGAAAAATCGTATTCATTTAAAACATGTAAAATTAATGTTATTTAATATGCTGTTGCTTTGCTACAGCTCTTATCAAAGCCAAATCATTAAAATAATTTGTGAAGCTAATTCGTTCAACTAACAAACAATAGCTTGCTAAATAAGTGTACTGTTTGTGTAAATTACAAACACTTCGGCCTACATTGTCTCTTGTACTCACCATGTGTTGTCAAAAATAAGTTTAAAATGGCGCCGGCGCAAGTTTTTTCTGTCCTTAACGAACTGACAAAAATGGGGGCGTTGCTAATTTAGCTCTTGTATAGAGTTTATATCTTAACACTACAAAAATGCACCAGCTCTTTCATAAACCTGAAACTGACAGTGTAAAATCAAGTATACTTATTGTTGATTAAACACTAAATATCAACACTTTCATCTAACTCTGAAAAATTAACACTGCTGATTTTGCTGTGTATGTTTCTGTTTTTTTGGGGTTTTTTTTGTCAGTGCGTCTTTGACATCATGGACCATAAGATGCATACTAATTCAGCGTGAGCAGGAACACTCAATAAAACTGAATAAAAAAAAATCAAGTGACGGTGAGATACGAAGTAGGCAGATTTGCCAGCGTTTGTGTGTCAGCTTTTATCCCTCCAGATCAGAGAATGTCCAGTTCCATTGCCTCAAAACACCACTCACATCTGCAGTTATTCCCAGTTTCAAAAATAAAAACTAACAGCGTCAGATCCCTGAGTGGGGGGGGCGGTAGTATGTATCGTGATTGTGACTGAGAGAATAAAAGTGAAAAAAAAACGATAACTTTTACAAGTACTATAAATGTACACCGTTTGTTACAGATGCAAACCAAATGTGGTGTGTGCACTGTATAATATTAACAATAAGAGCAGCTCACAAATGAAAACAGCAAATACAGGAGGCAGTCGGGATCGAACCGGGGACTCTTGACTACAAATCAGCAAGTCTTACCGCTACACCACAGAAGCTGTTGTATCGTCCTTGAACCTTTTGTGAAAGTATTTATTTTATCTTTGGACTTCAGGCTTCATACATTATATAGTTTATGCCTACATTTTGTCATTTACTACTAAAATATGAAAAATGTTTCTGGTTTAAAAATGTGTTTACACAGATTATTGTAGAATCGGAACACACATGAAATGCATGTGTTCCAAATAACGATCTATTATTTCCACTCCAGCACTTCCCAGATAATCAATCAAGGCATGAGCTGGGAGAAGTTTGTGCACGTTCTAAGTCGGTGGGAGGATGGAATATCAGGCTGCTTGCTGCTTGTCTTTATCGACACATTTACAGGACAAAAGACGCTGGCAGTGAGGTGCGAACGGATTTAATGTGGGCCGCATTTACGAGTTTTTTCATAGGCTCTGGTAATTCTAGTGTTAAAGAACAATTTAGTATGTTTTTGATGTTTAATGTTTTTGAGGTATTAACAACAGTTGACAGTTGTAGTTAGGTTTAGGAAGTGAGCATAATGTAATGTTAAAATCCTTGCCTTTGTGACATCAACTTCAAACTTGCGGTGCAGAAAAATTAATTAACTGATTTTCTAAACCTATTCAAGTTAGTTCATAATCACATGATCTAGTTTCTATCTAGAGTCACACTAATATTTGCATCCACAGTCACTCATGAAGGAACAATTTAGAGTCATTAATTAACCTGTCGTGCACAACCATTTATTCCAACTTTAGAACTAGGGATGTGGAGCCCAGAAACACTGGATCAAGGCAAGAAAAGCTCCAGCTTTGAATTTGGTGACAGTAAATTAATAAGTACACTTGTTCATACAAGGACAATTCCTATGGAAAAATGTTTCAAATCTGTACACAGATGTCCAATCAACAAAATGGTCACTAACTCATCAGTCTTTAAGGAATCAATGTCTTAATTTTTATATTTAAGTTCAGTTCTGTCTCTTTCATGGTGTAGATTCGGAAAAAGCTCCTTGGTGCCAGTTTATTGTATGACTCAGCTGCAAATTCTCATCTCTTCTGAGGGGGTTTTTGCTCAAGATTAGACATTTATCTTAATATGAGGTAAAGCAGGGGGTGGCACAGTGACACAGCAAGTACTACTTCTAAAGAATTGGTGCTCAATGATTCTTAGCTACAGAATCCTCTTGAAGATCATTACATGTTGTGTTACTTTCTTTGGTTTATTTTTAAGAATTACAGTATCAGCTATGTGGAAATTTAACTCAAAAGATATAAAATTGTTTCATACAGCAAGTAGGGTAGATGAGCAGAGTCTGAACGGCAGAAATTGCAGATTGTTTAAGAATAAAACACATACACTTTATATTTCCCTTTTACCACATGTAAAGCCTTTTCACTAAAGGAAATACATTGATCCCAGCTTTAACAAATACAGAACCAATTTTAGAGGACTGGCACCTGAATAAAATTACATAAATGTCAGACATGTAACAGAGATTATCTAAATTGATACATTGCTGGGGTGTGCATTGCACACATGCAACAACACGCAACCAATAAATACGCTTCAGTTCTTTAAAATAGGTCAGCCTGCTTGAACACTTACAACAAACCTCTAAAAAAACAAAGTACCTGTTTTCGACATTTATGCAGCCTGCTCCTACTGAGCAGCACATTTTGAGTTGAAGTATGATGTAGTGGCTCTGTGCCTCCTGTTAATAATAAGAAAATATAGAGAATGCACTGTGAACTTCATTTATATTTTTCATTTGTGACTCTTAAAGTGGTATTGGCAACCTGAAATTAATTCAGCAGACGGCCAGTGGTATGTTATTTCTGTGTATTATGAGTTTAGAAATTAAGAACTGCTAGACAGCTACACTTTTCAGTATTTCAGTTATGTCAGCTTCATGTCTCAGCTTAGGCTGAGCTCTGAAAATGAGCTACCTATCTTAAGTGCACTACTTTAATAAACTCAGAACACACAGGGAGCAGTTAACATTAAATCTTTGACTGGGATTAAGTATGATTAAGAAGTCAGGCACCTTGCCGATATAACACAATAACATCTAGGGCCTAAACCCAACAGCTTGGAGTTTCCCCAGGGTGTAATAGTTTGTCTGTCAGCTCTGCAGATCCATAGAGGTTGCTTCCATCTCATTTATTCTTTTTTGCCAGCAGGCTTAAAGAAAAGACGTGGGCTGCTTGTACACTCTGAAACAGTTGCTTCTCCAACTGTGGAGGAGGCTGAGTGGGAGTTCACAATATCAAAAGATCACTTGAGAGTTATGCTGGGGTGTACAAAGAAATAATAAACAATGGCTTTTCTGCACTCATCATCCATCCCCCCACTTTAAATGCCAGTAATGAAGCATGAGGAAACACTTGTAGAACACCAAAGAATGGTATGCTGCCTGTCGACCTTACCTATGCTAATTTGTGCTGTTCTAAAAGCAGTGGCTAATATGTGTGCAGTAAAGTGAAAAAAGGATAACACTTCCCCCACAAACAGCTGTAAATAATCATTCATTTTCTAAACTATAGACGATTTTGCAGAATTGTATTATTACAGAGAAAATAGGAGGGATTCCATTTACAGTCATATGAAAAAGTTTGGGAACCCCTCTCAGCCTGCATAATAATTTACTTTCAACAAAAAAGATAACAGTGGTATGTCTTTCATTTCCTAGGAACATCTGAGTATTGGGGTGTTTTCCAAACAAAGATTTTTAGTGAAGCAGTATTTAGTTATATGAAATTAAATCAAATGTGAAAAACTAGCTGTGCAAAAATTTGGGTCCCCTTGTAATTCTGCTGATTTGAATGCATGTAACTGCTCAGTACTGATTACTTGCAACACCAAATTGGTTGAATTAGCTCGTTAAGCCTTGAACTTCATAGACAGGTGTGTCCAATCATGAGAAAAGGTATTTAAGGTGGTCAATTGCAAGTTGTGCTTCCCTTTGACTCTCCTCTGAAGAGTGACAGCATGGGATCTTCAAAGCAACTCTCAAAAGGTCTGAACAAAGATTGTTCAGTATCATGGTTTAGAGGAAGGCTACAAAAAGCTATCTCAGAGGTTTAAACTGTCAGTTTCAACTGTAAGGAATGTAATCAGGAAATGGAAGGCCACAGGCACAGCTGCTGTTAAACCCAGGTCTGGCAGGCCAAGAAAAATACAGGAGCGGCATATGTGCAAGATTGTGAGAATGGTTACAGATAACTCACAGCCCTTTCTGCACTCACGCCACAAAGAGAGTCGTTTGTTGTATGCAAATGCTCATTTAGACAAGCCAGATTCATTTTGGAACAAAGTGCTTTGGACTGATGAGACAAAAATTGAGTTATTTGGTCATAACAAAAAGCGCCTTGCATGGCGGAAGAAGAACACCGCATTCCAAGAAAAATACCTGCTACCTACTGTCAAATTTGGTTTAATGTCCATCATGCTGTGGGGCTGTGTGGCTAGTTCAGGGACTGGGGCTCTTGTTAAAGCTGGGGGTCGGATAAATTCAACCCAATATCAACAAATTCTTCAGGATAATGTTCAAGTATCAGTCACAAAGTTGAAGTTACGCAGGGGTTGGAAATTCCTACAAGACAATGATCCAAAACACAGTTCGAAATCTACAAAGGCATTCATGCAGAAGGAGAAGTACAATGTTCTGAAATGGCCGTCACAGTTCCCCTGACTTGAATATCATCGAAAATCTATGGGATGATTTGAGGCAAGCTGTCTGTACTCGGCAGCCATCAAATTTAACTGAACTGGAGAGATTTTGTATGGAAGAATGGTCAAAAATACCTCCATCCAGAATCCAGACACTCATTAAAGACTATAGGAGGCGTCTAGAGGCTGTTATATTTGCAAAAGGAGGCTCAACTAAGTATTGAGGTAATATCTCTGTTGGGGTGCCCAAATTTATCCACCTGTCTAATTTTGCTATAATGCAAATTGCATATTTTCTATTAAACCAATAAACTTAATGTCACTGCTGAAATACTACTGTTTCCATAAGGCATGTCATATATTAAAAGGAAGTTGCTACTTTGAAAGCTCAGCCAATGATAAACAAAAATCCAAAGAATTAAGAGGGGTTCCCAAACTTTTCATATGACTGTATGAACTTAGATTTTAGTGGCTTTTAAAAAGATTGCCTGAAGTTGCATTCAATTTGGACACACACTGGATTATTTTCAGTTTGGACCACTGGACTCTTTCTTTTTCTCTTTAGTACCTTAATTAGACTGTTTTTCATTAGAAAGCCCACACATTTCTTGTAAGATCTGAGTGGATCTCTCATATGGAGAGAAATGGAAATGATCTTTTAAACATCTCAGCAAAGTGCAATTTTTATTAGCTATGTCAACTAAATATTGAACAACCACTTTATTATGCACACTTTTTTAATATCAAGTTGGTCAATTTTTTTTTTTTTAGAACTGCACGAATTTATCAAGCCATGGACTCAACACAATGCAGAAAGTGCAGCAGAAGAATGCTGGCCCAGGTCAACTTCAATGTGTTCCAGTTGATGGACCTATACTTGGAACAGATTGTCCCGTTTTTTTTTTTTGTTTTTTTTTCAAAAGTTAAATTGAACTATAAACTGGTAACTGAGGATGTCACTGCTTTAAGCTCAATAAACCTTGGGCTATTCTACAACTTTCCATACCTAGTGATCAGAAGCATTACTGCCATTAAATTTGATTGCCCATGGTTTACATGGAACAATGAGTTACAGTATGCATTCTGAAGTGCCCATTTTAGTTTAACTCTTTTACTGAGCCATTAGGTAACAAACTATAGCCAGTCAATGATATGCACAAGACAATGATGTCTGCATAAGACATGTCAGACTTTGTCAACCCTTTTAAAATACCCAGTCAGATTTATAGCTGCTTAAATCTTCAGCTTTGTCGATTTTTTAAGCAGGATTTCCTGTGTATGCAATGCTGTCAGTGATTAAAATCATTTATATATCAATGAACCTAATAATAACCTGACTGCTTGGAATATTTTGACCTGAGGAACAGCCATTGTTACTTTGAAATACAGACCTTCAGTGAATTACTTTTAACCAGAGAACTATTGCAATTCAGAATTGTGGATTTATCCATGGTCTGCATCATTTAAGCAATCTTATCACAATTGTTTACAACACTGGAGGTTCTTAAATAATATTGTGAAATTTCATATTTTCAGATAATCTGTTGTGGTACTCAGGTAAACTTAAACAATTTATCTAGAGCAAATTGTTTCCCAGACCATGTTCATATTGCAGTTTAGAGGGGGTAAGGAATAACAGTTTAATGTGCCTTCCATGCAGACTGTGTTGCAGTAGGCTTAAATGATGACCTAAACTGCTTCGGAGTGGAGAAGAAATTCCTATACTGGCATAGATTTTTTCCCTAAAGTAGTCAGCTATGAATAAGTAGGAAATGGATATACCAGTGAGGTTTAAATCCTATTAAAAACTGCTCCAGTCTTAGCTATTATGGAGAAGCCATCCAGAATGAATATCAATAGGTGCTCTGAGATTTAGTAGCATCCACCACCTGTTCAATGTGCTGTCATCCAGGACAGGTCTATATTTTCATTGGTGAGTGGCTGTCAAAACAAGCTTCCCTTGGAATTAAATTACATGAGAGTTATAGATAAATAAAGAAATCCTTTAATTAACACCTTTCATTTTGAAATAAGTGTAAGTAGACAGTAGTGTGAACTGCATGTCAGCAGCTGCTCCAGAGTCACTTTCAATTAAAAAGTTTGTTTGCACGCCCCGCCTGAAGGACATAAAGAAATATTTTGTTTCAGGGATACTGATTGTCACTAGTTGAGTAATGACCACTCATTAACCTAGTGTGAGGCACACAAGCTCCTCAGAGAATTTTGCAGAGGTGATTTACTTTTTTAATTCTTTTAAATTATTTACTATTGATGTTTAAAATGGCATGAACCACAGTAGTCTAAAAGGAAATAAACTTAACGTATCACCAGCAGCTGTGAATGTTAATTTTTCTTTTTATCTTCCATCTACTAGCATAGTAAAAGTATATATGCATTGCTTCTATAACTTACAGAAGAGAGAACAATGACTTATGTAAATGCACTCGCTGCTCTGAGCAGTATTGATTAGGATGATGCTTTTGTAGTTCAGAAGTGTGCCAGTGAATGAGAGGAAGTTTAGCACCTGCCTCTTCTGTGGAGATAACAGTTTTTATAAATTAGAACATAAGAATAGAATAATAGAACTTTTTGGCATCTCCAGTCTTCCTCAGCACTCTGTGTGAAAATGTTGCAAAAGCCAGAATGAACATGAAATGACCTCCAGATAATTACTGTTATTCTGACAATGATCTAGATCTGTGACCATTAACTTATAAAGATGAATTCTGAAACTACTAGGACCTTTGGAGTACAGAAGGATAAAAGCAGCATTGGCCTATAGGTATGCCATATATAGTAAGATGTGTTAGTGTATGCAGGTGTAGGTGCATCAGTGCTTAAATGCACAAAGGCGTATGTGTAGAAATGTGTACAGAGGTGTGGCTGTGACTTCATACAGATCTGGATGTGTGGTGTATGAGTTTCTATGTGTTGCAACCACTGTACTTTAAAAAAGTCAATGAACACAAGTGGTTGTTTCTGTATTTTAAAGTGTCTTCTTTATGTGCAGCAAAACGAATGTGAATGCTGAGGATACTCCATATGACAGCAAGCAGTGATGAGCACACATAGAATGTGCATTTTTATGGTGTGCAGTATGACCAGGGGATGTGACTTTGCACCCTGTAAGTGGGTTTGTGAGATTAGAAAAATTTCCTCAGAACTGGTTTTATCACAGTAAATTGCTGGATGCTGAAATCTGTTTATTCTGCCACAACCTGTCTATTTACAGTGTGTGAAATTGCTTTATAAATACTTTATTGAAACTGGAATTTCTTTTTTCATCTGAGTCCCAAAGCACAAAGAATCGCTTATGATTATGGTACAGGCAGAAGATGCATTAAACTGCAAAGTAAAATAAACCTGCTTGCAGAGCATGTTCATTTTAAGAATAATGCTTAAATTTACTGGGCTGCAATGTTTTGCTTGCACAGTACCTAGACTAGTAAAAGCAATGATTAAAAAGATATTACCTTTGTAATATATTTCAGGTTTAGAACAATGAGTAAAGGTAATCTGTCCCCGAAATAGTTTTTGCCTTTAGATATGCTTGACCTTTGCAGATCAGTCTGAAGCAGATGACAGTTGACTCTTTTGCTGCTATCAGGTGTAACAATGTTTCTTCCTTATAATACACCATGGGTATCTGTGCATTTCCTTTGGCAATTCTAAGGCCGTGACCATCAGTAACATCTTATATTTGTTACATCTGTTGATTAATTCTCCATTCATTATCCAAAGAAAACCAAAATTCCTTCCCATCTTGTAGCATAGTTACATTCTATGTAAGCTAGTTTTCTTCCTTCTAACTGCTGTTTTAACATTGTAGATAGATAGATAGATAGATAGATAGATAGATAGATAGATAGATAGATAGATAGATAGATAGATAGATAGATAGATAGATAGATAGATAGATAGATAGATAGATAGATACTTTATTAATCCTTTAGTAAAGCAGTCTCTTCCGGGTGAAAAACATTGTTTCCACAAAAATAGTGGAGGAGCAGAAGCAGCAGGTTTTCAACAGGAAACTTATTTGAATGACTACACCTAACAAAAAACGTAGGTAACCTGAAGTGTTCAAGGAAGAATGACAAACTGAAAACATTACTGACATTTCTAAAGAGAACATTCATTTATGGAGGTTGACACCTCAAAGTGGATCTCTAAACAGATAGACACCCAATGACAAAGGAGACTTGATCTGTGAGTCATGATACTCCTGGTTTGGAAGTCAAACTTGTTTTTTGTTTGGTATCCATTTGGTAATAAAATATATTTTCCCTTACCTACTGTATAACTGTATCCACTTGAATGGTGTTTGTTCGGGTAAATTCATTTTTTATCAATATCAGTAAAACAAGATTGCTTCTTTTGTAGGGCTCCCATTCCGCTCACAAGCTTTGACTCTTATTTTCCATGTGCAACAAATTACATCAGTCCTTTATAACATGTTTAATCTAAACTCTCATGTCTGATCTGCATTTTAAACCTTTTACACCTTTTTATCCATGCATGAAAATTCTTCAGAGATAGATACTGGCACTCTTTAGATAAATCCATATTACTAACAGAGAATGATAAACCGGATATGGACGCAGGTACATGGCATGCCCATGGACGCAGGAGACATAGTGCGCAGGCGCCGACAGCGAGCAAAGTCTGATCCACCGAGAACGAAGGAGTCACAGCTCAATAATGAAGGAGCTCAACTGAGCACAGACAATACGGAACCCTAACCGTCCACACTACACAGCATAGTTAAACCCGACATAGTACGGAAGGTGCGTGCGCCTACAACGCACGTCTAACACACCTCAGGCAGACCCCCGAGATGTTACAGATGCCCCAGAGATACGGACTCCACAGCATATGTGAATCACATTACAGTAATACAATAATATGAGTACTCACAGACGGAAGGTGCGTGCGCCTACAACGCGCGTCTAACACACCGCAGGCAGACCCCCGAGATGTTACAGACGCCCCAGAGATACGGACTCCACAGCATATGTGAATCACATTACAGTAATACAATAATATGAGTACTCACAGACAAAACAAACACAACAGGGGCACAGGCAGACCCCCGAGATGTTACAGACGCCCCAGAGATACGGACTCCACAGCATATGTGAATCACATTACAGTAATCCCTCGCTACTTCGCGGTTCACTTTTCGCGGATTCACGATTTTGCGGATTTTATATGTAAGCATATCTAAATTCATAACACGGATTTTTCGCTATTTCGCGGGTTTCTGCGGACAATGGGTCTTTTTACTTGCTTCCTCAGTTGGTTTGCCCAGTTGATTTCATACAAGAGATGCTATTGGCGGATGGCTGAGAAGCTACCTAATCAGAGCACGCAGTTAAGTTCCTGTGTGCTGCTGATTGGCTTAGCGACGGAGTGTTGCATTAACCAGGAAGTCTCATCTCACTCATTCATCATTAACGTGCTAATGCTTCAGGGGCCGTGTCCAAGCACCAACAGAAGATGCAAATGATTGCAGAAAAGGTAAAAGTTTTGGATATGTTGAAGGAAGGGAATAGCTACACCGCTGCAGGAAATCGATTCTTTTTATTTAAAAAGGAGGATAAAGCATATAAGATCTATGGCCGCAGTGTCCTTTAACCAGGGTGCAAAACGAGTTGCAAGTGGACGTGATAAGGCAGTAGTCTGGATGGAATCTGCTTTAGGAATCTTTGCAACAAGGTCGACGATGTCATGACCGCCTACAAGCTGCTACATGTACTTCGCTATACAGTAAGTGTAAACTTATCTACCGATTTCATATTGCTTAGCAGTTGTCCCTGTTTTTAATAGAGTAAATGGTGGGTTGTAAACAATACAGGGAGGGTTTAAAAATGTCCAAATACACGTTAAACAATTAAATAAATATAGTGTCCCTACTTCGCGGAAATTCAGTTATCGCGGTCGGCCTTGGAACCTATCTCCCGCGATAAGTGAGGGATTACTGTACAGTAATACAATAATATGAGTACTCACAGACAAAAGAAACACAACAGGCTTCGGCGTCCCGCCCCACAATCAAACCGGAGAGAGTAAGGCGTCCCCAAACGTCCACAAAACACAGCATAGTCAAACCCAAGATAGTATGGAGAGCGCATGCGCCTACAACGACTACCACATGAAACACACACACAGCACCGGATGGTATAATATTAGCTCAACTAACGTAAATAAGCACCTACAACGCATCACGGCTCAAAAACAAAGGAGCTCAACTAACGTAAATAAGAAATGAAGCAACGCGCCCATAGGTGACAACACAGCCACACAAAAAAGAGGATTCAGCCCCCCGCCCCAGAGTGAAACGGGAAAAAGTACGGAGTCCACAAAGGTCCACCATACACAGCATAATAGTACGGAAGGCGCGAGTTAGTACGAAAGCCGAAGGCGCCTACAACGCATAATAAGAATAAACAAACGCTCCGTTTTAAACGTACGTCATCCTCACACGTCCAAACTGTAATAAGAATAAACGAACACTCCGTATTGAATCTACGTCATCCTCACACGTCCAAACTATACAGCATAAATGAATCACATTACAGTGATGCATTATTAACAGTACAACCACAGAAAACGCTCCGTATTAACAGTAAGTGCAATTATTCATATTACTAACGGTAAACAACGGAGAACTAATGGAGTCAAACTCATTCAAGGACAACACACCATCTTTACTACAAATGTTGTTCATGAAGACATATTCCAATAAATCTTTGTAATGTGCCATGCTATGGGTTCTTTACTTCCTATGTGCGTCATCTACACCTTTACACTCCGATCTATCTCATACATACATCAATGTATTTCAGGATACCCAACGCCAGGGGTTGGCGAGCGAAGCGAGCAGGGGGCGGAGCCCCTTAGTAAGTAAATAAATAGAAAGTACTCAGTGTTAGTGTGGTACTTAATTTTATTTTTATTCTCCCCTTTGCTACTACATCTAGGGGGACCACAGTGTGTCCCATAACTGAGTCTGCCCTTTTGATTGATTTGTTAATTTGCTGAGCCTCTCCTGAAGTGAAATTACCAGCCTAACACACTACAACCTAGATAATCACACTGGCCGCAGAGTTGTAGATGTGAAGGATGTAACTACTGACATTAAAGGAATGCAGTCTCCTAAGAAAAAGACCCTGCTTTGCTGTTTCTTAGATAGTTCCTCTGTGTTACAAAATCAATCCAACCTGTCATTGAGGTTGACCACCAAGTACTTGCAGGAGTGCACTACTTCTACATCCACTCCCAGAATAGTGACCAAACACAGGGATTCTGTGGTGCAGCAAAAGTCAATAACCAGTTCCTTGGTTTTGCTGATATAAAGTTGCAGACATTCCTTTTACACCAAGAAACAGAGTTCTCCACCTGATTCTTATACTCTGTCTCATCTCCCTAATCAATACACCCCATAAGTGCAGAAAATCATTTCAGAATTTCTGCAAGTGATATGACCTGGTGTTCTATTTGTAGTTGGAGGTGTACAGAGTAAAGAGACAAGAAGACAGGACTATTTTCATTGTGGTGTTGCAATGTTGATCACAAATGTATCAGAAACAGTCCTTGAGTCTCACAAACTACGGTCTGCCTGACAGACAGTTCATTTTCCAGGACACCATAGGCTTATCCACCTGCATATCTCTGAGCTTACCCTTTAACAGATATGGTTGGATGGCACTGAAGATACTGGAGAAATAAAAATAATCCTCACGGTGCTAACAGCTTTGTCAGGTGAGAATAAGCCTCGTGGAGCGGATGGATAATTGCATCCTCCATTCTAATCATTGTCTGATAGACAAACTGCAGATGATCCAGGTGGTCTACCACAAGAGAACTCATATATTCAATGTTAAGTCTCAAAGTTCTTCATGATGTGAGATGTGTCATTGGTCTGTAGTCATTAGGTGATGAGGCACCTGCCTTCTTTGGAACTGGAACAATACAGGATGTTTTCCACAGCAGTGACTCATTCTGGAATCAGGTGACAGAGGATACAACAAAGTTGGTCAGCACAGGCATTAAGAACTCAAGGTCTGACTCCATCTGTCGTTGCAGCTTTTCCTGTGTGTAGCTAACCCCTACTGATGGTCAGAGGTGGACTTGTCACTGGCCATTCCAGTTGACATGATAGTAGTTGCTGATGTAATAGGAATGGTGTGGGGGGACTACTCATCAGAAGAAAGAGGTTCACATCACCTTATGGCACCTGAGCCCTGTATTACTTGAGTTTAGTAATTATGCCCAGTGGTTTCCATACATCCTTCATTGTTATACTGAGTGAGTTTGTTTTCTATTTTAGCTTTGTAAGTTTCCTTTCTCTCACTCAACCTTTTCATTAGCACTCACTGCGTGTACTTCAGCCTCATTGTCACTCTTTGAATGCTCTCTTTTTCTTATTCAGGAAACCTTTTTGACCCCTTAGTAATCCAGGGCTTGTTGCTTGGAAAGCAATATACTGTCTTTGAGGGTACCACAGCACAGTATCGACACACAAATTAACTTAGTCTGGGATGCAGTAATTGAGTCCCCCAATATCATCCCCATGTGACTTGTACATCATTTTCTAGTTTGTCATTTGGAAGCTGCCATTCAGAGATCATGTTCTGTTTAAACAAGATTGTTGTTTTTCAACACCATGAAGCTATGACAGAACTGCACCCTCATTTAATTTAAAATTTAGTATGCATATTTAGAACCCTCTCTCATAATCTGTCTTTGTAATACACAGTATATTTGCTTATATATTAGTTAAAGGGGATGAGCATCCTAAAAAGACAGACGGGTTAACGCAATGTCACCTATCTGTATATGAAATTAACTCTTGAATAGGAGAGTTCAGCTTTCAACACACAAGAAGACAAAAGTGTCAGAAAGTGATTTAGCCCTTCAGAAATTCACCAGTCAGGGTCAGATCTATGTAGTAAATATTGTGCCATTGTGCCTTTCAAAGTAATTTATTCATTAATTCCTTACAAGTTTGTCACCAAGTTGTACAGATTGCACTATGCTCTTCATAGTAGTGGATTCTCTGTCCCTTTGTCAATTTTGCTGCCTAAGATGAATCTAATCAGTTAATTTTCAGTGGCAAACAACAGGCCATGCTTGAAACAAGTGGCCTGTAAGAATAAGGAACTGAAAAATCTGCCTGAGATGAAAAATACTAACTCGTATGGTTATAAGGGAAGATAAATCAGAAATCTTTAAAAATGTCTGGAACCTTTGATGTAGGAGTGACTTACCCACTTGTATTAGTTTGTTAGCAATGTAGGATTAAAAATGCATGGAAACATGGCCTAATGTGCAATTGGCATGTTCAGTGCAATAAAACTAAGAATAATGTGCATTCACCTTATATTTCTGAATAAAGAGAAGAAAATCCTAAACTGATTTGATCCTCGAAAATTGTATGTTCTGCCTTGCAGGCTCATCACTCAAAGAATATGGTACATATTGTCAGTCACAATGGTGGAAGCATTACGCAATATGGCTCAAGATAATATGGACCAAAACCTTCTGTCCTCTGGAAGAAACTTCAAGTTAAAGAATTGTTTCATTTTTGAACATGACGATGATCTGAAAAACACAGAACTGCTTAAAAAGGATACATTTGTGGGAATGGCCTAGACAGAGCCTGGACCTAAATCCTGTGGTCTAGTCCTATTGATGTTGTGCACAGAAGATCTTCTGGCAAATTGCTTCTGTCAAGAAAAAGGGATACAATTTAAAATTACAACTTGTAGTCAAGTGAGGTAAATGTGACACCAACCCAGGCATCACTGTTTACTTCAAACAAAAAAGCAAGAAAAGTACAATGGCATGGAGGCAATGAAAAATAACTGAAAACAAAAGGTAGCCAGATGCAGACTTCACAATTTATATCTTTCTGTGCCCTGTGCCATGCTCTGCTTGCAAAGTGATACATCCTTCCTTTGACCCCATGACTTATAGGTGAGAGACCTGAAGGGAAGAGTCAGGTGCCCTCACCAAGTGTCTTCTCAGTGCTGTGGAGGGAATTGGAGAGGACACGATTAGCATCAGCACCTCATCTTGGGCAGTGGTGGCATCATATACAGTACCTTAGAGGAGCTCAGACGGTGATTCACAGTTGTACTAAGATGATAGCAACCATCCAAACAGACTTAAAATACTATACAGTTTTCTTCCAATGTATGAGGATATTTTGTATAGGATTTACATTTTATAATTAGAGATGAGACAGAATTACAGCTTTTGAGTGTCCACTCCAAAGAACTTTAAAAAAATCTTATAACTCCAAAGCATATTAAGCATGAGATTTTACTGGAAAAGGATTGCACTTCCAAGGATCACCTTGTGCCATTTTAAAATTTTAAAGAAAGCCCCCTAATGTAAAGCATGTGCACACCATTGTCTGGGGACTTTCCCCCTTACAGTGAGCCTCTTCTGGGCAGACTTGTGCAGCTCCTGGCCTGCTTTATTATCATTTTCAAGGCCTTGCACAAATTCTGACTCCTTTTTACAAGAATTACTCTGGTTTAATGTAACTGCAGAACAAGTAAAGTAATTCCCTAGGAAAGAAACCCATTTACACATTCTGTGATCCCAGGTATTCCATTTCAGGTTTATGAGTAGCTACTGACTATTTCAGCAGCCCTGGATAGGGCCCTAGACCAATACATGGTTCATCCATGTGCGCAGCTCCACTCACTGTAATTTAAAAAATGTAAATTCAGCAGTTAATTTCACTGCTTGTCTTTAGAATATTAGTGGAACCCACTTTACCTAAGGAAAGCCAATGCAGACATGGGGAGAACAGGGAATATAAATGTAAAATAAATCAGTAATAAACTTAAATAATCATGTTACTGACGTATTGCATAGTAAAACTGTAAAGCCTAGTTCTGTCCAACTGTTCTCTTCTCATAACGCTTAAAATAACATATGAGCTGTTTTTACAACTGCTAGAAGAGAAAATGCAATAAGACTGTCGTCTTTAACTAAACAATAAATACCATATAGTGCTGGTTCATTTCCCTATCTGCTAAAATAAACAAACAAAAAAAAGAATATGTCAGTGTGCTTAGCATTTCATCTCAGGAGTAAACAAAACCCTAACAATTGGCTGTGAGCTTTTCAGTGCCTGCTGAGGTAGTGTTTAGGCTACCATCTGAGAGATCAAGTATTAGCACATTAGGCTCATCTAGATCCCTGCTGCCTTCCCAGGAGGAAAATTTCACTTGGATTATGAACATTCACAGTTATATTTGTGCTCTGATCAAATGCAGGTGTGAACACATCAACAATTATGCTGTACATCCTACAATTTAATTTTTATGCTTTCTGATATCATATCCTGTACTTTGTGAAACATTAATTCACAGTGTTATCTCTCCCTATTGCCCTTTAATTCTCACTATAGAAAAGTATCCTTTTTTATTTACAGTACATATGTTAAGCAAGTATATGTTAAACTATAGCTTTGCTATGTAGATAAAACATTCTGTTTACATCATGATAATATTTTAAATTACATAAATCACTTTAAGTATAGATGTAAATCTTAACGAGTGCCCATCTAATTAAAGGTTTGTTTGCTTGTATTAGTATAGAGTTACTGATTTTAGTGTTTCCCTCTAAAGCATCTGTTCATTTAAGCTATGTGCTATTTACTACAATATACAGAGTCAAGTAAAACTTCTTTTTTAGAAAAATTAAGTGGATAGGACTGGCAAGCTTTGTTTGGCTGATTGGCCTTTTCTTGTCTAGGTTGTTCTAATGTTCTAATGATTCATAATGGAGCATAGTACCAGACATTTTACACAATCTAAAAGACAAAAATGGCCAAAATGAAAAATATGCTAAACTGTAATAATAAGTTGATGATAACATTAATTATGCTTGGATGACACAATTTCATAAAGAAATGGATCTTACATTTCCAGAAAGACAGCAGCTTTAGCAGTTACTCTTTATATTTATGACTGACTGTGTAAGATTCAAAATCAACTATGAAACAGAAATAAGTAAATATTTTTTTCAACTAATATTTTGAGGAAAGGAGTAGAGTATGTGGAACTCTCACAGCTGTCAGTAGTAAACAGTGGTAGAATTTCACCATTTCCATGGTAGTTTGGGACCTAACAAACTGATTGAACACAACCACTGAAATGGAAGTTGTTGTGGCGAAGAAGCAAGAAGAATGCCATCTTAATTAAAGAACCACGTCCTTCACCTACAGCAAACACTTTTTACCTTGATACAGTTACTATGATGACTTAGAAAATTAATTTCAAAATCTATATAAGGTACTTTTTGCAAACAAAGTGAGAATGTTTGAGAACTGAGACAATAGCACTCATGTCTAACATAGCTTTTGATTACTGACACAATAGATCCACTTACCAGCAAAACAGTTCAATGTTCATTCACTCATGAAATATAACTTAAGAATCCACAATGGTGCAAAAGGTTACTGCAGTAGCTACACACAGCTCCAGATTTTTAAGTTTGAATTGCTGCATATTCTCATGTTGTCCATGTAGGATCTTTCTGTACTATGGTTTCTTCCCAAGGCCAATTGAAGTCGGTTGAGTTGAATTGGAAGTACAGTTTTGGCCTTGTCTGAATGTGTTTGTGTGTGAGAGTATGTATGACCTGTAATGGAATGGTGCTGTATCCAATGTAATTTCTGCCTTACAACTCAATGCTACCAAGGTAGGCTTTGGTCTCCTAAAACATCTGTATTGGTACATGTGGATTTACAAAATGCAAGAGTGAATAAATATCATTCAGATCTAGTCAGTGACAGGGACGTCCACCTTTCAAATGACAAATGTCATTGCAAAAGAAGCAGAATCCATGACCCTTGATGCATATTCCACAGCCCAAATCAAAAGCTACTTTATTTCCAGTTCTGGAGCCTCATGTATAAACTGTGCGTACGCACAAAAATGTTGCATATGCCCATTTCTACGCTCACATCACGATGTGTAAAAATTAAACTTGGAGTAAAGCCATGCACATTTTCACTCCAGCTCAATCTGTGGTGTATGCAAGTTCTCCACTCGGTTTTGCAAACTGCCAGCACCCAGCATCAAAGCAGTGCTACTGTTCCTGTGTGGTTTCCCTTTATTTATTTGATTCACACCCCTGACGTGGCTAACCGCATATCATTTTTTAGTTTAAGGCATCTGATTGTAATCAACCTGTAACAATATAATGATGCATGGAATGGCCAAACTATTCCAAATACCATAGCTGCTTTACAGCTCTAAACAGACTCAATCAGTCCATCAAGTGCTCCCAGTAGAACTGTTTGTATTTTTAAGTACAATTTATTGTTATTGTTGTTATTTTACCGTTTTACAGGAAAATAAGTTTATGGAGGATTTGCATATTGAATCTCATTGTACCATACAATAACAATAAAGGAATTCAATTTAATTCAACAGAAGAGAGTGCGTATTTACAGATGATGACGAATGGCTTTAATACATGCTTTAATACATTTCATCATGAAAATGATATCAAGCATACATCTTAGTATTTAAATTGTTAAGACAGCTGTAATATCATGAATGTAATGTATTCTGTGTCCTGTCGGTGTAACAGAAAGCCCGTTTAATAACAAGCAAGTAGTGATTCACGCACATAGAGTACATATGTAGAAGAACACATAGAATACAAAGCATTATTCGTGCTACTGTAGTTATGATTGAATTTGAGATACTAGTAAATCAAAAGATTTTAAGATGAAGTTTATGATGTTCTACTTTAATGACAAAATAAACTATGTGATTAAAGTGGAAATTTTGAGATTAAAGTTGACCTTTCAAGCTTTCTTTCCACTATGTCCCTATTTTTTTTCTTTTCTCTGTACCCTAATAAGCTTCCATATGACACTCAGGCGATGGGCTATGACTCGCCTTTGATATCTGAAAACTTTTTTTTTATTTTGAGCACTGTGCGACTTTCTGGTCTTGACCTTTCGATCAGCTTCCTTTTGTTGTTTATACAACTGTTCATACCAACATATAGTGCATTTTTCATTACCTCCACTTGGCATACGCTGAAATTATTCTTTATTCCCGTGCTTTTGCCATTGTCTTTTCACAGAATGGGGTACTTAAGGGAAAATTTATATTGATTTGCATATTCAAAGAGGCATCATTCTGGGAGGAAACAGGGCGGGGCAGCAGGCATGTGCATGAGCATTACATTTCACGCTGACCAGGATTTATGTAGCGGAAGTGTGTGATAGTTGGCTTACTCACGGTTTTCTGCATCTGAATTTTTTTTGTGCATACGCACATTTCGGCTTTTGTCCGTACGCCATGTTTTAGTGTGAATTCTACACATGATGTTATGCATGAGGCCCATGGTGATTATAGATAGCTGACAGTCACATTCTCTGATATTACCACTGGGTATAATTAGCTGCTGTAGTAATATCCAAAGTAGATGAAACATGCTAAATAAAGAGACACATTCTGATCAGTCACATTCACACTAGTGGCATGTTTATTGTCACTTACCCACCTGATGATATGTCATGGGTTTGGACTAAAGAAGAAATGAACAAAGACCAAGAGATGACACAAACTTAACGCAGAAGACGCACTTGGTCAAAAGCAAATATTGTTAGCTGTCAGTGCTATCAATTCATATATCTTCATGGGAATTACCAGCCATGTTCAGTGAAGTTCCAAGTACCTTCAGAGTATGAGGACTAAAGGGGCTCTATAGGTATGTAAGCTGTCACACTGTCATATTTCTCCTTGTAAGGATCACCTTGTTGTTAATCTTGACATTTAAGTGTTGTAGGTCTGGTGAAAAACCCTTTGATACACATATACAGTCTGATCAACAGATGTAGGAAAGAAAAAGTGAGTGATAAGGGTGAGATGGTAAATACAAATGAGACAGAAAATGGTTAACAGATGAGAAAGAGAAATGTTTTGACATGAAAATGTAGAAGAAAAATAGAGAAATAAAAATTGAAACATGTTGACAAAATTTAAATAAAGAGAAACAGAATGGTTTCAGGCATCAGAGCCACTGTAGAATAGATAATAATAATTAAACTAGGGAAAGTTCTTTACAAAATTAAAATCTAAAATGCAACCCATCAACCATACAACCCTTATGTTGTCAAGTGCCTTTCAGAGTAACTGTGCAATGTGACAAAGATACATAACAAAACTGAAAAAGGTAAGTACAGTATTTAGAATTGATCTGGGCGGGCAGCATCTGCCCTCAGATTTACTGACTTGAAGACTGTTTTGTCTGGTAAACTTTTATGCTTTAAAGCTTTAAGATCAAGTCAATACCTGACTGCTGATCTGACAAACCATAAAATCAATTGCGATTCCAGCTGTGCCACTCAAAGAAATACTCACTGTTATGTGCAATTAAATTTTATGTGCAATCTGCAGCTGAATGGAACATATATATATCAAGCAGTGAATGAATGTCAGCTGTTAAATTGTTTTAAGTGGATGTAGAACGTACAATTAATGGTGTTTATCCGCATCCCTGGCTTAGCCTGCTGTGGAAAGCACATTGGAAGTTATTTTGTGTGTTCTGTCAGTGTGGCACTTGTTCAAGGAAGTAGAGGCAGCAAAGCAATCTCTCAAGTGTGAATTATTACCCTATGTTATCTACCTCGTTGGTTTCACAAGCTGTGGACTCTGATGCTTATGAGCTGCTCACATCTGTAGGCAGGGATGAAATACACATTAGCAGGAAAATAGCAATCTAGATAAATCTTGCTTGTGGCAAACCTCCCTTTTAATTTTTTCAGTTATTTTATATATTACACATTTTTTAGTAATATAATATTAATTTAATGAGAGTTGCATATAATATTGTAAACTTCAGTTCAGCAAATAATGGATATGCAGAAAAATGTTTCTGTTCTTTTATTCATGATAGTACATATGGAGCTCAAAATCATAAATAACTAAAATATATAATCATAAGAAACAAAATAATTGTTAATTAAACTGTCAGAATTTGCTGTTATATTGCCATCATCCATGTTTAAACATAGTGAAAAACCATCGAATGTAACCCTTATGAAATTGTTATTTATTTCTCTAACAATTAATTGCACCTTATTTTCAGCATTGACATTATGTAAAATTAATTTGAATTACATACTTCTCAAGTTTTAGCCAAGTACATTGTGTAAGCAGTCACAAAACCACAACAGAAGCTTCTGGTATAAAGAAGTGTGATCAAAAATCAAGCAAGAAAGTGTTATTCACAGTTGCAACCATCCATCCATTTTCCAACCCGCTGAATCCGAACACAGGGTCACGGGGGCACAGTTGCAACCTAGTAGTTGAAAGGCTAGCACACTGCTAAATGCCAAAAAATTCACTTTAAACAGCTTCATAATCTCCACCTCATTATCTTTAGCTAAGACAAAATAGACAGGTTTATGTTAAATGCATTGCAGTTACTCATAAAAATGAATATGAAACTGTGACAATATAAAAACACACTTTTTACAGTTCCACACAAAACAGTAACCAGTTTATGTTTTTAAAAAAGGCTTATTACTTATAATTTATAAGTAGGGACTTTGATGATGATGATAACTGCAGTACCCATATATTGTTAGATTTCTAAGAATCTATGTAATCCTTTGAAATCGTTCAGACCAGAATAGTTTATAAGGAAGCCAGCTTTCTTCTTATCCATCACTGCTTTATATAACCCAGCATGCTAATAACAGATAATTGGAATTGTAAGGAGTAACATTTCATTATAGTTAAAGACATTTCAACTTGATACAAAGCTGAAAGGAGCTTTTAGGATCATTAAGGCAATGATAACCTATAAAATAAATGTATATTCCCTCAAGCTCTAGCATAAAGACCACTGGAAATGCCCATTCAGATGATAAACCTTAAATAAGCTCTAATAAGCCATCCTTGATCGTCTTCATGTTTATGCTATGGACATGATGTAACATGATATCTGTTTGTCTGAGTCTAACTGACCAGGCTAATTTCCAACTCCTCAATATGGAATGTAATTCTTCAGATTATGATATGATACCAGAGTTCCTGTACTCCATTGTCAATTGGCCATAGCGCAATGATGATGTTCACTGACAGATATTGTTTATACCATTTATGTTAATCAGTTTGTCATTGTTCTTTACAGTGTTTTTAAACTAATGTGTATCTTTTTGTGTATGCATTATGTTATTAGTAACTTGTGAAGTCTGTAATTTTATTTTACCTGTGAATTTACAGTGCTTTTAGTCTACACTCAGAGAAGAGCATTATACAAAAATAAACAGGATTGAATTTAATTGATTACTATGTTCTAAGAGGCCAAGTACCACATTTCTAAGTATTGAATATTCTCTCAGATGAGGTATACAGTTATACATGGTACTGTTATCATGGAGTTAATTTCCAGAGGCATAGATACAGTGGTGTGAAAAACTATTTGCCCCCTTCCTGATTTCTTATTCTTTTGCATGTTTGTCACACAAAATGTTTTTGATCATCAAACACATTTAACCATTAGTCAAATATAACACAAGTAAACACAAAATGCAGTTTTTTAAATGATGATGTTTATTATTTAGGGAGAAAAAAAATCCAAACCTACATGGCCCTGTGTGAAAAAGTAATTGCCCCCTTGTTAAAAAATAACCTAACTGTGGTGTATCACACCTGAGTTCAATTTCCGTAGCCACCCCCAGGCCTGATTACTGCCACACCTGTTTCAATCAAGAAATCACTTAAATAGGAGCTGCCTGACACAGAGAAGTAGACCAAAAGCACCTCAAAAGCTAGACATCATGCCAAGATCCAAAGAAATTCAGGAACAAATGAGAACAGAAGTACTTGAGATCTATCAGTCTGGTAAAGGTTATAAAGCCATTTCTAAAGCTTTGGGACTCCAGCGAACCACAGTGAGAGCCATTATCCACAAATGGCAAAAACATGGAACAGTGGTGAACCTTCCCAGGAGTGGCCGGCAGACCAAAATTACCCCTAGAGCGCAGAGATGACTCATCCGAGAGGTCACAAAAGACCCCAGGACAACGTCTAAAGAACTGCAGGCCTCACTTGCCTCAATTAAGGTCAGTGTTCACAACTCCACCATAAGAAAGAGACTGGGCAAAAACGGCCTGCATGGCAGATTTCCAAGACGCAAACCACTGTTAAGCAAAAAGAACATTAGGGCTCGTCTCAATTTTGCTAAGAAACATCTCAATGATTGCCAAGACTTTTGGGAAAATACCTTGTGGACTGATGAGACAAAAGTTGAACTTTTTGGAAGGCAAATGTCCCGTTACATCTGGCGTAAAAGGAACACAGCATTTCAGAAAAAGAACATCATACTAACAGTAAAATATGGTGGTGGTAGTGTGATGGTCTGGGGTTGTTTTGCTGCTTCAGGACCTGGAAGGCTTGCTGTGATAGATGGAACCATGAATTCTACTGTCTACCAAAAAATCCTGAAGGAGAATGTCCGGCCATCTGTTCGTCAACTCAAGCTGAAGCGATCTTGGGTGCTGCAACAGGACAATGACCCAAAACACACCAGCAAATCCACCTCTGAATGGCTGAAGAAAAACAAAATGAAGACTTTGGAGTGGCCTAGTCAAAGTCCTGAACTGAATCCAATTGAAATGCTATGGCATGACCTTAAAAAGGCGGTTCATGCTAGAAAACCCTCAAATAAAGCTGAATTACAACAATTTTGCAAAGATGAGTGGGCCAAAATTCCTCCAGAGCACTGTAAAAGACTCATTGCAAGTTATCGCAAATGCCTGATTGCAGTTATTGCTGCTAAGGGTGGCCCAACCAGTTATTAGGTTCAGGGGGCAATTACTTTTTCACACAGGGCCATGTAGGTTTGGATTTTTTTTTTCTCCCTAATAATAAAAACCACCATTTACAAACTGCATTTTGTGTTTACTTGTGTTATGTTTGACTAATGGTTAAATGTGTTTGATGATCAGAAACATTTTGTGTGACAAACATGCAAAAGAATAAGAAATCAGGAAGGGGGCAAATAGTTTTTCACACCACTGTATATACAGGTACTTATCCACCAAAATAAACCATACATCTTACATACTATGTCATACAAACGGACCTTGATAGAGATACAGCCAACAGATTCATACTCCCTGTCATCAGCAAGAAAAATCTTAGCCATGGTATCCAACAGCTGTTCCCCAGGAGTTTTGTTTATTCTCATATAAAGGGTTTTCTTTATAAGTGCATGAGTGCTACCCTTGTCTGTCACCATATCACATTTAATGTCCTGATCTTAAACAGTGCCACGATACAGAGGTAAGTTACATTAAAGGTATGTGAGTTCAGTTTTGGGTAAGTTACTCATCTCCATTTTGGGACTGATGTTTTCCTACCACTGCAGTCATTTATGTTGTTCCAGCAGTTAACCTCACTGTGCTCATAGGCTTCATCTTAAACACAAAAAGCTCTCACAATCTAGTCTAATTACAAAGGTGGAGGGAAAGGGATAGGCTCTTCTCACATCATCAGTGTTTAAAGAAGAATTTGTATTTTGCAGGGTGCATGCACATTTACCTTTATTTGAACTAAGGAATAACAAATAGGTTGTTCCAGCTGAATCATTAAACGTTTGACTTTGCAGATTCATTTACACATATAATTACACAAAGGTGCTTGATATATCACTGTCCACTGCTAATGTGTGGAATCAATTAAAAATGTAGGATCATGCAGAATTAAAATAGCATGTTGGCAACACAGTACTGCTTCTGTTTCCATTTGCCTGCTAAATATCTCTAAGTTACAAAATTAGAGAATTAGCAATTAGAGACACCAGTTTTTGTAGGCAAATTTAAAGATGCAATAAACAAAATGGAAGCACAATGCTAAGTTTATCACTCAGATTTTATTTTATACAATGTTTTGTAGCATGCACTAAATTGATCATGATTTTGTTTATCTCTCTGACTCACACGTTGTAAACCTTTAACTTTCCTAAGTTTATTGCCAACTTAACATGCTTTTTAAAGGTCGAATAAACTATCAAAGGCTTGTTAATGCAGTAAAATTTCATAATAGGCAATTCAGGTCCTGTGAAACGTGATTAAGCTGCTGTTTTTTTACTCACAGTTTTCATGTAATTGCATTCAAATTTAAATACACACAGAGATTTTTGTTAGAAGACATAGACTACATTTTTTCAGCTGAATGATTCCATTTTACTGTAAACATTACAAAAAAAAACAAAAAAGATGACTGTTAATTCAGAATTAAACATAAAATAACATAAAGCACTTGTGTAAGCATGCATGTGTCCACCTCCCATAAAGTTAAGGTCTTCTTATCTAAGACTTATCTGTTATAATATGAGGTGCCCTTTAGGGGAAAAATCACTGTCAACTCTGAATACCCTCTATCCTAAAACACTTACAGTGCTGAAATGCATATACTATATACTGAAATGCATATGCTAAAACACACCGTATATGCATACACTTCATACTGAAATGTTTACATTATATACTGAAATGCACACACTGTATACTGAAATTTATACACTGCATACTGAAACATATACACTCTACATTAAAATATTTATATGCTGGAATGCATACACTCTGTACTGAAATACATACACTATAAACTGACATGCATACACTGTATTCTAAGATAAATACACTCTATATTAAAATGTATAAACTTCATTGAAACATGTACATTCCATACTGAAATGCATATACTATGCACGGAAACACATACACTACATACTGAAATGCATACACTGTACACTGAAACACTAATACTATGTGCCACAACAAATACACTCTATACTGAAATACCTGCACTATATACTGGAATGTATACACAGTATACTGAGAATACTACATTCTATACTGAAATGCATACACTATATACTGACATGCCTATACTGCATACTGAAATGCTTATACTGTGTACTAAAATGCATGCACTATGTGTTGAAATGAATATGTTCTACCCTGAAATATACACTTTACAGTGTACAGTGAAAACTAAAACTCTTACAGTTTTATATTAAAACGCATACACTTTATACTTAAACGCTTACTATGCTTTGAAACACACACACACTGTATAGTGAAACGCATACACTCTATACTGAAATATGTCACATGGTTTTATTGCTAATTGGTTGTGTATGACAGCTTAATTTTTTTGGTTTTGATTTATTAAATGCATTAGAAAAAGGCGGCACGGTGGCACAATGGGTAGCGCTGCTGCCTCGCAGTTGGGAGACCTGGGGACCTGGGTTCGCTTCCCGGGTCCTCCCTGCGTGGAGTTTGCATGTTCTCCCCGTGTCTGCGTGGGTTTCCTCCGGGCACTCCGGTTTCCTCCCACAGTCCAAAGACATGCAGGGAAGGTGGATTGGCGATTCTAAATTGGCCCTAGTGTGTGCTTGGTGTGTGGGTGTGTTTGTGTGTGTCCTGCAGTGGGTTGGCTCCCTGCGCGGGATTGGTTCCTGCCTTGTGCCCTGTGTTGGCTGGGATTGGCTCCAGCAGACCCCTGTGACCCTGTGTTCAGATTCAGCGTGTTGGATAATGGATGGATGGATGGATGGCATTAGAAAAATATATAAAAAATTATTTTCAAGTAAAACGATTTGATTTACTTTAGTTATAAATGCACTAAAAAACAAAAAATACATTTTCCTTTAACCACAATTTCCGTGGTTATATGTGACTAAATAAAATCATGGGGCGCACATAAATTCATTGGTTCAAACAATTTTTGAAACTTGTTTAGCATGGTGGGGAATTACAATGTTGTTGTTTTTTTATATTTTATGATGAAAGTAGCTATTCTGTTAATTGATTGTAATGACTTGATGTATGAAGTGTTTCACCAGAAATATATTTACATTAGATCATTGAAGGCATTGACTGTGAGTAAAAAGTTATGTTTTCTTCTTAGTTGTCAATGTTCTATCATAAAGAAGTTGTATGGTACTTTACTGTAGTTTCATATTATGATAGCAACAGACCATGTATTCATTAAGAACAAAATGTGCCATATGCACAATGCTATAAAGATAATCTACAGACCTCCTTCAGCCTGAAATAGTAAACGAATGGATAATGTAACTAGTATTATTAATTCAATTGGGTTCCTTTAATTTTAATTATTTATTTTGCAGGAATTATTTATTTCGCACGGGGCACCATCCACCTTCCACAGTCTGGTGAATAAAGTGCAATTCCTATAGTGCTGCCTACTTGGATGATGTGGAAGAAACACCTATAGCAGGTTCAGGCTGTGCTCCAGACACTTGGTAAAGCTGGACTTTGTATCAGTCCTAAGAAATGTTTCTTTGGATTGCATGAGGCCAAGGCCACCTGGTGGGTGGTGGTACCATTAAACCATAGTGTTCCAAAGTAGATTCCATATTGAAGTGGCCCTGTCTGGAAACCAAGTGGCAGGTCCAAGCCTTTCTTGGTTTGGCTAGCTATTACCGCTGGTTTGTACTACAGTTCTCTGAGAGCAGCACCCTTGACAGATTTCACAAAAAAAACAGGCCCCTAACAAAAAGGTATGGGAAAGTAAAGCTGACGCTGCATTTCGTGACCTAAAGCAGGCCCTTATGTTGGCACCTGTTCTAATGGCTCCTAGATTTTCTCTGCCCTTCATCCTCCAGACCAACGCGTCGGACATAGGACTTGGTGCTGTACTGAGCCAAAGCGTTAGCAGTGTTGAACACCCTATCATGTTCCTGAGCCAGAAACTACTGGACCAGGAAGCCAGGTATGTGGTTGGCGGTGGAACAGGAGGCCTTGGCGATCAAATGGGCAGTAACGCAACTGAGGTACTACCTCTCGGGCTGTGAGTTTACCCTTATAGTTGATTATGTCATTCTGCAGTCGATGGCGGTGCACAAGGAGTCTAACCTGCATGTCACTCATTGTTTTTTTTCTGTCCTTTATCGTCAGTATTCTCTCCACACCAACGCTGATGCTCTTTCTCGGGTTCACGACCTCTCGGTTCAGGATGCTTAACCCGACAGATCTGGGCTGAGGGGAGGGGGGGGGACAGCATGTCACACATGTGTGCATGGGGGACAGTTTAAAGGCTAAAATAGTATTATTTTTCACCTGGGGCCTCATGCATAACGCCGTGCGTAGAATTCATACTATAACATGGCGTACAGACAAAAGCGGAAATGTTCGTACGCACAAAAAAATCCAGATGCATTAATCTGTGCGTTCGCCAACTTCCATGTTCTTCCGCTACATAAATCCTGGTCAGCGTGAAAAGTAACGCACGTGCATGCGCCTGCTGTCCCGCCCCAACTCGTCCCAGAAATAATCCTCATTGTATATGCAAATCAATACAAATAGCCCTTAAGTTCAGCCTTCTGTGAAAAGACAATGGCAAAAGCATAGGGGAAAATACAAGAATTTCAGCGAATACCAAGTGAAGGCAAGGAAAAACTTACAATTTGTTGGTTTAAACAACAAATAGGGACAAAAAAAAGCTCGAAATGCCAACTTTAATCTCGAAATTTCCACTTTAATCGCATAGTTTATTTTGTCATTAAAGTAGATCATCATAAACTTCATCTTTAAATCGTTTAATTTACTAGTTTCTCAAATACCATCGTAACTAAAGTAGCACGTTAAATGCTTTGTTTTGTATGTGTTCTTCTATGTGCTCTATGTGTGTGAATCACTATGTGCTTCTTAAATGGGTTTTCTCTTCCTCCGACAGGACACAGAATCCATTACATTCGTGATATTACAGCTCTCTGAATAATTAAAATACTGAGATGTATACTTGATATCATTTTCATGATGATAGGAATTAAAGCATATTAAACATGGGAACACAGTGACGCAGTAATAGTGACGAGCATGCACATTGTCCACAGATTTTTCCTGCCTCCCGCCAGATGCTTGTTGTGCCGTGCGCAACCTTCGATGAAATAATTTATTGCAGCAGTACTGTCTCTCTCAAACATACTAACCCCCAATTCCTGTCCTTACTTTTCTTTCTCCAAGTAACCAATCGCCACACAATCAGCTCTGTAATAGATGTTAAGCCATCTGTAAGCTTAGAACACTGATTCTTCAAAACGTTTAAGGAACATTGAAATATCTTCGTAATACATGTTTAATTATTCTATCCATCTGTCTTTCCAGTGTCGTGCCAGCCCCAGGAAGAAAACAGCGCGAGGCAGGAATAATCGGGGCGCCAGTTCGTCGTTAGCGTTGCGACACCGTGTCCTCACATGTTTAACTATTAACAATATAGATTATTTAAATGATGTTAACATTTTATCTGTATAATGTAATAAACATATTTTTCTGCATTTCATCTTAAAAATTATATTGTCATCATATGTAAATACGCAATTTATAAAGTGCCGCAGGTTGTGCAATATTATAAATGTATCGCAAGTTTACAGTGAGGTAATTGTACTTGTAAGTACAGTACAAACAGTTCTATAAGGAGCACTTGATGGATTGATTGAGTGCGTTTATAGTTCTTGGGATGAAACTGTTTCTGAACCGCGAGGTTCGTACAGGAAAGGCTTTGAAGCGTTTGCCGTGTGAGAGCAGTTCAATAGACAGCATGGCTGAGGCAGCATGTGCTTGATGCTGTATACTGATAATTCTCCTTCCGATCAGCTGCTCCGAGTGGTGCAGTGAGAGTAATATGGAAAAAGATGATCCGCTGTGGCAACCCCTAACAGGAGCAGCTGAAAGTAGAAGAAGGTGCAGTGAGAGTAACAACGCTAAAGCAGCTATGGTATTTGGAATAGTTTGGCCATTCCGTGGACCATTATATCGTCACAAGTTAATTACAATCAGATGCCTTAAACTAATGAACAATATGTGGTTAATTTCAGTGTATATGATAAAGCCGCGTCAGGGATGTAGATCTAAAAAGAAAGGGAAACCACACTGGAGCAAAAGCACTGCTTTGACACTGAGTAACGCCTATTTGCAAAACTGAGCAGAGAACTTGCGTACACCAGGGTTTGAGCTACCGTGAAAATGTGCGTGGCTTTACTCCAAGTTTAAGTTTTATACATCATGATTTGAGCATTGAAACGGGAGTATGCAACATTTTTGTGCATACGCACCATTTATACATGAGACCCCTGATCCTCGCTCCTCTTATCCCTATGCAGCACAGCTGAAGACCCTGACTTTTAATGAAATCACCATTGATCCACCCACTGTTGACATCACTTCTGGCCAACCCTGATGACATCATTTTTGCTACCTTCCTGCCATATCAGTTACTGTTCCGGCTGTCCTCACTCCACCTTTTCCTCCTACCCACCATATTTATAGAGCAGTCTCAATCTGTTAATCCATTCAATTGTGAACTCCACTTTGTAAAAGGTGTTTTCTTTGCTCTGCTGTTTTTCAGTATACAAGGTGACTATCCCCAACCCATTTTTGGTCTGCCGCCTGATATTTTATCACAACTGGTACATGGATCCGAATGAATGACACCAAAACCAGAAGATGTAGCTGACTCTGAAGTGGCTAATAAAATGTAAAAGGTATCTCATTTTTATTTGGATAATTGTGCATCATGGCTTATGTAGCTTATGAGAGAATAACAGGTTATCAACACCCATGAAACAGAATATTTAAACCTTGATAGAGCACTTAGATTTTTAAAGGTGTACACATATCCTTTAGGGAAATTTTCAGTTTTATGAGATACTTTGACAACTGTGGTAGTGCTGTTGTTAAATCCTTTCAGGGAAGGCCTGTTTTTCAGACTTATTGTTAACTTATTAAATCAACCCACTGCAACAAACTGGTCATTTTTCACATATAATCATGTTGAAGAGCTCAGAACTGCAATAAAAGAGAACAAGGACTTGTATTTTGCTGTCTGTTTAAGGACAGTGATTTCATTGAATGAAAACAAATTACTTCTCAAAGATATTCTGCATTATTATGTTGTTAATCAAGCCAGAAGACCATTTGAAAGGTTATTTTCATGCCCATGTGTTAACTAGCATGTTAACTAGCCATGCCTTCTTCCTAAATGGCATACTACTTCTCACACACCTTTCATAAACTTTATCCTTCACACTATCCTTCCATGCCAAAGAGACTCCTTTAGAAGGTAGAATGGAAGACATCTCATGAAATCTCTTTCATGCACCTCTCACCCTTCACTCAACATGTCACCTACTGTAAGTAACAAACCCTTCATTCTTCTTGCAAAATAACTCTGTTGCTGATATCTAAATTTACTTTCTTTATCAGTGTTCTGCACCACTCTCACACACTTTCTACAAACAAAAGTTGCACTTCCCACCTTTCATGCCACTTCATCTTTTATAAACCTTCTTTAAACTACCCATGAATTGGACTCAGTTTCTCCTAATGTCTCTGCTGCTCTTGCCACATGGCCATTCACCCAGCTGTTCCACACTTCCTTCCTCTTCACCACCAATCATAACCTGCATTAACCTTGTGGAGTGGTCTTTCACTTCCAAACTAGCGTTTGGTTTCAGTGCCTTTTTTCAGTTTCCCTTCACTTTTTGGATTCAATTCATGTATATGATGGTCACATTATAGAAAGCTTAATGAAATGTAGTGGAAGAGAAAAGAAAACAAAATAATGTAGAAGTAGTTACATCTTACGGTGTTTCCACACCTAATAAAAATAACAACAACAATAACATTTAATTAAATAGCACATTTTCATACAAATAATGTAGCTCAAAGTGTTTTTTACATGATGAAGAAAAGAGAAAAAAAAATAGCACTTGCACAGATGACACCCTGTTATTCCTTTCTTTTAGACCAAATGATGTTTCTCCAATGCAGTCCTTAACAAATGTGTTACTGAGTTAAAAAAGTGGATGGATGAGAAGTACTTGTCTTTGAACACAGATAAAAAATGAGAAGCAAACACACTTCTAAAAATCCCTGTGTGGGATCAGCGGCAACCTTTACCGCATAATGTGTTGATTGCATGATGTTTAGAACATTTAAAGCTACGTAAGCACTTACTGTATGCTTTTGCTCTCTCTCCTACGATCTCTTCTTCGTACTACATCTGACCTTGCCGATGCTCCCCAGGTGCTTAACCTGCTTGATGAGAAAGGCTTTGTGTTCTTTTAACCTGAAGAAGCAAGCTAAAGCAGGACGATTGCCGTGATGTTTCGTGTGCTTGTGTGCTGAAGTAAAAAACTTGTGTTTTGAATAAAGCCTTGGGACTGCCTTCGACTTTTCAACAATAAAGTTTTTTTTTGTGACTTGCCTTCCTGTCTCTGGTGCAACTCTGTGACCCAAGCTGGACAAAACACACACACACACACATATAATATATATATACACACAAATATATACAGTATATGCATTTACAGTATACTGATGCATTAGTCCTTCGTGCATATGTTTACAAAACCACCCAAACACATTTGGCAGCACAAAAGAGTTAGGTGCAGCCTGTGATCACCTGAAATATTTATTCACTCATTATTGACACCTTTTAGATTAAGCTAGAGAAAAATCTCTCATTTAGCTGTGAAACACTACTGTCAAGTTGACTCATTTGCATTTAAATGGAAAACACAGCCTAAAAAATAGAAAAGGACTAGGTTGTGTAAAAATATAACATCAGCATTGTATTAATGTCTGATTTGACATGATGTTTGCTGAATGTAGGAAGGAATCAATTTAATTGTAGAAATCTGTTTGCATAACCCTGACAGTGCAGCTAAAATCAACCACCAAACATACCCCCCACCTCCACAGGAAGAACCTACAAAACAATAAATCTCCTGTTACTCTGTGAAGAAACAAACCGTCTGTTCATAATAAGCTAGGTATGGTAAATAATTGAAGTCCAAAAGAGATTCTGAGATTTACTATGTTACATAGAAGAGGGTTTAAAGCTTTCCAACACCAAAACAAAATTTGTTACTACAAAGAAAACAATTGGGCTTTAAATGATTTTTGCATATTTTAACCTCAAACACCTTCTTAACACCTTCTTATTGTGCAAAATTACAAAGATCTTTATTACTGTATTGTTGAGGAAATGTACTGAGTGCTATAAGTGAATGATGGACTGGAACTTTGGGTGGCGCGATGGTAGCACTACTGTGTCCAAGTATGGAGACTGGAGTTTGTGTCCCAGGTGTTTCTTGCATGAAGTTTGCATGTTCTCCCTGTATCCGCATTGGGGACAACAGTGTGAGCTAGTTATGAGTCCACTGCTTTTTTGTTACATTGAAGGGGGATTATCCATCCATCCATCCATTGTCTCCCGCTTATCCAAGGTCGGGTCACGGGGGCAGCAGCTTCAGCAGAGATGCCCAGACTTCCCTCTCCCCGGCCACTTCTTCTAGCTCTTCCGGGAGAATCCCAAGGCGTTCCCAGGCCAGTCGAGAGACATAGTCCCTCCAACGTGTCCTGGGTCTTCCCCGGGGCCTCCTCCCGGTTAGACGTGCCCGGAACACCTCACCAGGGAGGCGTCCAGGAGGCATCCTGATCAGATGCCCGAGCCACCTCATCTGACTCCTCTCGATGCGGAGGAGCAGCGGCTCTACTCTGAGCCCCTCCCAGATGACTGAGCTTCTCACCCTATCTTTAAGGGAAAGCCCAGACACCCTGCGGAGGAAACTCATTTCAGCCGCTTGTATTCGCGATCTCGTTCTTTCGGTCACTACCCATAGCTCATGACCATAGGTGAGGGTAGGAACATAGATCGACTGGTAAATTGAGAGCTTCGCCTTGCGGCTCAGCTCCTTTTTCACCACGACAGACCGATGCAGCGCCCGCATTACTGCGGATGCCGCACCGATCCGCCTGTCGATCTCACGCTCCATTCTTCCTTCACTCGTGAGCAAGACCCCGAGATACTTGAACTCCTCCACTTGGGGCAGGATCTCGCTACCAACCCTGAGAGGGCACTCCACCCTTTTCCGGCTGAGGACCATGGTCTCGGATTTGGAGGTGCTGATTCTCATCCCAGCCGCTTCACACTCGGCTGCGAACCGATCCAGACAGAGCTGAAGATCACAGCCTGATGAAGCAAACAGGACAACATCATCTGCAAAAAGCAGTGACCCAATCCTGAGCCCACCAAACCGGACCCCCTCAACGCCCTGGCTGCGCCTAGAAATTCTGTCCATAAAAGTTATGAACAGAATCGGTGACAAAGGGCGGCCCTGGCGGAGTCCAACTCTCACTGGAAACGGGTTCGACTTACTGCCGGCAATGCGGACCAGGCTCTGGCACCGATCGTACAGGGACCGAACAGCCCTTATCAGGGGGGCCGGTACCCCATACTCTCGGAGTACCCCCCACAGGATTCCCCGAGGGACACGGTCGAATGCCTTTTCCAAGTCCACAAAACACATGTAGACTCGTTGGGCAAACTCCCATGCACCCTCCAGGACCCTGCTAAGAGTATAGAGCTGGTCCACTGTTCCGCGACCAGGACGAAAACCACACTGTTCCTCCTGAATCCGAGGCTCGACTATCCGACGGACCCTCCTCTCCAGGACCCCTGAATAGACTTTTCCAGGGAGGCTGAGGAGTGTGATCCCTCTGTAGTTGGAACACACCCTCCGATCCCCCTTCTTAAAGAGGGGGACCACCACCCCGGTCTGCCAATCCAGAGGCACTGTCCCTGATGTCCATGCGATGTTGCAGAGGCGTGTCAACCAAGACAGTCCTACAACATCCAGAGCCTTGAGGAACTCCGGGCGTATCTCATCCTCCCCCGGGGCCCTGCCACCAAGGAGTTTTTTGACCACCTCGGTGACCTCAGTCCCAGAGATGGGGGAGCCCACCTCTGAGTCCCCAGGCTCTGCTTCCTCATTGGAAGGCATGTTAATGGGATTGAGGAGGTCTTCGAAGTACTCCCCCCACCGACCCACAACGTCCCGAGTCGAGGTCAGCAGTGCACCATCCCCACCATATACAGTGTTGACACTGCACTGCTTCCCCTTCCTGAGACGCCGGATGGTGGACCAGAATCTCCTCGAAGCCATCCGAAAGTCGTTCTCCATGGCCTCCCCAAACTCCTCCCACGCCCGAGTTTTTGCCTCAGCAACCACCAAAGCCGCATTTCACTTGGCCTGCCGGTACCTATCAGCTGCCTCCAGGGTCCCACAGGACAAAAGGGTCCTGTAGGACTCCTTCTTCAGCTTGACAGCATCCTTCACCGCCGGTGTCCACCAATGGGTTCGGGGATTGTCGCTATGACAGGCACCGACCACCTTACGGCCACAGCTCCGGTCAGCTGCCTCAACAATAGAGGCACGGAACATGGCCCATTCGGACTAAATGTCCCCCACCTCCCTCGGGATGTGGTCGAAGTTCTGCCGGAGGTGGGAGTTGAAGCTACTTCTGACAGGGGGCTCTGCCAGACGTTCCCAGCAGACCCTCACAACACGTTTGGGCCTACCACGCCTGACCGGCATCCTCCCCCACCATTGAAGCCAACTCACCACCAGGTGGTGATCAGTTGACAGCTCCACCCCTCTCTTCACCCAAGTGTCCAAGACATGTGGCCGCAAGTCTGACGACACGACCACAAAGTCGATCATCGAACTGAGGCCTAGGGTGTCCTGGTGCCAAGTGCACATATGAACACCCCTATGCTTGAACATGGTGTTCGTTATGGACAATCCGTGACGAGCACAGAAGTCCAATAACAAAACACCACTCGGGTTCAGATCGTGGGGGCCATTCCTCCCAATCACGCCCTTCCAGGTCTCACTGTCATTGCCCACGTGAGCATTGAAGTCTCCCAGCAGAACGAGGGAGTCCCCAGAAGGTATGCCCTCTAGCACCCCCTCCAGGGACTCCAAAAAGGGTGGGTACTCTGAACTGCTGTTCGGTGCATACGCACAAACAACAGTTAGGACCCCCACCCGAAGGCGAAGGGAGGGTACCCTCTCGTCCACCGGGGTAAAACCCAATGTACAGGCTCCAAGTCGGGGGGCAATAAGTATACCCACACCCGCTCGGCGCCTCTCACCGGGGGCAACTCCAGAGTGGTACAGAGTCAGGCCCCTCTCAAGGAGATTGGTTCCAGAGTCCAAGCTGTGCATCGAGGTGAGTCCGACTATATCTAGCCGGAACCTCTCAACTTCGCACACTAGCTCAGGCTCCTTTCCCTTCAGAGAGGTGACATTCCACGTCCCAAGAGTCAGCTTCTGTAGCCGAGGATCGGACCGCCAAGGTCCCCGCCTTCGGCCACCACCCAACTCACACTGCACCCGACCTCCTTGGCCCCTCCCATAGGTGGTGAGCCCATGGGAAGGGGGGACCCACGTTGCCTCTTCGGGCTGTGCCCGGCCGAGCCCCATGGGTGCAGGCCCGGCCACCAGGCGCTCGCCATCGAGCCCCACCTCCAGGCCTGGCTGCAGAGTGGGGCCACGGTGACCTGCGTCCGGGCAAGGGAAAACGCCGTCCAAAATTGTTTTTCATCATAGGAGGTTTGTTTAACCGCTCTTTGTCTCATCCCTCACCTAGGACCAGTTTGCCTTGGGTGGCCCTACCAGGGGCATAAAGCCCCGGACAACAGAGCTCCTAGGATCATTGGGACACGCAAACCCCTCCACCACGATAAGGTGGCGGTTAAAGGAGGGGTGAAGGGGGATTATGACTATAAATTTTGAAATATACCACATTATTCATTCAAAAGTTTCAAGGACCTACTTTATAGCGTATAATGCATTAAAGCTTGTTAGAACAGAATATAGTTCTGTAGAGCTCCATGAATTGTGTATTGTGGGGAACAGCCCAGACACAGACAGGTAGACATGATTTTAAGCACCACAACACACGTTTATTTACACTATTTACAAATGAAACACACACACAACCCAGTGCCGCAGCACCAATCACCCCAAAGTCCAGGCCTCACAATGCCTCTTCTCTCTCTGGTCTGCCTCCACTCCTCTCCTCCGAGCTCTGTCCTCTTCCACCCGACTCCAGCCATCAAATGAAGGGAGGCAGCCCCTTTTATACACACCCAGATGTGCTCCAGGTGCCTCCCGATTAGCCTCTGCCGGTACTCCTCAGTGTGGCGGAAGTACCGGCTGCGCACCCAGAAGCACTCTGGGTGTCCCTGGTCTTCTTCCCCCCAGCACTTCCGGGTGTGGCGGAATTGCTAAGGGCCAGGGCTCCATAGGCATTGGGGCACCCCCTGGCGGTGACCACAGGCCCCTATAGGTTGAGCTTCTAAGCTCTGTTCCCGTGGTCCCCAAAGCCACCAGGGCGGTCACCCCCACATGGTCTGGGGGACGCGTAAGCCCTCCTCCGGTCCTCCTGGGCGTCCCGGCTGGGTACCACCCCCAGCCTCCTGTGACAGTATGTAATACAAATTAACAGGAACTGCATGAGAGACTTAATGAATGTGAATCAAAGTTAGTATGTGTATTAATTTAAAGCTGGATCAAACAAAGAAAGTGAAGAGTTAAGGAGTTAGGAACTTTTCCAAATCAAGTACTGTTAAAAATACCCAGGGATAAACATTGGGATTGATGCTCTAGGAATGTAACTACAAGCTTATTACACTCGCAAATAACAGTAAATAGGTGTAACAACAGATGGATCTAGAGCAAATGCAGACTTGAGTAAATGCTGTAAATTACAAAAAAAAATCAGTTTAAATAATTGTAATGTTTTACACATGGATTGTCAAAATAATAGATTTAATTACATAAACTATAAACTTCCTTATAGGAAGGAACTTGGGAATCAGAATGGACTCATCATGAGTTATGCTGGTATAATGGCCTGATTATGTAAAAATTACTATGTTCATCATATTTGTTTCATTCACCATCAAATGCACGCCAGATTAACCAAGCTCAAATCAATCAAATTTACAAACATATAGCAGTATACAGATTTCATTATCATTGATTTTCTAATCATTCTAAGTAGTTTGAAGAGTGTTATTTGGTTCACAAAAGGTGGTATTAAGTGCACATTCTGCAGCAAATTTTGTCATTGCACTAATAAAACAACAACAACAATTGCAATTGAATTGAACAACTGAAGTAGTGAGTCTTCTACAACAACTTAGAACAAACTAGCAATACTTACATAAAGGTGGAGCGACTAGGGATCTGCTGCAGTATTCGAAGGTTTGGTAGTTTGAATTCTGTAAATGCCAGAAGTGATTCCATTCTGTTGGCCCCTTGAGCAAGATCCTTAACCTGCAATTCCTCCATCCTATGTATGATGTTAACCTGCATTCAGCCCTGCAAGCATGTCATCCAACTTTTAGGGAAAATTTACTGTGTGCATTGTGCCAAAAAATAACCATATGCACACTATCTCATATCCTTATTTTTGGCACTGTATATACAGTAAATAATTATAGTAAAGCTCTGATATTGTAAAATACAGAGAAAGGCAAAATTGTTTGTTTTAAAGACACACACTGAACATCATTTTTGTGACTCATACACTCAATAACAAAACAACTGTTGTTCTTTTGTCATCTATAAACACTAATCCTTCAATTAATTGCATTTAGCTTAATAAATGGAGAGCAGTTGACTCTGTTTTTTCTTGTTTTGAAAGATTACATGACTAGGGCTGCTAACTCTCTTTCTCTGGAAATGAGGACATTTGGGTACAAAAATGAGAACTTTTGAGGATGCCTTTATGAGGACTTTTGAGGATGCTTTTATACTGTCTAATGGTTTTTTAAAATGTTATAAACCTTTAGTAGAAGTTTATCACTATAATTATGATACAATGGCCACAATCACAGTCACTGCCAAACTAATAACTCATTAAATATATTGAATATGTGAAGCCTCTTAAATTAACAGACTTCATTCCTTCCATTCTTATTTGGATAGCTTAACTGTCGTAAACCTGTAAAAAATTATTCACATGGTAAATTCGCTTCTAGTAAAATAAAAATAATTTTACTCTTTTCAATTTAGCTTATTTGCATTTATCTACATTCTTTTATTTTTTTCCACTGAAGCTATTTTTTCAGTAAATCTGGGTCCTTGGATAAATATAAATATAAATCTTTACATAGCATGCTACTGAAATTGAATCTTGTGAGCATTAGCCCCTTAATTGAATCTATTCTGCCCTTTTGAAAACAAGGATATTTGTTGTTCAAGTAGTCTTTGAACTTGAACCGTTTTTCAGCATTATGGGTATTCCTGAATGTATGTACATGAAAGAATTATGAAAATATTATTAAAATTACTTGAAGAAGTGACTTACTACTTGATCAACTAATAACTAATAAGATATTGCATTTATATGACAGAATAAATGTGTGATTTATTTTTTTAACATTTTTTTGAATTTATTAAAATCAAACATCATTCCATACAAGCAAGTCAAATTTTACAAAACGTCAACCCCCACCCATGAGAAAGAGAGCTAGAGCAACATAGTGAAACTTTAATTGGAGAAAAGATAAGTAAGTAAATAAACAAAATAAAAAGAGAAGAGAATCTGCTTTCTCAATTTAAATGCTTATTCCAAAATATTATTAATTAGATCCTGCCAGGTTTTATAAAAGTTCTGCACAGATCCGCTAAGTGAGTATTTAATTTTTTCCAATTTCAAGTAGTATATAATATCGGTTACCCAATGACTGAAAAGATGTGAGTTAGGATTCTTACAGTTGAGCAATAGTGCAATATGTGCCAATAGTGAAGTAAAGACAATTACAGTTTGTCCTTCTCCACTTTAAGCCCATCTGGAAGTACACCAAACAGCTGTTAGTGGATTAGGAGGGATTGTGACACCCAGGCTGTCTGAAATACATTTAAAGATTTTGGTCCAAAATGATGTTAATTTGGTGCACGCCCAAACCATATGACCCAATGAGGCTGGAGCTTGATTGCAATGTTCACAGGTTGGATCTTGCCCTGGAAACATTTTGGACAATTTAAAACGAGACAGATGTGCTTGATAGATGATTTTGAGTTGAATGACTGTATTCTTTGCACATATGGAGCTCGAGTGAATTCTGTGCATTGCTGCCTTCCATTCCTTTTCCGAAATGTTGAGTGAGAGATCCTTTTCCCAATGTACTTTGGGATCTTTAAAAGGGAGGGACTTTAAAATGTTTTATATGTTAGAGAAATGCTGTCTGAGTTCTTAAGACTGATCAATATTTTTTCCAGAGTAAAAGTATGTAGTAGGTGAGGAAAGTTGGACAGGTTTTGTTTAACAAAGTTTCTAATTTGGAGGTAGTGAAAGAAATGTGTTGCTGGAAGGTTAAATTTGAAGTATAATTGTTCATAGGATGCAAAGACATTGTCTATGTACAGATCTCTAAGTGATTTAATCCCAAATGTTTCCCAGACATTGAAAGCTGCGTACGTTTGAGAGGGAGGAAAAAGGTGGTTATCATGCAAATGTGCCACAGATAAAAGCTTCTCTATCTTAAAGTACTTCCTGCATTGGTTCCATATTTTGAGTGAAGAAGTACAATTGGGTTATTAGTATATTGGTGATACTTTTATTTACTGGGGTACAAAGCAAGGGATATAAAGAAGTACTGCAAGATTTTCTATTGCAGATCAGGCCGGTGTATTTTCATCCATTTGTGTCAAAGTCCAGATTTTTATAGCTTGTATATTTGCCACCCAGTAATAAAAGTGAAAGTTAGGTAGAGCCATGCCACCTTCTGCCTTTGGTCTTTGTAGGGTCGCCCTTTGGATACGTGGATGTTTTGAATTCCAAATAAATGAGATTATGACTGAATCAAACTTCTTAAAAAATTATTTATTGATGTATGTTGGAATGCTTCGAAATAGAAAAAGAAGCTTAGGAAGGATATTCATCTTGACAATGTTAATTCTTCCAGCTAAAGTGAGATGAAAGGATAGACCATCTGTGCAAGTCTTGCTTAAGTTTTTCCAAGCAGATAGCAAAATCTTGTTGATAAAGAGCTTTATGTTTACTTGTGATGTTTACCTATAGGTATATGAACTGATCTGCGATGATAAATGGAAGGTGTCCAATCTAAAATTGTGTGCTGGAAAGTTCACTGGAAAGAACACATTTTTACTCAAAATGATTCTGAGGCCGTAAATCTTTTGAAATTCTGTGCTGTTAGGACTGCAGACACAGTATTTTGTATATCTGATATATACAGTACCATATCATCTGCATATAGTGAAATTTTCTGTTCAACTCCTTCTCTGATAATACCCTTTATCTCATAAGCATTTCAACAGTGAACTGCCAGTGGATCTATGGCGATTGCAAAAAGCAGTGGTGACAAGGGGCATCCTTGTCTAGTACCACATTCTAGTTTGAAGTAGTCTGAAATAATATTGTTAATACAAACCGAAGCTTCTGGACATGTACAGTATACAGCAGTTTAATCCATTCACATATGTTCGGGCCAAACATAAATGTTTCCGGTATGATGAAAAGGTTTTTCTATTCAACCATATCAAATGCTTTTTCCGCATCCAATGATAATAATATCTCGAGGGTGTTAGACTTTGTGAGTGAATATATTACATTAAACAGGCATTGAAGATTGGAAGCTAAGTGTCTGCCTTTAATAAATCCAGTTTGGTCTTGTGATATTATCGAAGGAAGAACTTTCTCAGTCCTACTGGCAAGGACTTTGGAGAGTATCTTAACATCATTATTCAGAAGTGAGATTGGTCTGTATGATGCACATTGTAGTAAGTCCTTATTTTGCTTAGGAAACATGGTTATTAATGCTTGGTGAAAAGTTTGAGGTAGGATTTTATTGTCTCTAGCTTCTGTAAATGTTGAGAACTTAATTCAGAATTTTTTTATAAAATTCAGCAGGGTAGCTATCAAGGCTTGTTGATTTCCCGCTCTGAACTGAGTTCTTAGCATCTAGTAATTCTGATAGTGCTAGAGGTTTGACCAATTCTTTTGCACTGAGAGTATCTAGTTGTGGCATCTGTAATGCATCTAAAAACGTGTTATGTTGTGTCTTGTCTTCTTTAGTCTGAGTAGAATATAAGGCCTTATATTAGTCTCTAAATGTGTGCATTATATTTTTATGGTCAATGATTTTGTCTTAGTCTGTATTGGTAATTGCTGGAATTGCATTGCGAACTTCCTGCTTGTGGATTTGTTGAGCTAAGATCTTGTTAGCTTTCTCTCTGTGTTCATAGTAATGATGTCATAATTTAAAAATACATTGTTCTATTTCTTTTGTTGTCAAGAGGTTGAGTTTTGAATGCAAAGCCTGTCTTTAACTATTAAGTGTGTCATTCGGACAAATGGCATGTTCTTGATCTATTGTGGTAATTTCACTGATTAGCCCTGATATCTTCTTGGCTTCCAATTTATTTTTGTGGGACAGATAAGAAATAATCTGTCCTCTTAAGAAAACCTTCACAGTTTCCCAGAGGATTCCTGCAGAGATCTCTGAGGATGTATTTGTCTCTAAAAAAAAAATCAATTTGCTTGGATATAAACTCTGTACACTTCTCATCTATGGGGTGCCGTTTAGGACATAAATCATTGTCATCTCTGTATACACTCTATACTGAAACGCTTACACTGCATAGTGAAAGGCATACACTGCATACTGAAAGGCATACACTGCATACTGAAGCACTTAAACTTTATACTAAAAAGCATACATTTCATACTGAAACACACCGTATACTGAATCGCATACACTACATACTGAAATGCTTACACAATACACTGAAATGCTTACACAATATACTGAATCGCATACACTACATACTGAAATGCTTACACAATATACTGAATCGCATACACTGCATAATGAAATGCTTACACCATATAATGAAACACATACACTGTTCCTTGAAGCTCGTACATTATATAGTGAAACACATACATAGTGTACTAAAACGCATACACTGCCTACTGAATTGCATACACTGTACACTGAAACGCCTATACTCTATACTGAAATCCGTACACCATATAGTAAAACACATATACTATACTAAAATTCCTGCACTGCATACTGAAACAATACACAATGTATTGAAATGAATACGCTATAAACTGAAATGCACACACCTTACAATGAAACCCATACACTGTAAACTAAAACTGTTACACTTTATATTAAAACGCATACACTTTATACTTAAACGCTTACTATATACTGAAACACGTACACTGTATAATGAAATGCGTACACTCCATAGTGAAATGTATACACTCTATACTGAAATTTGTCACATGGTTTAGTTACTCCATCCACTGAGATCGAGCGAAACACAATCTTTTTTGAAGAAGGGTGCCATTCTGGAATGTGCTGGCCAAGAGGTAAATTGGTTGTGCCTAGATAGCTTTGGCTTTGGTTTTTTGGCTTTGATTTATTAAATGTATTAAAAAAGAAAGAAAAGACAACATTCCTTATTGGCAGCAAGAAACTAGAGACAACTCAGCAAATTAAAATATTTTAATTGATAATTTACGTCTATGGAGCATTACTTAGACTGTCACAGAAGTTAGGTTTATCTTCTTGTAAAATAATGTAGCATGAACCCAGGGGCAGTTAAATGAACACAGGAAACAAAGGGTTTGTTCTTGTTTTTCCCTTTTCAATTCAAGTTTTTAACTTTCACCATCCCTATATTTTCATCTAGCCGTTAAGCAGTGCCGACGAACGGATCGCACTTTGACAGTACTAGTGACCTGTGGTTGATGCGAGGCAGCCTAATCAGCGCACCTCGCGCAAAGTTTTGATGGAATGACCACAGGTAAATGCTGTCAACAGCCCATGAAAGTGACTTAGAAACACAATTTTCTAGAATTTGTGAATTGCGCTTTCAGCGCTTCACAAATATGAATATAGTACATTTTTAACTGGTGTAAACTAAACCGTCGTACCATGTCAGTCTCGATTCTTGTTAGTGGATTAGTATCTTTTCTAACATTACTACTATCCATCCATCCATTTTCCAACCCGCTGAATCCGAACACAGGGTCACGGGGGTCTGCCGGAGCCAATCCCAGCCAACACAGGGCACAAGGCAGGGAACCAATCCTGGGCAGGGTGCCAACCCACCGCAGACATTACTACTAACGCACATTAATGTATTTAAACAAAAAAAAGTAAAAATATTGCAGTGCATGTCCTCTTTTTAATGTACTAACTGTATATTTTTCAATAGGTTTACTTTTTACATTTTAGGAGTAATGGGAGGAAATGCAGAACATTTAGTAGAGCAGATACTGGAGAGAGAATATCTATGCAGAGCTCTCAGTGATGCTTTATCAGGAGGTAGGACAAGCAGCTCTACACAAGCAGAAAACATAAGACCAGTAAACTGGAGTGTTAGGGATGAAATGAGATATCTTTTTCCTCGGAGTCCACTACCCTCACCTGGAAATACAGAAAGCAGTTCGATGAATTCTTCACAATCTCCTCGCTATTCTGTAAGAAAACACTTCAAGCAAACAACAAGAAAACCTCCAAGGTAATCTCACAAATTGTAATTTATAAATATTATAGCTTTTGAACTATACCCAATTCCACGACTGTCAGCAGAGGGACATTGTAGAAAAATGTTGAGAATTTTTTATTTCTGTGCAAAGTAAAATGACATATGGTTGCATGGTTTGTAAGTCATTATGAGACCTGGTTTGCTTCTTAACAGAGAGTCTAAAAATTACTTTAAGAAGACAAAGGGAAACGATGTAGTGCAAAAGCCAAATGAGAATTAACAAATAAGGAATTCAGTGCCTAAAATTATGATCTCATACAGAAGCAATGTATTATTTTTAGTTTCTAATGAGTGGATGTATGGACATCAAAATAAATGCTGAATGCATTCCCAACTGTTTGACAGACCTGAGTAAACAACCTTTACCAAAATATTCTTTCAGAACTGTTAAAGTATTCTATGTGTTTGAAAATTGTAATCTGCATACAGGTGAAATGTCTAGAGTCATGTTAATGCTTATTTTTTAGTGAAATAAGCATATACTGTAACCCTTTGTGAGAGGTTGATAATATCCAATATTGTTTCACATCTATCTTTAGAAGAATTATACAAAACAAATTGGGCAGGCTATTAATTTTGTGTATGTATTCCTCAAAATAAATTGCTTTATATGATTCTTAATGGGAACTTCAACACAGGTTGTTTAATCTGGCTTCTGAATTATTTAAATTAATTATGTAGTATTTTAAAATATGTTAAACAATAAACTTGTTTTAAAAATGCAATGTTATATTTTTTGATATGCTCAAAGGAAGGACTGCCATATCTACAGTATATAAGCTGTGTAATAATGCAAGTATTTTCATTTACAGGGCATATATGCTGCATGGTTTGTTATATTTGTGTAAAGAAAATGATCAGAATACTACATTAAAGTATAATTAATGTATGTTTGTATGTATATATAGGTCAAGAACACCAAATATTTCACACCCAGCTTTTCACCAAGATATACTGCTTCCAAATCCAATGCATGATAAAGTGTTAAAACAGAGCAGCAAACAGATACTGAATGAAAGTGGGCACATGTTGAGTGCATTCAAGTTTTATAAACATTGGGATTCTACAACTGTAAAGGAAAAAAATTTGTGAAGCTTTCTGTGGAAAAATACCATCAGATGTCAAGTATGTGTTTTATAAAGTTTGCTCAGTAAAATGCAGTAACTGAGTTGTCTTTCAAAATCACAACTTTTAACTTAGTATCACATTTTTCCTGTATACTGTAAAGTGAGTTTGGGGCACAGTGCTACAGGAGTTAAAAGGTTTTCTTTACTGGTCCTGATCTCATCACTGTGGTGTTCCTTTCCTCAGACCTTGCCTTAGTGGTCATTTTCAACTTTAAAATTAATTGTTATTTTATGTTCAAAGGACAAAACAGTAAGTAATTTATGGAGTTCTACTGCTTTTGAAATTTGTTCCACATTAGCACACATGGAATAGTTTACACATAAAAGTGTATATATAATTTGGCAGATGTATTAATTTTAACAAACAGGCATATAAATGTTAACTTTGTAAATATTTCTATGGTCTACAGTATATTACAGTTAAAAATTGTGTTTTTGTTACTGTCTAGTTTTCAGATTTTAATGGGATGTGGAAACAAACTAGTTGAGCCCACATTGTCTGAAACACAGCAACTTAATGGATTGATGATACATAAAGTGTTCCACCAGAAAGCTGTTTACATCAGACCATCAAAGGCATTGATTGTGAGTAAAAATTTGCTTTCTCTTTAGCTGTCAATGTTCTATCATATAGGAGTTGTGTGATATTTTAGTTTTGTTATTATGATGACAAAAGATCTTGTAATAGTTAAGAATAAAATATGCCTTTGGCACAGTGCTGTAAAGTCTACAGGCCTCTTTTCTGAACTAGTGAATAAATGGATACTGTATACAGTGCATCCGGAAAGTATTCACAGCGCATCACTTTTTCCACATTTTGTTATGTTACAACCTTATTCCAAAATGGATTAAATTCATTTTTTTCCTCAGAATTCTACACACAACACCCCATAATGACAACGTGAAAAAAGTTTACTTGAGGTTTTTGCAAATTTATTAAAAATAAAAAAACTGAGAAATCACATGTACATAAGTATTCACAGCCTTTGCTCAATATTTTGTCGATGCACCTTTGGCAGCAATTACAGCCTCAAGTCTTTTTGAATATGATGCCACAAGCTTGGCACACCTACCCTTGGCCAGTTTCACCCATTTGTAGCACCTCTCAAGCTCCATCAGGTTGGATGGGAAGCGTCGGTGCACAGCCATTTTTAGATCTCTCCAGAGATGTTCAATCAGATTCAAGTCTGGGCTCTGGCTGGGCCACTCAAGGACATTCACAGAGTTGTCCTGAAGCCACTCCTTTGATATCTTGGCTGTGTCGTTGGTCGTTGTCTTGCTGAAAGATGAACAGTCGCCCCAGTCGGAGGTCAAGAGCACTCTGGAGCAGGTTTTCTTCCAGGATGTCTCTGTACATTGCTGCAGTCATCTTTCCCTTTATCCTGATTAGTCTCCCAGTCCCTGCCGCTGAAAAACATCCCCACAGCATGATGCTGCTACCACCATGCTTCACTGTAGGGATGGTATTGGCCTGGTGATGAGCGGTGCCTGGTTTCCTACAAACGTGATGCCTGGCATTCACACCAAAGAATTCAATCTTTGTCTCATCAGACCAGAGAATTTTCTTTCTCATGGTCTGAGAGGTGCCTTCTGGCAAACTCCAGGCGGGCTGCCATGTGCCTTTTACTAAGGAGTGGCTTCCGTCTGGCCACTTTACCATACAGGCCTGATTGCTGGATTGCTGCAGAGATGGTTGTCCTTCTGGAAGATTCTCCTCTCTCCACAGAGGACCTCTGGAGCTCTGACAGAGTGACCATCGGGTTCTTGGTCACCCTCCCTGACTAAGGCCCTTCTCCCCCGATCGCTCAGTTTAGATGGCCGGCCAGCTCTAGGAAGAGTCCTGGTTGTTTCGAACTTCTTCCACTTACGGATGATGGAGGCCACTGTGCTCATTGGGACCTTCAAAGCAGCAGAAATTTTTCTGTAACCTTCCCCAGATTTGTGCCTCGAGACAATCCTGTCTCAGAGGTCTGCAGACAATTCCTTTGACTTCATGCTTGGTTTGTGCTCTGACATGAACTGTCAACTGAGGAACCTTATATAGACAGGTGTGTGCCTTTCCAAATCATGTCCAATCAACTGAATTTACCACAGGTGGACTCCAATTAAGCTGCAGAAACATCTCAAGGATGATCAGGGGAAACAGGATGCACCTGAGCTCAATTTTGAGCTTCATGGCAAAGGCTGTGAATACTTATGTACATGTGCTTTCTCAATTTTTTTATCTATATATATATATATAAAGGAGAGTTGGGATCCGAGAGACTGTGTTTGTGTGTTTGTGGAGGGATGGAGAGTTAAGGCGGGTGTTGGAGTCACGTGATCATCTCCCCTCCCATTCATCCATCCATCCATTTTCCAACCCGCTGAATCCGAACACAGGGTCACGGGGGTCTGCTGGAGCCAATCCCAGCCAACACAGGGCACAAGGCAGGAACCAATCCCAGGCAGGGTGCCAACCCACCGCAGGACACACACAAACACACCCACACACCAAGCACACACTAGGGCCAATTTAGAATCACCAATCCACCTAACCTGCATGTCTTTGGACTGTGGGAGGAAACCGGAGCACCCGGAGGAAACCCACGCAGACACGGGGAGAACATGCAAACTCCACACAGGGAGGACCCGGGAAGTGAACCCAGGTCCCCAGGTCTCCCACCTGCAAGGCAGCAGCGCTACCCACTGCGCCACCGTGCCGCCCCCCCCTCCCATTCACCTCATTTCATTCACTTCATTTTGCTCCGAGCTGAGCTCCGCAGCTGACGCGGTCTTGCCGTTCTTTTTCCTTAGTGTTTAATCGTTTCTCCTTTACTGATTTACTGTTTAGTAGACACACTACTTACTGAATAGTATTTTTTCCTTTAGTGTTTCTACTTAGTGTTTCTTAGTGTTTAGTAGACGCGGTGTGCGAAAGGAGAGTTGGGATCTGAGAGACTGTCTTTGTGTGTTTGTGAAGGTATGGAGAGTTAAGGGGGGGGTGGGAGAGTCACGTGATCATCTCCCCTCCCATTCACCTCATTTCATTCATTTCATTTCACCCCGAGCTGAACTCCGGTGAGCTACGCAGCTGACGCGGCCTTGCCGTTCTTGATTTGCTTTTCACATGGCCAACTATATGTTGCATGCTCAAGAGTAAGCTCAGCGCACAGCTTGGTCATATTACAACCGGAGGGGCGAACTGACAACATGGTATACAAAGACATCCTTAACAAATAATTATTGGTATATTTTCCCTCAGTTTATTATTTTAAATTTTAAAGCAGTACTTCGCTGCTGCGAAGCGCGGGTATTTTGCTAGTTTTTAATAAATTTGCAAAAATCTCAAGTAAACTTTTTTCACGTTGTCATTATGGGGTGTTGTGTATAGAATTCTGAGGAAAAAAATGAATTTAATCCATTTTGGAATAAGGCTGTAACATAACAAAATGTGGAAAAAGTGATGCGCTGTGAATACTTTCCGGATGCACTGTAATAACTAATATTAATAATTCAATTGGGCAACTTGAATTTCATTATTATTATTATTATTGTTTTCTAGGAATGTACTACAGACAGCGAAAATGAGGATATCATGGTAGACTCAGAAAACTGCATAACCAGTGCACTACAGTCTAAACCAGAAACAGAAACACATTCTGGGCAAAGAGTTATAAATGAAGTTGTTTATATTTCTGATGCCCAAAGCCCTCACAGTATAAACATTCAAGACAGTGATGAAATAACCTTAACAATCAGTGATGCTGCATTGCTTGAACCAACAATTTTGCATCAAAAATCTTCAGCTGCATCAGACATCAATTGTAGTATTGCAGTTTGTTCAGAAATAAGTGGAGGCCATTCAACAAATATTGGTCATGATCCATTTTTTATCTTATCCTCCTGCACTACATCCTGTACTGAAAATGTGCACACTTTGATGATTGAAAATGCTTATGCAAACTATGTCCAGTGGTTACCAGATGATGATGATGACAGCTCTGTGAATTCAGATGACATCAATGTAGCTATAAATGCCAGCTTGGAAGACCAAATGATGTATGTCATTTGAAATAAAAAAGTCATTGCAAATAATGTGTATTTTATGAATTTTAAAATGTATGCATTTACAATGTACTGGAAGTTAATAAATTACTGTAAGTTTATGATAACATTTTATGTGAAATTAGTAACTTTCTGGGAATAAAATTCCATCCATCAATTTATTAACCTGATTTATCCAGCTTAGGGTTGCTTGAGCCAACGTGTGTTTTAGTAGCATTGTTCACAAAGCAGGTGGATAGATAGGGTGTCGCACACATACCCAGGGCTGATTCAGAGTCACCAGTCAACTCAAGATTTTGGGCATATTCTTTGCATGTGCTAGGAAAACCAGAGAAAAGCAATAAGCCGCATTATCCATCCATCCATTATCCAACCTGCTATATCCTAACTATAGGGTCACGGGGGTCTGCTGGAGCGAATCCCAGCCAACACAGGGAGCAAGGCAGGAAACAAACCCCGGGCAGGGTGCCAGCCCACCCCAGGGTGCAGCTGCATTATCTTGTAGTGTAGTATTTATTTATTTGTGGAAAAAGTGCTATGTTTGTTTACAGAATATATTACCATTACTTTCTAAATTTGTATTTTTATTTTTATTTTCTTAAGGAGCAGTAAAGTAGAAAAGACAGCTTGTGATAGTCTGCAAGAATTGGCTCAAAAGATTACTACATCCTCAACATCAAAGCTACATATAAATCATCATAATGTATGGGATGGGGCCATAAGAGGGTTTAGAAGAAAAGCATTTAGTCCATACAACAGCCTTTCTGTAAAATTCTGTGATGATTTTGGAAAATCGGAGGAGGCCATTGACCTTGGTGGACCAAGAAGAGAATTTCTACGACTACTTATGCATCATCTAAAACAATCATCTCTTTTTGAAGGCCCATCAACTTCCAAAACCTTGTCACTGAATTCCGCTGGTATGTGAAATTTTAAGTATTCTTATTAGTTTAATGCTACTTTTTATATTGCTTGATTAGATATGCTGTAGTGTCTTATTGAGAATGCTATATGTTTGAATTATAACAATTGTGTTACTTTTAAATTAAAATACTTACAAAGAACTGCATATTTCAGATTAAACTTTTCTCTGCTGATTACTTGACAGCACTCAGAGAAGATTATTATTATGAAGCAGGCAGAATGATTGCTGTGTCAATGATTCATGGTGGGCCGAGCCCTGTTTTTTTTTCAAAAATACTTTTTTATTCATTGATACATGGACCAGAATCAGTGACACCAAAACTGGAAGATGTAGCTGACTTTGAAGTGGCTAATACTATCCAAAAGGTATCTAGTTTTTATTTTATTTTCATTTTTTATCATGACATATGCAGCTTATGTGTGAAAAAGAGGTATCAACACCCATGAAACAGAATATTTAAACCTTGATAGAATGCTTACATTTTTAAAGGTGTACATGTGTCCTTCAGGTGAAGTTACACTTTTATGAGATGGTGGTACTGTTGTTAAATCCTGTCAGGGAAGGCCTGTTTTTCCAGACAAATGATTAATTTACCAAATCAAGGCACTAAACCTGACACGTAATTCTGTATTTTTTCACATAGATTGCAAGTTCATCAACAGTTGAAGAACTCAGAACTGCAATAAAAGAAAACGAGGACTACTTGCATTTTGCTGGCTATTTAAGGCCAGTAAATTCATTGAATGAAAATGAATTACTTTTGAAAGATATTCTGCATTACCAAGTTAGTAATCGAGTAAGAGGACCATTTGAAAGGTAAATTTCATGTCTATGTATTAACTAACATGTTACCTAGCCATATCACTATACAACTCCTCACACACCTTTCGTAAACTGTACCCTTCACTTTACCCTTCCATTCCAGAGCAACCCCTTTAGAAGATCATAATGGGGGACAGCTCAAGAAATTTCTTTCACACACCTCTCACCCACCACCTTCACTCAACATGTCACCTAAGAAGCAAGAAAACTCTGTTGCTGGTATCTAAATGGACATTTTCTTTCCGTTGCCACCTGCACAGTACCTTTAATGCCACTTGATATTTTATAAACCTTCTTTCTTCAAACCTTGAGTTAGATTTGGTTTCTAATAACCCCCCTGCTACTCATGCCATGTGGACATGCTTCCACCTCCTTCTCCTTTACTATCAGCAATCTCCTGCATTTAGCTTGTGGGGAGTCCATTTGCTTCCAGACTAGCTTTCCATTTCAATATCTTTCTCAGTTTTGCTTCACTTTTTGGATTCAATTCATGTATGTCAAAGTTTAGGAAGCTTGATGAAATCTAGTGGAAGAAAAATTAAAGCATAAAAAGTGAAAGCAGAAAAATCTTATGGTGCTTGCACACCTAATTAAAAATGACACTTGTAAAAAATAATAAATGTAGTCTTTGTGGCAGATTCTTGGCAGGTTCACCAATAATTCAGTGCCTTTATTTTAAGAGTAGCGTTTTGTTTTTTTTTTCTTTTTTCATTTTAGACTCCGTGAGGGACTAAAAACACTTGGTCTCCTGTAGCAAATTCAGACATATCCCACAATCTTTGCTCCTTTATTTTGTCACAAACCTGAAAAACTAACCACAGAAAAAATGGATGATCTCTTTAAAGTTCGCTTTTCTCCTGATGGATGCAATAAGAAGACAGTGGAACTTTCCATTGTTGCTTTTTGGAGGAATTTTGTACTGGTTGTGGAAGGTAAGAATGTATATCTCTGTCTTTACAATAGACAATGTCTAGAGAAATAAGTTAGTAGAATATTACATCCACTGGTATAATGTTGATTTAATGATCAAAGCAAATGAAGTTTATGTAATAATTAGCCCTAAACACCATAATAAGAAATAAGGAGGTATAATTTTTTGGACCTTTACAAGTGTGACACATGATTTAAATATGTATTCTATTAATCAAAACTTGAATTTTTGGCTAGAAGTCTTAAAAGGCATCCCTATAATTATTATTTCAACCTTTTGACACTTAAAAATTCCTTTTTTGTATAGGGAAAGAATTCAAAATAAATTGAATGGTGTTACAAAATAATGGTATGTCTGTTTCTGTTCTAAACAATTGCTGCAGTCAACAATGTTAAAATTGCTGTTAATTTAGTTAAGGAGATTTGATGTAGACCCTACTGTCTGTTGGCAGCACAGTCATGGCTGCAAAGGTGCACCGGAAAAGCTCATGTGATTTTGAACTACACTTACGGTGAAGAGATGCACTTTGTGCATGTTTGGTGATGATTGCCCTGACAATGTTTCATTTTCTTTTTACCTTTTTTGTTTCTTTTTCAGAAAAGGAGACATCAACCACATTGGAAGGAATACTCATATTTGCTACAGGTGCTGACTGTATCCCACCATGTGGCTTCTTCCCGGAACCATCCATTGAATTTCTGCATCATTATGGTGCTGCACATCCAGGGTTGCTTCCAGTGTTGAACACATGCATAAACTGTCTTAGGCTGCCTATTTACCCAACGTATAAAAAAGGCAAGCAAAATGACACCTTTTATTGGCTAACTAAAAAGATTACAATATGCAAGCTTTCGAGGCAACTCAGGCCCCTTCTTCAGGCAAGATGTAAGAAGGGGCCTGAGTTCCCTCGAAAGCTTGCATATTGTAATCTTTTTAGTTAGCCAATAAAAGGTGTCATTTTGCTTGGCTTTTCTCTACATTCATAATGGCTAACACGGTACAACACCCTAGCACTCCCAATGTATAAGGAATTTAAAGCAAAAATGGACTTTGCATTTTGCAATACTCAGGGATTTGGAAAAGAATAGTTATTTTTTTAAACCAGTTCTCAATTCTGCTACTGTTGTTAATTGTTGTATAATACAGTATATTTAACATGTGTTAGTGAAAGACCAATGTTTGATTCTAAGTGGATTGGTCTTATACCTAGTCTTCTGTATTGCAATATTTTTACAAGTAAATAAAAAAGAAACAAGACAGGAATATATATTTTGCTAAATTTAGGCATGTTTGCTTTTGACTAAACAAATTATGTATCGTTTGCTTGGAAATTGATCTTAAACTTTATTTTGAGAGAATCAAAACAAGATTAAATATTTTTCACATGAAAGTTCTAAGATTGTTTTCTGAACTTGGAGATAAATGTTGTTTACTGAAACATGGCAAAATAACAGTTGTTACATGATTATTAGTGTAGCTTTCTTTAATGCTAACTGATATTAATAACAATGTTCAATACAGTAAATAAATATCAAGCTAATAAATTTAAAAGTTATTTCTGAATTTATTTTTGACTTCACAGTTTTGATGTCTGGTGCATTATCTAACAACTAAGCCACTTTTGTCCATTAAGAAATGTAAGAGCTTTTACTTTTTGTGACACAAACTGATTTATTCTTTATTTAATCATTTTCCAACATGTGTCTACAGGTCTTTTACAGTTGATTATTTAACATGTTCCCTTTAGTTGACACACATAAAATGTTTAACACTGTGACTATCCGAAAGCCCATAAACTTGAAAAGAAACATTCAATATCTTTGAACAAGAATTAAACTCTTTAAGTCTTATTAAATAATCAAAAGAAACCATTAAATAACTTTTACATTTGTATGTGAAATTATGGTCTTGTATGTGTTGAAACAGCATTGCAGACATTTATATAAATATCAATGCCAAAATTTCTGCCATTTTCCAATGGATCTATATTATTACTTAACCACATTTGTATTTCTTGATCAGCAATATCAGGTGGGACTATTGTACCCATACTGTACTATACTGTACTGTTTGAAATACTGATAGCGTAGGATGAATTTCACTTTCACTGTATATACTATCCAGAACAGAACTATTCCAAGAAATAGGATTTAATATTCCTAAATACCAGAGCTGTAGTGGAGAATACCCATTTTGTGTTGAGAGCCCATGGTTGTTCCATTGATTAATAAACTCTGTCACTGATCTATGAATCCGGGGAATGTACACAGTGCAGACTGAGAATGTGCAGTCCATTAATAGTATTTATAATGCCTTGTTGCTTCCGGTGTAAAATTTTACCAAATCAATATGTGGACAACAATACAAATTTCCATGCTGGATCGGTCGAGCCCCGGGTTAACAATGACCATCACCAGTACTGTTAGCCAACAGGGTGCTGGCGGAAATTGGGCTACTGTTGGCCGAAGAAGAAGAAGAAGAGGGGGGGAAACGTGTTTGAAGGCAGGAGGAGAGGAGGAAGGTAAAGAGAGTGGAACTGACAGTATGCCAAGAGTGTTTTGGAGGTGAGAAGAGTGTCAGACAGAGTAATGATTATGAAGCTGGAAATTGGAGGTGTGATGATGAATGTTGTTAGTGCATATGCACCGCAAGTTGGCTGTGCAGTGGGTGAGAAAGAAGATTTTTGGAGTGAGTTGGATGAAGTGATGAACAGTGTACCCAAGGGACAGAAAGTGGTGATTGGAGTGGATTTCAATGGACATGTTGGTGAAGGGAACAGAGGAGATGAGGAGGTGATGTGTAGGTATGGTGTCAAGGAAAGGAATGAAAAGGATGGACATGGCTGTGGTGAATACATATTTTAAGAAGAGGGAGGAACATAGGGTGATGTACAAGAGTGGAGGAAGATGCACACAGGTGGATTACATACTAAACAGAAGAGTCAATCTGAAGGAGATTGAAGACTGCAAAGTAGTAGCAGGGGAAAGTGTAGTTAAGCAGCATAGGATGGTGGTCTGTAGGATAAAGTTGGAGATCAAGAAGAGGAAGAGAGTGAGGGCAGAGCCAAGGATCAAATGGTGGAAGTTGAAAAAGTAAGACTGCAAGGTTGAGTTTAGGGAGGAAGTGAGACAGGCACTGGGCGGCAGTGAAGAGTTACCAGAAAGTTGGGAAACTACAGCAGATGTAGTAAGGGTGACAGCAAGGATGCTTGGCGTGACATCTGGACAGAGGAAGGAGGAAAAGGAAACCTGGTGGTGGAATGGGGAAGTACAGGAGAGTATACAGAGGAAGAGGATGGTAAAGAAGAAGTGGGATAGTCAGAGAGATGCATAAAGTAGACAAGAGTACAAGGAGATAAGGCGCAAGGTGAAGAGAGAGATGGCGAAGGCTAAAGAAAAGGCGTATGATGAGTTGTATGAGAGGCTGGACACTAAGGAGGGAGAAAAGGACCTGTACTGATTGGCTAGACACAGGGACAGAGCTGGGAAAGATGTGCAGCAGCTTAGGATGATAAAGGATAAAGATGGAAACGTACTCACAAGCAAGGAGAGTGTGTTGAGCAGATGGAAAGAGTACTTTGAGAGGCTGATGAATGAAGAGAACGAGAGAGAGAGAAAAGGTTGGATGATGTGGAGATAGTGAATCAGGAAGTGCAACGGATTAGCAAGGAGGAAGTGAGGACAGCTATGAAGAGGATGAAAAATGGAAAAGTCATTGGTCCGGATGACATACCTATGGAAGCATGGAGGTGTTTAGGAGAGATGGCAGTGGAGGTTTTTTTTTTTATATTTTTATTTTATTAATTTTCATTGTAATCATTCCATACAAATAGATCAATTTATAACCCAACAAAATTGAAGACAAATCAAACCCCACCCCTGAGAAGGAGAGCTTAGCTAAAGGAAAATTGCTTAGGGCTTTTTAATAAGGCAACATTAAACTAAAGAAAGGGAGAAGTAAATATATATGTAAATAAGAGATGGAGAAGGGAATTAAATGCGGTAATAGTTATTTCTCTTATTCTAAAATAATATTGATTAAATCCTGCCAGGTTTTGAAAAAATTTTGTACAGATCCTCTAACTGAGAATTTGATTTTTTCCAATTTCAAATAATATAAAACATCGATTTCCCACTGACTTATCAGAGGAGAATTAGGATTCTTCCAATTTACCAAAATAAGTCTGCGTGCCAAAAGTGTAGTGAATGCAATCACCGTTTGCTTGTCCTTCTCCAATTCAAGACCATCTGGAAGAACACCGAACACAGCTGTTAATGGGTTAGGAGGGATTGTGACCCCAAGGCTGTCTGAAAGGCACTTAAAAATTTTTGTCCAAAATGATGTTAGTTTGGTGCAGGCCCAGAACATGTGACCCAGTGAGGCAGGAGCTTGGTTGCAGCGTTCGCAGGTTGGATCCTGCCCTGGAAACATTTTGGACAGTTTTAAGCGAGACAGATGAACTCGATATATAATTTTTAGTTGAATAATTCTATGCTTTGCGCATATAGAACTCAAGTGAATTCTCTGCTTTGCTACCTTCCACTCCTTTTCTGATATATTGATTAAGAGATCTTCTTCCCAATGTCCTCTTGGATCTTTGAAAGGTAGGGACTCTAATAAGATTTTATATAATGCGGAAATAGTGTTTAATTCCTCGAAATTGAGCAGTATTTTTTCCAGCATTGTGGAGGGTGCGAGGTGGAAATCGGGCAATTTCTGTTTAACGAAATTTCTAATTTGAAGACAGTGAAAGAAATGTGTAGCTGGGAGGTTGAATTTTGAACGTAATTGTTCAAAAGATGTAAATATGTTGTCTATATAAAGATCTCTGAGCATTTTAATCCCAAAACTTTTCCAGGTATTAAAAACTGGATATACTTGCGAAGGTTGAAAGAGGTGGTTCTCTTGCAGAGGTGCCACTGATAAAAGATTTTCCATCTTAAAATGCTTTCTAATTTGGTTCCATATTCTGAGTGAATAAAGCACAATTGGGTTATTAGTATATTTGCGATAACTTGCATTTATTGGAGAGCAGAGCAAGGAGTATAAAGAAGTACTACAGGATTTAACTTCTATTGCGGACCAAGCCTGTGTATGTTCATTTATTTGTGTCCAGGTTTTTATGGCTTGTATGTTTGCGGCCCAGTAATAAAACTGAAAATTAGGTAAAGCCATGCCACCTTCTGCCTGAGGTCTTTGTAGGGTCGCTCTTCAGATACGTGAATGTTTTGAGTTCCAAATGAATGAGGTTATTGTGGAATCTAACTGTTTAAAAAACGACTTATTGATATATATTGGAATGTTTTGAAATAAAAAGAGAAGTTTAGGAAGGATATTCCTGTGGAAGTATGGAGGTGTTCAGGAGAGATGGCAGTGGAGGTTTTAACCAGATTGTTTAATGGAATCTTGGAAAGTAAGACGATGCCTGAGGAGTGGAGAAGAAGTGTACTGGTACCAATATTTAAGAATAAGGGGGATATGCAGGACTGTAGTAACTACAGGGGGATAAAATTGACGAGCCACAGCATGAAGTTATGGGAAAGAATAGTGGAAGCTCAGTTAAGAAGTGAGGTGATGATTAGTGAGCAGCAGTATGGTTTCATGCCAAGAAAGAGCACCACAGATGCTATGTTTGCTCTGAGGGTGTTGATGGAGAAGTATAGAGAAGACCAGAAGGAGTCGCATTGCGTCTTTGTGGACCTGGAGAAAGCATATGACAGGGTGCCTTGAGAGGAGTTGTGGTATTGTATGAGGAAGTCGGGAGTAGCAGAGAAGTATGTAAGAGTTGTCCAGGATATGTACGAGGGAAGTGTGACAGTGATGAGGTCTGCGGTAGGAGTGACAGAGGTGGGATTACATCAGGGATTGGCTCTGAGCCCTTTCTTATTTGCAATGGTGATGGACAGGCTGACAGACGAGATTAGACAGGAGTCCCCGTGGACTGTGTTGTTTGCTGATGAAATTGTGATCTGTAGCGATAGTAGGGAGCAGGTTGAGGAGACCCTGGAGAGGTGGAGATATGCTCTAGAGAGGAGAGGAATGAAGGTCAGTAGGAACAAGACAGAAAACATGTGTGTGAATGAGAGGGAGGTCAGTGGAATGGTGAGGATGCAAGGAGTAGAGTTGGAGAAGGTGGATGAGTTTAAATACTTGGGATCAACAGTACAGAGTAATGGGGATTGTGGAAGAGAGGTGAAAAAGAGAGTGCAGGTGGGGTGGAATGGATGGAGAAGAGTGTCAGAAGAGATTTGTGACAGACGGATATCAGCAAGAGTGAAAGGGAAGGTCTACAGGACTGTAGTGAGACCAGCTATGTTATATGGGTTGAAGACGGTGGCACTGACCAGAAAGCAGGAGACAGAGCTGGAGGTAGCAGAGTTAAAGATGTTAAGATTTGCATTGGGTGTGACGAGGATGGCCAGGATTAGAAATGAGGATATTAGAGGGTTGGCTCAGGTTGTGGGAGACAAAGTCACAGTGGCAAGATTGCGTTGGTTTGGACATGTGCAGAGGAGAGATGATGGGTATATTGGGAGAAGGATGTTAAAGATTGAGTTGCCAGGCAAGAGAAAAGGAGGAAAGCCTAAGAGAAGGATTATGGATGTGGTGTGAGAGAACATGCAGGTGATGGGTGTAAGAGAACAAGATACAGAGGACAGGAAGAGATGGAAGAAGATGATCTGCTGTGGCAACACCTAATAGGAGCAGCCGAAAGAAGAAGAAGAAGAAGAAGTGAAACTGATTAGCCAAAGGGTGTTGGGTCTGTGCATTTCTGGAAGAGATGTTTTGCAAAAATGTTAAAATGTATTACATATTTACCATACTTAACACAATGCATTTGGGCATAACATGCTGTAAGCTCTTCTTCTAATTGCTTGCCTTCTGCGAAAAGCTCTCCTAACTGGATCAATATGCTGAAGACACTGACGAATGTGCCAACGTTGCACATGAAATCCATGAGATCTTAGGCTACCTGTTACATAAGTTTCACCTGCATTTGGGGTTCGAGTCAGGATTTCTCTAATATTACATAAATGGATATCAGAAACTTCGGAAAACTGCTGAGAATGTACACCAGTTTGTATTCTATGACGATAAAGTGTCCTTCTGTTATCACAAAAAATCCTTGAAATTCTTTGCCAACTCAGTCCTAATGACAAAAAATAATGGATTTGCTCAGCTGTTATTGCAAATCTAGGTCTTCCACGCATTCCAGATTGTATTAACTTCAGAACACTTGAGTTACAATTACAAATATCTTCATTTGCAAGAAAGTGGCAACTAGTAAGCAACTGAAAAATTGAACTATAGAGATTTTGTAAAAATATAACCAACTCTTGCCTTCTACATACATCATGTTCAGAGCATATGTACATAAATGCATCAATGACTTGTAAATGATCTCTAAGATTCCTGTATGCATGTTGTCTTAGGCAAACATCACCTGAAAACTGATATTGACATATTGTCTCTAGGCATCTTCTTAATTCAGTAAAATATTCAATAATATCTTCATTATTAGACTGAAGAAAACTGATGCACATAGTAAAAATAAAAATAAGTATCATTAAAGCCTTCATTTTTTAAATGAATGTTTTCCTTTTGGATTTTTATTTATACCACTCAGAATGTGGTCTGTTTTAATCTATTGCACACTGCATAAATTTGAATTGGAGTTTAAATATTCTCATGTAAATCAAAGGGCTTTTTTATGGAATGTATGTGACTCAGGGTTTAAAGTGTGCAGTGTATTTCATTATACTGTGTATGCATTTCAATATAATGTATGTGTCTGAATATGCAGTATATACATTTCATCATATAGCTTATGCATTTCAGTATATAGTATATGCATACTATGCAGTGTATGTGTTTTATTTGACAATGTACATATTTCACTATACAATTTAAGTGTTTCAATATGCAGTGTATACATTTCACTATGGGACATATGGGTTTCAGTATACAGTGTATTTGTTTCACTATGTAGTCTATGCATTTCACCATACAGTGTATATGATTCACTACAAGACATATGTGTTTAATTGCACAGTGTAACTATTTCAGTATACAGTGTGTTCATTTTACTATACAGTGTCACTGTTTCACCACACAGTGTATACATTTCACTATAGAATGTATGTGTTTCAGCATACAGTGTATTTGTTTCACTATACAGTGTATATGTTTCACTATAGAGTATATGAAATTCACTACACAGTGTATATATTTCACTATAGACTGTAGGTGTTTCAATAAACACTGTATTCGTTTTACTGTATAGTGTATGCATTTCACTGTGCAATGTATACATTTCAGTATACAGTGTATGAATTTCATTATAGAGAGTATGCATTTCAGTATAGAGTGTATAGACTGCTAAGAATGATTTATGTTCTAAACGGCACCCCATACTCGTCTGCCAATAACAGTGGGTTAAGGCGCAATCTGCGAGATGAATACAGTAATCCCTCGCTATATCGCGCTTCGCCTTTCGCGGCTTCACTCCATCGCGGATTTTATATGTAAGCAAATTTAAATATATATCGCGGATTTTTCGCTGTTTCGCGGGTTTCTGCGGACAATGGGTCTTTTAATTTCTGGTACATGCTTCCTCAGTTGGTTTGCCCAGTTGATTTCATACAAGGGACGCTATTGGCAGGTGGCTGAGAAGCTACCCAGCTTACATTTCTCTTTCTCTTGCGCTGACTTTCTCTGATCCTGACGTAGAGGGATTGAGCAGGGGTGCTGTTCGCACACCTAGACGATACGGACGCTAGTCTAAAAATGCTGAAAGATTATCTTCACGTTGCTATCTTTTGTGCAGCTGCTTCCTGAAACGACAAGCTGCACGGTGCTTCGCATACTTAAAAGCTCGAAGGGCACATATTGATTTTTGCTTGCTTGTTTTTCTCTGTCTCTCTTTCTCTTTCTGTGCTCTTGACGGAGGGGGTGTGAGCTGCCGCCTTCAACAGCTTTGTGCCGCGGTGCTTCGCATACTTAAAAGCCAAACAGCCCTATTGATTTTCCTCTGCCTTTATGACAGTCTCTGCTCCTGACTCCTTTGAAGAGGAAGATATGTTTGCATTCTTTTAATTGTGAGACGGAACTGTCATCTCTGTCTTGTCATGGAGCACAGTTTAAACTTTTGAAAAAGAGACAAATGTTTGTTTGCAGTGTTTGAATAACGTTCCTGTCTCTCTACAACCTCCTGTGTTTCTGCGCAAATCTGTGACCCAAGCATGACAATATAAAAATAACCATATAAACATATGGTTTCTACTTCGCGGATTTTCTTATTTCGCGGGTGGCTCTGGAACGCAACCCCCGCGATGGAGGAGGGATTACTGTATATGAGGCAAAGTGATTTTCACTCCATGATCAAAGGGGCGTGGTTGGAGATAACAATAGCCTTGTACCTACAAGTTTTAATCGTGGGACAACAAATTGTTATCTATGAAGAAATAATCAATTCTTGAGTAACAGTGATGCACATGTGAGTAGAAGGAATATGCACTTGAATTTGGGTTTAGGAATCTCCAGGGGTCTGATAAGTTATGATCAGTTACAAACTGTGTGACTGTTTTTGCAGTGTTAGATATTATCACCCCTGTGGCAGAGGACCTATCAAGGTCTGGATTTAAAACACAAAAAAGTCACCAGCCATTATAATTATATGAGTGTTCATATTGGGAATGGATGCAAATACATTTTGGATGAAGTCCCTATCATCGACATTGGGTGCGTAGATAGTTATCAAAATTACTTTACAGTTCAATAACTTACCCATGACGATCACATATCACTCTTCAGGATCAGATACTACAAATGAGATAGTTCTTGGCATAAAACTGCCCAAACCTCTAGTTTTCTTTGTAAAGCTGGAATGGAATATTTGGCTACTATTACTAGTAGCTACTAGATACTATTTTAGCGTTTAGACCAGTTAGGTGAGAGAATACTTTCTTTCTCTTTAATTCATGATTGAGACCTTTAACATTCCAGCTCACAAAGTTAACTGTTTGGTGATCTTTTGTTGACATTCTATAATCTTAATTTAAGATTGAAGTACATTATTACATAAGACAGCTTTGACCTTAATTTCCAATTTTTCCAGGTGTTATTGCCATGAAGCCTTTATTATGTTGGCTCTTACCATTATATGGATTAATAGGATAGATAAGAAATAGCTTGCTCTCTTTCTTTCTCCCCCCGCCTGCCCCCCCCCCCTTTGCATCCCCAAGTGAGGGTAAACCTCACTTCACAAAGTCCCAGTCCTCTGACATACCTAGAGAGACAGAGCATGTCCAAAACAAAACAAGCCCCCCAGCAGCGCATGAGGATTAAAATACAGATGTCTATTGACAGTACAGTCCAAATACTATAAACATAACATGTAATCTTAAACAGTTTAAGAAAGTAAACCCAGGTGATTATTTTTTAATTAACTGAAACCTTAATAGTTGACTCATTCATTTTCAATTATAAACCAATTTTGGAACAACGGGTGGTAATAATTTTTTCCATTAAAATATTACAAAGAAGTACTTACTCACACTTAAATACGACAGACTGTACCTGGAAGTATGAAATTTCTTGTTTAGCCAAGCTGCTGAAAGAAGAATCTAAAATAAGATCTCACATAGACTATTCTCGTCAATATCTGCGTTGTTTGCTACCGTAATGGAAGTGAAGATTTGGGGGAAAAAAGTGTGCACACTACTGCAAATGCTGATTGGTGTACGGCTTTCAATTTTTACCAATGATAAGGATATGGAGATTTTCAAATTTTAGGAGCCAAAATTCCAGACATTTTCAAAATTCTATAAATTTTTCCTGGACAGTCCATGCCTCGTTAAAAATGAGGACATGTATGGGTAAATAAGGACGTTTGGCAGCCCTATACATGACCATATTCTCTGCAAAAATGGAGATAGTTGTTTCTACTTTGATCAAAGCTACAATTATAGATGTCTGACAAATAATGTAACAATTGCATGTTTTTAGTATAATTTAGAACAAAAATATTTCCATTTCATTGCTTAGTTGAACTTTAATGCTGAAAATTAAGTTGAACAGAATATGTCTGACACTCAGTACTGTCTCTGTTTTCTCACTGTTGGCTTTCATTTTATTATTATTTTTAAAATTTTCTTCAGTATTGTTCACAATTTTGTATATTTAATGCCTTGATAATGGAAAATGTAATGTTCTTGTTCCTTTCTTTTTTGCCCAATTTAGTAATTATTAGGACTGCAATACAAAACATACTTATAAATCAATATTTTATTAATTGTCTGACCCTGCTTTTTAAGTCATCTGGAATAAAGATGTCTACTAAATAAAGTAATATCACAAGACATAATGTTCTTCAACCCTTCTATTCCAATTCAGACTCATAGGGTCTAGGACTTATCCTCAGCAACATTAGATACAAAGCAGGAAACAACCCTGGATATGGGGCCAGTTTATTGTGGGGTCCACTTACATACCAACCCCTAGTACCAATTTGAAATTGGCAATTGCCAGGGGCCTCATGTATAAATGGTGCGTACACACAAAAATGTTGCGTATGCACATTTCCACGCTCACATCACGATGTATAAAAATTAAAATTGTCGTAAAGCCAGGCACATTTTCATGCCAGCTCAATCCCTGCCTTATGTCAGTTCTCTGCTTGGTTTTGCAAACTGCTGACACCCAGCGTCAAAGCAGTGCTTTTGTTCCAGTGTGGTTTCCCTTTCTTTTTTAGATCCACATCCCTGATGCGGCTTTACAGTGAGGTAATTGTACTTGGAAGTATAAACAGTTCTACAAGGAGCACTTGATGGACTAATTGATTGCATTTATAGTTCTTAGGATGAAACTGTTTCTGAGTCGCGAGGTCAGTACAGGAAAGACTCTGAAGTGTTTGCCATATGAGAGCAGTTCAAATAGGCAGCATGGCTGAGGCAGTGTGTGCTAGATGCTGTATACCAATAATTCTAGAGCTGTGATTCCACACTCAGATACAGTGATATAAATACTCAGAGTGGTGCAGTGAGAGTAATATGGAAAAAGATGATCTGCTGTGGCAACCCCCTGCAGGACCAGCTGAAAGAAGAAGAAGAAGGTGCAGTGAGAGTAAGAACGCTAAAGCAGCTATGGTATTTGGAATAGTTTGGCTATTCCGTGGACCATTATATTGTTACAGGTTAATTAAAATCAGATGCCTTAAACTAATAAACAATATGCGGTTAATTTCAGTGTATATGATAAAGCCGCGTCAGGAATGTGGACCTAAAAAAGAAAGGGAAACCACACAGGAACAGTAGCACTGCTTTGACGCTGTGTGCCGCCAGTTTGCAAAACCTAGTGGAGAACTTGCATACGCCAGGGTTTGAGCTACCATGAAAATGTGTATGGCTTTCCGCCAAGTTTAGGTTTTATATATTGCGATTTGAACGTGGAAACAGGAGTATGCAACATTTTTGTACATACACACCGTTTATACATGAGGCTCCTGGACATCGACCCAAATTGATGAATATCCACAAGCCTGGCCTACAATAGAAATAAAATCTTGCAGTACTTGTCTATATTCACTGCTCTGTGCTCCAGTTAGTTCAAACTACTATCATTACACTAAAAATCCAATTACCCATCATTCTCTTAGAATATGGCACCAATTAACAAAGCACTTTAAGGCAGAAGAGCTTTCATCTGTTGCACCTGTATGTAATAACCATCTTTTTCCACCTTCTTAAACATATACACTATTCAATGTCTGGAAAATGTCCAGGATTAAAATACTTATGAGACTATAATGTCTTTGTATCCAATGAACAACTATGCTTCAAATACAACTTTTCATTAACACAATTCCTCCACTACTTTCAATTTATAAAAATATTTTAAAGTCTCTTCATTTCAAAAACCCCAGAGTACATTGGGGAAAGGATCTTTCACTCAGTATTTTAGAGATGGAGTGGAAGGCAGCCATGCACAAAATACACTTGAGCTCTTTTATCTTTTATCGAGCATATCTATCTCGTTTAAAATTGTCCAAAATTTTTCCAGGGCAAGATTCAACCTGAGAACGTTGCAATCAACCTCCAGCCTGACTGGGCCACGTGTTCTGGTTGTGCACCAAATTAACAACATTGTGGACAAAAATCTTTGCATGCCTATCAGACAGTCTTGATGACACAATCACTCCTAAACCATTAACAGCTGTGTTTGGTGAATTCCCAGATGGCCTTAAATTGGAGAAGGACAACCAAACTGTAATTTCCTTTACTTCACTACTAGCACCTAGATTTATCTTGCTCATCCGGAAGAATCCCACCTCACCACTCTTAAATTAGTGTTCTATACTACTTGTAATTGGAAAAAAATCAAATTCTCAATTTGAGGATCTGATCAAAACTTTTTAAAATATGGCAGGATCAAATCAATAACATTTTAGAATAAGCTTCCATTTTGGGGAAAAGAATACCCTTCTTTTCTTGCTCCTTTTATAGAGTAGCTGCTGTTGCTGGGTCTTCTCTCTTTCTCTTGGGTGGGGGTTGACTTTTGCTTTGATTTGTTAAATTCGACTTGACTGTATGAAATATCGGTTTCTAATTAAAATCAATAAAAATATTAAAAGAAAGAAAAAGAAATTGTCAATCACACTAACCTGTACGTCTTTAAGTATATTTAAAAAAAAAAAAAGAGCACCCAAAGGAAAACCCAGGCAGATAATGGGATAATGTGTACGCTTGCAGGCTTAAAGCCCAAAAGGCTCGATCTATAAAGTGCTGCTACCTAAACAAAATATATTTTTCTTCTTCCTCTTCTTATTATTATTATTACTATTTAAACACATGGATTTAAGAGGCAACATATTTGCAGATTGAACTGGGAATACAGAGAGATCTAGAGAGGCCGGTCATTAATTTAATGTCATAGATTAAATTTTTATTAGACTCTGGAGCTTTTACTGCTTATTTCTGTCAATTTAAAAGCAATTGCGACAGCTTTTAAAATTCTAAAATAAAATTTCAATTGCTCATTTACTGTCATTTTATTCCATACCCACAATCAGGTATTTGATATCCTTTGTTTCTGCTGAGATATCTTATGAAAAATGTTTTATTGATGCTCCATAAAGCAAGAATGCAGGTCTAGTTTGTTTTATTACTGAATTAGCTAGAAACTGAAAGCATTTTTATTTATTTGTAGTCATTTCCATTTTTTGATTTATCTTCTATGATTGCAGCCTGAATTTAAAAAAACACTTGGTCCTATAAACCTGGGCAGGAATTCTATTCAGGGATTTAAACCAAATGTACATCCATATTCTCTGGCTTATTTCACCTTTTTTTAAAAAACATGGATTCAAAGGACTAAGGTCACAATATCAGTCCATTATAAGATAATGTCATATATGTTTTTGAACTGTAAGAGAAAATGCACATGAACACAATAAGACCATGCAAATGTTACATTTTTGCAAATAAATAGTAATACAAAATAACTAACTACTCCATGGCACTAAATACCAAGTTAAGTCATAGTGCCACTCCAAAAAAAATTAAATAAATCCATCAAATGTTCTCAAACTTTTTATAATTTAGATATTTAGAAAAATGATATGTTTCTCTGTTTACCAGTTAGATTTGGCATGATGTTCCCTTTTCAGATTCCCAGACAGACTTATCTCGTATTCTACAATAAATGCTTTAAGAAACAGGAATTCATTATTTGAATACCAATTTATTAAATAATGAAATCAAATATCAATTCACTTTCAAGTCAATAAGTTAAGATGAATGATCCATCATATAAAGTTTTGTCCAGTTACGATATAGGAGTACAAAACAATAAAAAAACTATTTCATTGGTCATAGCTAGAATGTGCTGAATGGTGAAAGACATTAGCTTTCTTAGTTTCACTATGAGTGGTCCTTTGAATGTCTTGTGCACATTTTTATCTTGTTGTCGGTTTTCTAATTTTTTTCTAGCTAGAGTATATTCAGCCTTACTAGCTGATGATAGGAAGTTGACTGTAGTTTAATGGCGGACCATGTACCTGTATTATAAAAACCTTGCTAGACAGAAAATTGTATTTCTTACCATATAGCAAATACAAAAGAATGTCATCTGTAAAGCCCTTGCCCGGACGCGGGTCACCGGGGCCCCACTCTGGAGCCAGGCCTGGAGGTGGGGCTCGATGGCGAGCGCCTGGTGGCCGGGCCTGCACCCATGGGGCTCGGCCGGGCACAGCCCGAAGAGGCAACGTGGGTCCCCCTTCCCATGGGCTCACCACCTATGGGAGGGACCAAGGAGGTCGGGTGCAGTGTGAGTTGGGTGGTGGCCGAAGGCGGGGACCTTGGCGGTCCGATCCTCGGCTACAGAAACTGGCTCTTGGGACGTGGAATGTCACCTCTCTGAAGGGGAAGGAGCCTGAGCTAGTGCGCGAAGTTGAGAGGTTCCGGCTAGATATAGTTGGACTCACCTCGACGCACAGCTTGGACTCTGGAACCAATCTCCTTGAGAGGGGCTGGACTCTCTACCACTCTGGAGTTGCCCCCGGTGAGAGGCGCCGAGCAGGTGTGGGTATACTTATTGCCCCCCAACTTGGAGCCTGTACATTGGGGTTTACCCCGGTGGACGAGAGGGTAGCCTCCCTTCGCCTTCGGGTGGGGGGACGGGTCCTAACTGTTGTTTGTGCGTATGCACCAAACAGCAGTTCGGAGTACCCACCCTTTTTGGAGTCCCTGGAGGGGGTGCTAGAGGGCATACCTTCTGGGGACTCCCTCGTTCTGCTGGGAGACTTCAATGCTCACGTGGGCAATGACAGTGAGACCTGGAAGGGCGTGATTGGGAGGAATGGCCCCCCTGATCTGAACCCGAGCGGTGTTTTGTTATTGGACTTCTGTGCTCGTCACGGATTGTCCATAACGAACACCATGTTCAAGCATAGGGGTGTTCATATGTGCACTTGGCACCAGGACACCCTAGGCCTCAGTTCGATGATCGACTTTGTGGTCGTGTCGTCGGACTTGCGGCCACATGTCTTGGACACTCGGGTGAAGAGAGGGGCGGAGCTGTCAACTGATCACCACCTGGTGGTGAGTTGGCTTCGATGGTGGGGGAGGATGCCGGTCAGGCGTGGTAGGCCCAAACGTGTTGTGAGGGTCTGCTGGGAACGTCTGGCAGAGCCCCCTGTCAGAAGTAGCTTCAACTCCCACCTCCGGCAGAACTTCGACCACATCCCGAGGGAGGTGGGGGACATTGAGTCCGAATGGGCCATGTTCCATGCCTCTATTGTTGAGGCAGCTGACCGGAGCTGTGGCCGTAAGGTGGTCGGTGCCTGTCGTGGCGGCAATCCCCGAACCCGCTGGTGGACACCGGCGGTGAAGGATGCCGTCAAGCTGAAGAAGGAGTCCTATGGGACCCTTTTGTCCTGTGGGACCCCGGAGGCAGCTGATAGGTACCGGCAGGCCAAGCGGAATGCGGCTTTGGTGGTTGCTGAGGCAAAAACTCGGGCGTGGGAGGAGTTTGGGGAGGCCATGGAGAATGACTTTCGGACGGCTTCGAGGAGATTCTGGTCCACCATCCGGCGTCTCAGGAAGGGGAAGCAGTGCAGTGTCAACACTGTATATGGTGGGGATGGTGCGCTGCTGACCTCGACTCGGGATGTTGTGGGTCGGTGGGGGGAATACTTCGAAGACCTCCTCAATCCCATTAACATGCCTTCCAATGAGGAAGCAGAGCCTGGGGACTCAGAGGTGGGCTCCCCCATCTCTGGGACTGAGGTCACCGAGGTGGTCAAAAAACTCCTTGGTGGTAGGGCCCCGGGGGTGGATGAGATACGCCCGGAGTTCCTCAAGGCTCTGGATGTTGTAGGACTGTCTTGGCTGACACGCCTCTGCAACATCGCATGGACATCAGGGACAGTGCCTCTGGATTGGCAGACCGGGGTGGTGGTCCCCCTCTTTAAGAAGGGGGATCGGAGGGTGTGTTCCAACTACAGAGGGATCACACTCCTCAGCCTCCCTGGAAAAGTCTATTCAGGGGTCCTGGAGAGGAGGGTCCGTCGGATAGTCGAGCCTCGGATTCAGGAGGAACAGTGTGGTTTTCGTCCTGGTCACGGAACAGTGGACCAGCTCTATACCCTTAGCAGGGTCCTGGAGGGTGCATGGGAGTTTGCCCAACCAGTCTACATGTGTTTTGTGGACTTAGAAAAGGCATTCGACCGTGTCCCTCGGGGAATCCTGTGGGGGGTACTCCGAGAGTATGGGGTACCGGCCCCCCTGATAAGGGCTGTTCAGTCCCTGTACGATCGGTGCCAGAGCTTGGTCCGCATTGACGGCAGTAAGTCGAACCCGTTTTCAGTGAGAGTTGGACTCCGCCAGGGCTGCCCTTTGTCACCGATTCTGTTCATATCTTTTATGGACAGAATTTCTAGGCGCAGCCAGGGTGTTGAGAGGGTCCAGTTTGGTGGGCTCAGGATTGGGTCACTGCTTTTTGCAGATGATGTTGTCCTGTTTGCTTCATCAGGCCGTGATCTTCAGCTCTCTCTGGATCGGTTCGCAGCCGAGTGTGAAGCGGCTGGGATGAGAATCAGCACCTCCAAATCCGAGACCATGGTCCTCAGCCGGAAAAGGGTGGAGTGCCCTCTCAGGGTTGGTAGCGAGATCCTGCCCCAAGTGGAGGAGTTCAAGTATCTCGGGGTCTTGTTCACGAGTGAGGGAAGAATGGAGTGTGAGATTGACAGGCGGATCGGTGCGGCATCCAAAGTAATGCGGGCATTGCATCGGTCTGTCGTGGTGAAAAAGGAGCTGAGCCGCAAGGCGAAGCTCTCAATTTACCAGTCGATCTATGTTCCTACCCTCACCTATGGTCATGAGCTATGGGTAGTGACCGAAAGAACGAGATCGCGAATACAAGCGGCTGAAATGAGTTTCCTCCGCAGGGTGTCTGGGCTTTCCCTTAAAGATAGGGTGAGAAGCTCAGTCATCCGGGAGGGGCTCAGAGTAGAGCCGCTGCTCCTCCGCATCGAGAGGAGTCAGATGAGGTGGCTTGGGCATCTGATCAGGATGCCTCCTGGACGCCTCCCTGGTAAGGTGTTCCGGGCACGTCCAACCGGGAGGAGGCCCCGGGGAAGACCCAGGACACGCTGGAGGGACTATGTCTCTCGACTGGCCTGGGAACGCTTTGGGATTCTCCCGGAAGAGCTAGAAGAAGTGGCCGGGGAGAGGGAAGTCTGGGCATCTCTGCTCAAGCTGCTGCCCCCGCGACCCGACCTCGGATAAGCGGGAGACAATGGATGGATGGATGGATGTCATCTGTAAAGACTTTGATTCTGTTGAAAGAAGAGCTATAACACAGGCAAGAATTGTATTTAGACTAGATGAATGAACAGAAGGTGAGGCACTCATTTTCATTGAAGACAGAGTTGACACAAATCAGGCATGAAGGCAGTCATAAAATTATTTCAGAACTAACACAAATTGTATGTGCAATTGTATATGAAGAGAATTTTAGTCTTGGATGAAGGATAATATGGCCAAATTATTAGCCAGCTAAAACTAACACAGATTCTTCGTTTCTTTTTTTTTCACAACATTTACAGGTCCAGGCAACTTATTTCTAACATCCATGAACCATTCTCACATGCATAGATTAAGTTTGTTTTTTTTTAAAACTTAAAGTGATTTTAAAATAGACAGAACTATGAGTTCTGTTCTGGGCCATGCAGAGCTCATTTGCATTTTAAAGAAAACAGTTTAGCCCAACAGATTGAATAGAAAGCTTTCTCAATGAGATTTGGTCTTTTAAAAGGCCACATTAGATGGATTTATTTTGTGCTGTAATGAAAATATAAGTATGTCCTTACTTTCTCCATTGTGTGAATATGTAACTAACTTAAATGAAATAACTGCTTATCAAGAGATAATATAGCCTCAACCCACCCATTTAAAAATTATTCACCACTTATTGCCTTTTTTGTTTGGGAATTGAACAACATGACTCAGGAGCTGCGAGGCAGCATTGCCAAACACTTTACCACTCCAACAACCTGCCTTCCTTCCAGATCCAAGGCTCTAGCTTTGATTTCCTGCCTAATTACTGTCTCAGTAGAGTTTTATTTTTTTCCTTATTTCCACTTTATCCATGTACTGTCTCAAATAAAATTACTTGGTGAAAGACAAACTCACAACTGCAAACTTATAAAATAAAATAATGTAAAAGTGAATCTGAGACCTGCACCGTTTATTACTTTGCATTCAATCACCCTGCAATGAATTAAGCAAATGATTGAATTTCTAATGAATCCTAATACACAAACATTTTTTTTTTCTATAGTGAACACTATCTCAAGACATTAAAAATTCATAGGTATAGTACATCCTTCAATTTCCCTGAACCATATGATGGTCTTGGGAAGTTTTCATGTATGTAGCAGTCAAGCAACTTTTGAAATTTACTGGCGTGCCCACATCACAGACACACACCCAAAATAGGCTATATAAGAAGACCATCAATAAAAAAGAGCCTACTGTAATTTCTTGCTTTTGAAGCTTCATTAATAATAATAATAATAGCAACATTTTGACTTAATTTTTACTTTCTGCCTTATTATTTAGGTCTATCTGAGTTGTACTAATGAAAATGCACTTTAGTATCACGACAGACATATCCATGTTTTCATTTTCTGTAGCTGCATTTACCCAAAATTACTAAAGTTCTGCAGCCTCAGAATGCTTAATGGGATTCTGGCTTGACGCATTGAAATGATTCCACAGACAAAATATCTTCGTTTTAAAAACTTTAGTAAAAATTCAAAGTAAAACAGTTCACACAAAAATAGAGAAAAAATTGTTTAAAGCTTATAAATCTTGTTTAATTTCTTTATGTTTGCTTATAGAGCTGGACCATTTGTAAATGGTCAGAAAACTGTATACTTATCCTATTTTCATATTGTAAATGAGTCTTTCAGTCCCTGCTAGCTATGGGACCTATTCTAACCAACAACTATAACTGACTTAATTAACACACTGTATCTCAGATATAGCAATAAAGTTCTATCTCATATTAATTTACAGGGTGAAAAAGACTACCATATTCTAATTGCTAGTCAAGCAAACACTATATGAATTTAACTTTAAGCATTAACTTTCTAAGATTGACTCTTACAGTTTTCTTTGCCCTGCTATTCTTTGTCACATTTGAAGTAATAAGCTCTCATTAAACGTCACAACTTAATTATGCTTGTATCACAGTGTGCGAGCTATGGGTAGTACAGAATAGGGTGGCATATGCAGGAAACTGTATGATTCAATAAAATTATAAAGTGAATCTCAATGCATCTTGATGCATGTTGAATTTTCACTTGCATAGATATTTTTTTTTTCTTACTTTGAACACTTGCTACTTTAAAAAATCACTTTGAAAGATAAGGAATTAAAACCAGTATACTCTTTTATTATTACAATTTAATAACAAACAGAAATACCTGCAATCCCATCATGTGTCAACATATTTTACAGCATTTCGTACAGTCAACAAGAAAAACAAATGTGTGTCTATGTGGTAGTGCTTTATGACTAAATTACAATGAATTTCAGAATACCCTTAATCACATAACATAACATACAGATGCACCTGTTACTCATGCATTTTGCTACACATGTCTCACAGATTTTGAGCAATTTGGTTAAAAAATCACTTTGAAAGATAAGGAATTAAAACCAGTATACTCTTTTATTATTACAATTTAATAACAAACAGAAATACCTGCAATCCCATCATGTGTCAACATATTTTACAGCATTTCGTACAGTCAACAAGAAAAACAAATGTATGTCTATGTGGTAGTGCTTTATGACTAAATTACAATGAATTTCAGAATACCCTTAATCACATAACATAACATACAGATGCACCTGTTACTCATGCATTTTGCTACACATTTCTCACAGATTTTGAGCAATTTGGGAGACATTGTTAATCCAAAAAAAGTGCACCAGAAAACAGGTGCAAATGTGAGATCACTTTTCAAACTTCAAAGCTACATTGCAAACATTGCACTATAAAACATTTCCTATATGCAGTGAATTTGGAAGTAATTTAGTCTCAGTAATTATATCCACACATTCAAGAGCATCATAACCGAAGAGAGTTCACAATAAAGATCTTATTAAGTATCATGGAGCGCCTCTGTTCACTTCCTGCAAACTTGGTATGTAATTTGATTAACTCGATCACAAGTGAATATATATATGTATGCATGTAATTAATCATGATTAATCACATCTAATATTAAAACGTAATTATAAAATTAATTTATAAATCATAAAGTAAATACACACTCTATTTACTCACAAATTAATGTACATTCATCACAAAGCATATGAGACACAGATGTGTCAAAATAAAAATTAAACGATCAAAATGACTGTTGACTTTGAATGCACTACTGAATACTGATTTAATTGAAAGAATAAACATCTCTTAAATGGTAAAATATTAAAACTTGTGTTAAAACTCCATAAATGTTATCCTCGGTTGTTCCTCACCATCAGTGACTTGATAATTATACTCTACACAAGTGTTTTTCAACTGGTGCACCGTAGAAATAACAGTGTAGTGCCCCTGGGTCCTGACCTGAGAGAGATATACACCTCAGGTAATCAAGACCTGTCTGAGGAGAACTGGACTACCCGTGGATGCTGAAATAAAAGCAGCTTCGTGATCGCTGTTTTGCAGACAGTTCAGCACACGAATAGATTTAATGCTCTTGTTGTTGGTAGAATCATGGTATGTCTTGGAATTTTTTGTGTTACAAAAGTGTACCGTCACAGAAAAACAGCTGGAAAACACTGCTCTACTTACACCTTTGCTCCTGGCACACTAAAACAAGATTTCCGTAGCTGCTATATTGCTTATAACTGACATTACTTAGGTGGTTATTTGCATAAATTAGTGAAAATACTGCATACTTGAATCATGGCTAGGGATAATCATTATGCTTCAATTTCATAGAATTTTATCATTATATTAGGGCGGTTAGCACTGTAAGCTGACTGGCAGACTAGTGAATTAAATATAGAAGTGCTAGAGACTTATTTAGGTTTTAATGCCTCTCAAAGATAACTTACTTATGTGATATGACATTGATTTGATCTTCTTATAGAGACATAAAATGACAAAAAAGAGAGAACGTAAGTTTTACCTTCACAACTTTTCCCTATTGCACCTCCTTCCCTCCACCTTTCCTCTCACTCCTCTGCACCTATGTCAGTATGTGTAAATCAAGAAAATGAACACCAGTGCTACATATTGACATGTGGAAAATCATTCTAAACTGCTTAATATGAAATGTTAAACATTTATAAAGGTACTATCTAAATATAGTACTAGATGTTGTGAAAGAATCAGTCTCACAACACGAAAAAGGTTTGGGGCAGCCACCGGTATTTTGTCCCTGTCTGCAAAAGGGTACAGAAACAGGATGAGATGTGTGCTCATTGAGTTCCAAACTGAACTGATGAGGTTAAGAAAAGATCATGGTTTATAAGCCGAAAAGCGGAAGTGATGTCAGTCTGGGCACTGAAACTGGAAGTGACATCAGTGTGGGCGCCGGAAGTGATGTTGAATCAAGCAGGTTTCCTCATATTTGGCCTGCAGATATAACAGAGGTAGGTTTAGTACACCCCATCACACCCTGGCCTGGTGGGTAATTACCTCCACGTGGTCCACTCAGCTCCCTCCTAGTTGCACGTGTGTGACAATGTGAATTTAATTATTTAGGTAGACAATTTATTTGTATTATTGTTTTGTAATGTTAAAAAAAAAAAATGAAAATATCACCCTAACCAAAGCACTGCCTGAGGTGTTTACCTTGTTGCTGGCCCCGGATATGACAATATGTTTTAACGTGTTAAACAGGTCACATTAATTGCAAAAATGTATTTGTTAACTTTACCAGGCCTAATAAGTATATATATATATATTTATCAGGGGTGGGCAAAGTTCTTCCTGGAGGACCACAGTGGCTGCAGGTTTTTGTTCCAACCCAATGGGCTAATAAGGAACCATTATTGCTCAAAGTAACACTTCTGCTTCATTTTAGTTGTCTTGCTTGTTAAGATTTTGAACCCTTATTGCTTATTTTAGTCCTAAACAGCTGTATTCTCGGTTTTTAATTGCTTCTTATTAGCAATAAGATGCAAAAGACAAAGAAAAGCAGCAGTTCTCTATTTAGCTTATTACCATTTACACCTGTGTGTATTTATCATGCACTATTTGGTTTAATTAAATATTTGGAAGGAAAGAGAAGAGAAAAAAGTGAAGGACTAAGAATTACTCCTCCGTTTTAGGCTTCAAATTGTTTTTATGATATCCTTAGAAAGGAAAATAAAATCTAGGATATGAGAATGACCTAACATGGCAGAGTTAAAGCATTAACAAGCCATAAAATGTAATTATTGGAAAGCATTGTTTTCCAATTAAGCAACTGGGTTGGATCAAAAACCTGCAGCCACTGTGCCCTCCAGGACTGACTTTGCCCACCCCTGATATATATATATATATATATATATATATATATATATACACAAAGAGAGAGAGAGAGAGAGATATGGAGAAATTTGTTAGCATCCTTGCAGCTCACTGAAAAAGTGCTTTATGCCTCCTGCAAAATTATTACATGAAAAGTAATTGTCCCATTGATATGTCATTGAGATCAAATATTGCTTATTCTACAAAGATATTCTAAAATGGCTTAGAATCATTTGTTGGTACCTCCAGAAAAGATCATAAATAATTGGATTAGAGTGATTTTCCAAACTAGTTGTTTTTTAAATTAGTATCACACATGTCTCCATGTGCAGTCAATCATTCAGTCAATTAACTGGAGAAAAGTATTTACTCTTCTCTTTGGAATCATCATGCATCCCATACTGAACTTAGACCATCAAAAGCAAAGGAAAGAGCTGTATGAGGAGATTAGAAAGGAAATTATAGACAAGCACACTAAAGGCAAAGGCTATAAGACCATATCCAAACACCTTGATGGTCCTGTGAAAACAGTTGTAAATATTATTAAGGAGCTAACCTCCCTGGATGCACCTGCAAGAGGAAAATATACCAATGGGCAGAAGGATAGTGAGAAGTGTACACAAAAAGTCAAGGACAACTTTCAGAAAGACACAAGCTGAACTCAAAGGTTAAGATCCATCAGTGTCTTATCACACCATCCATTGCTTTTTGAGTGACAGTGGGCTCAGTTGAAGAAGACCCAGGAGGACTACACTACTGAAAGAAAAACGTAAAAAGGCTTGATTGGAATTTGCTAAAATGTAAATTGACAAGGCACAATGCTTCTTGGAGAACATCCTTTGGACCAGTGGCAGTTTGTAACTCTACTTAAATTAATTAGGTAATGTGAAATAACCATGAATTAAATTTGTTTATTTGCAAAGCATACCTGGTGTCAGTGCATGTCAACATCCATTACAAATTGGTTTAAATTTTTGACAATTTTGTTTGTGTTTGAATTAAAAACAAATCTGTATTCTATTCTGTCTATATTTCCGGAGTAATGCTGGCCAAATGAGAGTCTATGTCCTTGATCTTTTGGCAAGCAGAGGACCTAAGGCTGCCCTTTAATTGGTTGCTTTCAGATTTTTCCGATATATTTATCCCATATTTACTGGCAGCGAATTTGTACTGTTTTAGGTTTTTTAAATCTAATGTGATTGGACAGTCGTCAATGCATTATGTCACACTGATGTCAAGGGTTCACAGTTTACACCAGTCCTTAATGTTATGCAACTACAGATAAGCGATCATGACTTTAAAAAGATGGCAACTTCAAGCGGAACTTCAGAAAACAAAGAAATTTAAATAATTTTTTTAATCAAACACCCCTTCACAGATTGTTCACTTGAAGAAAAAAGAAGATAAAGGAGCTTGAACTGGACTGATCTGACTTAAGAATTCAGCAGCAGGAAAGTGATCGATGACGAACTTACTGACTTTTTCCAGCTCTTGTTATGACAAACGGAGTTGGATAACTGGGTGTCGTGTTATTTGTGCAGTATTAAGGAACGTACTGTAGGAATGACAGACACTGGTAACGCTTCTTGGTGGAAACTTTAGTTTTAAAACAAACATTTCAGATGGCTCTCTGTGTAAAAACAAAGTAGCATTGACACACTGCAATGAAGAGTTAGTTTGATAAACTAACCTGACTGGAGAAACTACTGGAACCATGCAGTTGAATTAGGAGCTTCCAAATGTCTGCTTATGGATAGCATTCCATCCATCCATTATCGAACCTGCTATATCCTAACTACAGGGTAGGGCGCCAGCCCACCGCAGGGCACACACACACACACGGGACAATTTAGGATCACCAATGTGGGAGGAAACCCACGCAGACACGGGGAGAACCCGGGAAGCGAACCCAGGTCTCCTAACTGTGAGGCAGCAGCACTACCGCTGCGCCACTGTGCCACTCGGATTATAGCATTGTTTTTGTAATTATTGAAGTGATGATAAAGTGTCACATTATTAAGCTATGAATACAGAAAGGGTGTGTATTTGTGTGTGTATTTGCAATGACATCAGTTCCTGAAATTTTTTAATTTGTGAGTTTTTAATGCTGCTTTTAGGGTTATTGTATGTAAGTGATCACTTCTCGAAACCATGTATTATAAAGCTCGAGAACACTGTGGTGTCTAAACCTGTAATGTAACAACAGTTTCCTCAATAATAAACTATAAGTATTCAAAATACCCATGACAAGAAATCACAGAAGCAATTTAATACTGTGTATTTAATAATGTTATTTACTTCATAAAATAGAAACTAAATACTAATAAATACAAACAATCAAAATTAGTTGCATACAACATGACAATAGACTTGAGATGTTGTGATTCTGGTGGTTTGTTATTCTTGCAAACATTTCAAAATCAGTCTTTGATGTGACGGTCTTGTTCCATTCTGCATTGTGTGCAGGTGCTTTTTTTTCATATTGTGCACAAAAAGAGATCTACTCTGGCATCTGAATATGTGAACAAACTTTTGTGTATTAGCAACTGGTTGAATGTTAAGAAGGAAAAACAATGATGACAGTGGTCTTCAGCAATGTTACAAACATGTCCAATATATTTGATTTGTTTTTTTGTTTATTATTTTGACAATAAACGGAATTTCTGAAATCGTCGAGGAATTATTTCCAGTATATAACGATACTGACAGTATTATATTTATCTGATCTGATGATTTAATAACTACATGTTTACATAATTCATAGGGTCCTGTAGTGCTAAACACCATTCTCTATAATTACAAAACATGCAAAGATTCTGTCTTTTCTTTTTATACATTGTGTGTTTTATTCCCTTAGTGTGCTTTATTAACAGGCCTCTTGTTTGTTAAGGTCATGCAGCTTAAGAAGGTTAAACTGAGTGAGAGCTCGAGAGAGAGAAAAACATTCACTTGACAGAGTTGTTCACAGTAGGGTATTATTGGTTTCTATAGTTTGGGTGCTATCATGCAAGTTAAATTTTTTTTTGTTTGTTTTGTTTTTTTGCACCATCATAAGGCGTCATCAAACTTTTAGTTTTCCTCCCAAGAAGGATTGATATTTATTTTTAACATCTGGGTCTTTGAATTTGTGTGCATGCATTTTCCAAGTTTGTGTGCATTACTGAGTAGAGTTTTAGTAGAGGTTACTCCTAACCTCTCTCTCTCTCTCTATTGTGCCTACGTTAACACACGGTAATACACAAACTATTCTGAAGCGACGGTTGCACTGTTTTATGTATTTTGTATCTCACACCCTCATTCACCTGTATCGTAAGAGCATCCCTTATCTACGATGGAGCGCTCGATTAGATGAAAATAAGAAGCCGGTTTTAAATTAAACGTCATTGAAGTAGTGAAAGAAATTGGTAACTGTGCTGCTGCAACAAAATTCGATGTGTCTGAGAAACTGATGAGAGATTGGAGGAGGCAAGAACATGTAAAAAAAAAAAATTTAAGTGTCACATTTTTGAACGGGCATATAAGTTGAGGTCTGATTTTATGATCGATTTTTCGGGTTTCAAGACCCGACTTATACGTGAGTATATATGGTACTCACGAACCTCCTTAGGAACTAAAGGATAAACATTATCTGGTCCTGATGATTTGTTTGATTTTTGCCTATTTGATCTGAACAATACTTCTCACTCTAAAATGTCCAAATTACTAAATACTTTCTCAGTAGTCCCCGTTACTGCTGGGAGGTTATCCATGCCCTCACATATGAAGACTTCAGAAATATGCAAATATCTACTATTTCACTGCTGTATTTTAATTCTACTTTACTGTTTTTGATACACTTTACCTCTTCCTTGACTGTTCTTTACTATTAAAATACTGAAAAAATCTCTTTGGGTCATCTTTCAACTTATTTGCTCTATTCTTCTCTAACTGTCCTTTAGCTTTCCAAATATCCTTCTGGTTGCCCTCATATTCCCTACAATTAGCATTAGAGGTTTTAGTCTTACATGCATTATGCAGCTGTCTTTTTGCTTGTTTTCTTAATTTCCCACTGTTTCATAATTTTTGGGATGTACCTGTCCTGCATTATATGTAAAACTTTTAAAACGTGTTCCACTGCTCCTTCACTGTCTCCACACTTAAAAGCTTATTCCAGCACATTCTTTTTAGACTTCGCCACATCTGCTCAAAACTTGCCCTACCAAAGTTAAACTTAACAGTTTTAGTCTTTGCATTCATGCTTTTCCAAAACTCTGATAATCATGTTATTTTATGGTCGCTTGATCCTACCAGTTCAATCACCTCTATACCTCTATTCTATCCTGATTATTACAAAATATTTAATATAGACAGACATCCCCCACATGTTCGTGCTTTAACATACTGTGTTAAAAAAACAGTCACTGATTACATCTAAAAGCTCCAGCTCTTGTGTGTCTACATTTACATTGTTAGTCTGCTTAATATTCAGGTAGGTAAAGTCCCCCATAACTATTAACACTAGAATCCCTGAAGCCTACGAAAAGGCTCATAATCCCGGCCCACCTTAAATCCCTTTGCACCTCTCCATCAGCGTGTTGTTTTGTAAATGTGTCGATCAGCACAAGCAACAAGCAACCTGCTGTCCCATCCCCCACCTTGACGGAGCTCAACTCGGGCAAAAAGTTCTCCCAGCTGAAGTCTTGTTTATCTGGGTGTGAGGTGTCTGGAGTAGTATAGGGTAAATAATATATCGTTATTTGGAATACATGCATTTCATGTGTGTTCCGTGTCTACAAAAATCTATGTAAATGTAGGACGACAGGAAGTGTGACAAATGCAAGAAATGTTGAACGAATACCTAAAATAGAAACTTTTTTCATGTTATAGTATGTCACACATGAGCGATTAGGGGGCAGCTAAAGGATTAAACGAGCTGCGTGAAACCATAAGATGGGGGACTAAGACAATGTGTTAACACCTCTCTCTTTATTTTAACAGGAAAGACGAACAACCAAAACCCACGGCACCTTGAATTTGTGTCAAAAGCCTTGTCCAGACGTCTGAGCTGGTCCATATTATTCCTAAAACCACCTGATGACTTCACCTCCGGTCGCTTGCATATGACGTCACCAATGTCCCAAGATCCTCCACATCATCCTCCAAGCATTACTACTTCCGTTCTCCGTCACATAAATTCTTCTGTGTTACCACCATTCTCTGTCAATTGTATATTACAAACCTGACCGTTATGGAGAACTCTCAAGTTCTTACTGTGGTTTACAGTATACAGGGACAGAATCCCCCACCCTTAAACTGTGTTTCTGTGTTTTTCTTCACAAGTACTAACAAAATTTTGACATGAAGTGTATAATGTGTGAAGAAGTCCAACTATCAAATAAACACTTTCAAAAAAGGTATGCGTATAACAAGCCAAGTGTGCTTTTATTCAAAAATATAACCAAAGAAAAAGAAATTGGGTTAGGGTGCACTGCCAACATGACCGCTTGGGTGGTGCAGCAGTAAGAACTGCTGACTTATAATTAACAGGTCACAGGTTCAAGTCTGGCTGCAAACCAGAATTAACTGTTTTGAGTAGTGAGCTGCTCTTATTGTTATTATTACACCAAAAAAACATACAATAGATGAGAGTCTGTAACAGCTGATGTTAGTTTATAGTACTTTTAAAGGTTAGCTTTTTTTTTTTTTAAGTTTTATTCTCTCAGTAACGTTCATGCTCCCCCCGATCTGACACTGCTGTTGTCAAAATAAAAATGTGCTATAACAGAGGTGAACTCAGATGAGGATGACGGTTCTACATCGGAGAAAGAGAACAGAAGCCCTCCCCGCAAGAAATGTCCACTCACACATAAGAACAACGCAGCTGCACCAGGTGTAAAGGCAAAAATGGTACCGTTTGGATGCAGCAAGAGGTCGGGCATCATCCTGCCAGTGAATGTTATTGTTCAATCTGCCACACATGTCCTTCAATGAAATAGCAGAGCTCGCCAAGGTATCGTGCAAAGTTCTGTTTCTGATTATGTTTTATGATGATGTTTATATGAAATACATTTATATGTTATTTATATAAAAGCCACATCAAATGTTACTTATGTATTTACCTTGATTTATTTACTTATCTCCGTACAGTGTAAAGTCGTAAATAGACTGCAGAGCTTCCTGTGCTTTATTGACATCCTGACAAACTACATGTGCAATGCTACATCAGTATGCAAATGACTTTAACTACAGGTGGAAGCTCCTGTTGCACTTTACGCAACTGTTATTACGGTTTCATATGCTTTATGACCTTAGTCTAGTAAAGTCTTCCTCCTGTGGGTTGGCTGGGATCTTTTCATGAATAAGGAGTGGCATCCGGTGTAAAATTTTGCCAGATCAATACGTGGACAATTCAAATTTCCATACTGGATTGTTTGAGGCCTGGGTTAACAACGGCCACCAAGAGGGTGCTGGCAGAAATTGGGTTATTGTTGGTCGAAGAAGGAGAAGAAGTTGGGGGAGACATGTCTGGAGGAAAGAGGAGAGGAAGAAGGTAAACAGAGTGGAAATGAGGGTAGGAATTTTCAGGAAGATAAAATTGACGAGGCACAGCATGAAGTTATGGGAAAGAGTAGTGGAAGCTAGGTTAAGAAGGGAGGTGATGATTAGTAAGCAGCAATATGGTTTATTGCCAAGTAAGAGCACCACAGATGTGATGTTTGCTCTGAGGGTGTTAATGGAGAAGTATAGAGAAGGCCAGAAGGAGTTGCATTGTGTCTTTGTGGACCTAGAGAAAGCATATGACAGGGTGCCTCGAGAGTAGTTGTGGTATTGTATGAGGAAGTCAGGAGTGGCAGAGAAGTACGTAAGAGTTGTACAGGATATGTACGAGGGAAATGTGACCGTGGTGAGGTCTGCAGTAAGAGTGACAGATGCATTTAACATGGAGTTGGGATTACATCAGGGATCGGCTCTGAGCCCTTTCTTATTTGCAATGGTGATGGACAGGTTGACAGATGAGATTAGACAGGAGTTTCCTTGGACTATAATGTTTGCTGATGACATTGTGATCTGTAGCGAGAGTAGGGAGAAGATTGAGTAGACCCTGGAGAGGTGGAGATATGCTCTAGAGAGGAGAAGAATGAAGGTCAGTAGGAACAAGACAGAATACACGTGTGTAAATGAGAAGGGGGTCAGTGGAATGGTGAGGATGCAGGAAGTAGAGTTGGCGAAGGTGGATGAGTTTGAATAAATGGGATCAATAGTATGGAGTAACTGGGATTGTGTAAGAGAGGTGAAATATAGAGTGCAGGCAGGGTGGAATGTGTGGAGAAGAGTGTCAGGAATGATTTGTGACAGACGGGTACCAGCAAGAGTGAAAGGTCTACAGGATGGTAATGAGACCGGCTTTGTTATATGGGTTAGAGACAGTGGCACTGACCAGAAAGCAGGAGACAGAGCTGGAGGTGGCAGAGTTAAAGATGCTAAGATTTGCATTGGGTGTGACGAGGCTGGACAGATTAGATTAGGATTAGGATTAGAAATGCGGACATTAGAGGGTTGGCTCAGGTTGGACATTTAGATGACAAAGTCAGAGGCAACATTGCGTTGGTTTGGATATGTGCAGAGGAGAGATGCTGGGTATATTGGGAAAAGGATGTTAAAGATAGAGCTGCCAGGCAAGAGGAAAAGAGAAGGTTTATGTATGTGGTGAGAGAGGCCATGCAGGTGAAGGGTGTAACAGAGCAAGATGTAGAGGACAGAAAGATATGGAATAAGATGATCCACTGTGGCAACCCCTAACGGGACCAGCTGAAAGAAGATCTCTCTCTCTCTCACAAAAATGTTTTCTGTGTCTCCCAGCACAGTCTCAAGAGTATGAAGGATATACCAGGACACGGGTTGTTATAGGAGACTTGTATTGCTTACAGATAATACGTGTTGGGGACAGTGCATTGGACATGATTTTGGGATAACCCTTACAATAGCAAACCCTGAACACAAACTGTTGGAGGAGCAACACTCACCTAGTTAGTGTGATGATGCAGGTCGACTTCACTCTTGCACTTCTATTTTTGGAGCCTCTTGAACCTCACACTATTGATAACGTTACTGGATAAGCTAGATATATGAGGACACAAACACACAACACATTGCAAGAGGTAGGTACAAAGGCACTCTATGCTTTTATTTTAACACCAAGGCAAATCAACAAAACATTATCCAAAACAACAACATTTATTTATATAGCACATTTTCATACAAATGATGTAGCTCAAAGTGCTTTACAAGATAAAGATAGAAAGAAGAAAAATATAAATACATCAAACATATAAACACAAACAACTCCACACAGCAAAGTCCATGGAAACAACACTGGATGAAATGAAAGATGACGATAGTGAGTCCAGAGATCTGCACGCTGCATGGGAATGAAAAACAGTCCTACCGGTAGCCACTGTAAGGGTGAAGATGGATGGATGGTTCAGGAGCACTCCTTTTCTTGCGGGGAAGCCAATGAATCCATAATCAATCCTCAGGACACAGATAGACAGAAGACAATCCAGACCCCAACAACGACTACAATCCAGGACACAAAATTAATTACGGCTTAAACAACAGAAGGCAGTCTCACAGGTAAACGGAACACAAAATACAACAACAAAATACACCCTTTTTCCTTTGGCCACCTGCCCTCCTTTTAAACTCCTTTGACCATCTTTGGCCCCAACAGCCCCTGCAGGGACTGCTGGGAGATGCTGTTCTTACTAATAGTAGCACTGCTACAATCTCAAATGTAGAAAGAAATCATTTTGAATTCTTTTTTAGAAAAGCTGGTAATCAAAGTTAGTACATACACCAATGTTTATACTTAAAAGCATATCAACTAGACTGCTGACAACCAGGCAATGAATGCACCACCTACAGTATACAGGAATTGCTCTACTGGAACAAAAATGAAAGCATTCTGTGTTTACTTCATACTTAGAAGGGACCTTTACAAACAGAATATATATACCATGTACGTATTACTGTTTTTATTTAGGAATTGTCTACTTAATATAAACTGACACTTACTTGGGAACAGAATGTAATTACCATTTACTTACTTTGTCTCTACACAGGAGTTATCTACTTAAGGTGTAAGTACATCTTTTTCTTTTTACACTATTTCCTATGTACATTAACCTCTTGAAGAAGTAGTAAGTGTAAATAATGTACACCAATTTATCATTCTATAAGAGATTTTATTCTACAATACTGTATATATTGAGGGTGTCAAATACGAGTGAGACTGTAACATTTCAAAATGTTTATAATTAACAAAGACAAAGTTACAAAACATGAAAGGTATGCAGTTTTTTACTGTACTGTAAAGTCAATTGTCAGAACAAGTTAATCCAACAGTCCATTATGGAAAAATATACACAATATACAATATTAAACAATAAATGGAACAATGCAGGCTATGGACTACATCAGATGGTAAAACATGTAATCAATGTAATGTTTTTCATTGTAAACAGTATGACTTGTTTTATGTTGTATAGGTTTTACTTCCTATATTTATAGACAATTGGTAGGAGCTTTTTTCATGTTTAATTCCTTCAATTTTCTGCTTTATTTCTGGGGTCATGCAGCTTGCACATCACTTTGCATAATGTAGAAGACTTTTCTGTGACAGATCTACCTCTGACAACAAAGGGAGCAACAATCATAAGTTCTAACAATGGTGCTGTTAATGGCATAGCATTTCGGTCAACATTTAATTTTCTAAAAGCTTTTTGCATACTACTGTCATATCTAAAGTTATGAAGCACTCTCTTGTATCTCCTTAATACATCATTTGGTATTTTAGCTATTTACAGAAAAAATTAATAAGAAATGTTATAACCTTGAAACACAGTCTTTCTTTTAATTTATTGAAATCAGTTTTTGCTATTTTTCATGAATGAATCAGAAGACACAAGAATTATACCTAAGTTAACTAAGTTCTATATCATGATTTTGTATGAAATGTTATAGATCTTGTGTCATAAGATGTATTTTAATGATAAATATGATGTAAAAATTTCCACTACATTTTGTGATATATGGCCAGCAGTTTATCCCGGCCAATACCCCCACGCCGCTAGATGGAGTCCTCCCTGCAACGTGGAGGGGCCCCGAATTCCCACAGGGCATCATGGACATTGGAGTTTTACTTCACAGCCCTGCTGGATACCGTGGGGGCCGCCAGGGGACGCTGCAGGGAGGCACAGGGATGGAACAAATGAAGCACTTCCGGGCTGAAGAAAAAGAAGAGTTCATCTGACCCGGAAGTGAAGGACAGAAGCACTTCCAGGTCAAGGACTATAATAAGGACTGTGGGAAACCCAGCAGACTGAGCCAGAGTTGGGAGGAAGTGCGACAGAGCTGCGGGGTGGGGTGGGGTGGAGTGGAGGATTGAATATTGTGAATTATTATTGATTTATTATGTATAGTGGAAGTGCTTGGTGCACACTATTATTATAATAAATTTAATAATTGGACTTTTATCTGGTGTCTCAACGTGTTGTCTGAGAGTTCAGGGGTCGACAGTGCCCCCTATCTGTCACAATTTAAAATATTTATGGAAATCTACCATTACACAACAGAAAACATTAAAAAAATCTACCAATAAAAAATCTTTACTAAAAGATGAGGCAAGGGTATTATGGTGATTAAAAAACATCCGAATTTTGAAGAACAAAAATTTATCCTACATGATTTTTGGAAATCTAAACAAATAATCCTCCAATAATTTAATGCAGGCTATGTACCCTGGTAGAGAATATGTTTTAACTTAAACCACATGGAGTCAAAACTTTAACATTGATCTCACACTGTAACCTTTGGGAAGCTTCTGTGCCTCCCTGTAATCCATCCATCCATCCATTTTCCAACCCTCTTACTGCTGCAAGGGTGCTATATAAAATAAAAGATGTGATTTTATTTACTATTCATTTTCCAAGTAACTGGGCACATACATCAAAAAACTAATATAAAAATTATTAGTTATCCATATTAACTTTGTATTTTTCCTGTCAGTCTTGTGTTAGAATTTAGCATCAACCTCGTAATGAAGTAGCTTTACAAATGTGAAGCTCCCATCCTCTTTTCTTTAATTTCTTTTTCTGTTTTTTCTGGGCTTGTATCACTTGATGAAGTAGAAAATTAATCGCATGTAATGATGTTAATGAACTGGAACATGAGATGTCATATTCTCCATTTTTGGCACTTGTTTTGCCTGAAGATAATGTATAGCTTCAATAGTATTCTCATAGCTCATATTTTTACAAATTTAAACAGACATTTTATTACATACAAATCTCACTATTTGTTTAAAAATCACTAAAATGTTGCAAATTATTAATTTTCAATATACAATTTGAGTAATCTGAGAGACAGACAAAATTTAAATAAAGTCTTTTTGTCAAATACAGAACAAAACATAAACAATAATTATAAAGAAGAAGGTATTACAAGCTGGTTAGATAAAAGAATTAACTGGCATTAGCTGTTGAACAGTCCAAGTTCTTTCATAGAAAATTGCGCTCCTCCTGAAACTGTACTACTTTCTTTTTCATTACAGAAGGCAAGAGTTTTAAATTTTCTTCCTTCACACTAGTATATAGTGCATTAGCAGTGGGAGCTCCATCATCAATGTCTATATTATAACAAGGATAAATATATTTGTTAATGAAAAGACATCACAATAGACAAAATGCTACAAAGTATATTGTCAATATTTAAGTTATAATGCAAGATATGATCTACACTAAGACAATACAGTCTTACAGGTTTTGTTTGACATTCAGATTATACTGTATAAATATATACATGTGTTTCACCTACATGCTACCAGTATAAATATTTTTTCAGTAGGCTACTGAAATTGTAATCCTCAGCAGCTTTTGCCAAAATTGTTGTAATTGTAATACTGTACATCAATATTAATCAATTCAAATCATAAAAATGACACATTGTTCCAAACAAGCTGATAATAAAACTGATGAAGGAGAACATTATGCTGCCATGTAACATTGTTCAGCATGACTGGTTTGGTGGTGGGTCAGTGATGGTCTAGGGAGGTGTATCCATGGAGGGACGCACAGACCTCTAAAGGCTAGACAATGGCACCTTGACTGTCATTAGGTATCTGGATGAAGTCCTTGGACCTATTGTCAGACCCTATGTTGGTGCAGTGGGTCCTGGGTTCTTCCTAGTGCACAACAATGCCCGGCCTCATGTGGTGAGAGTACACAGGCAGTTCCTGAAGAAAGAAGGAATTAATACCATTGACTGGCCCCCACACTCGCCTTACCCAAATCCAATAGAACACCTTTTGGACAATATGTTTCTGTCCATCCGACGCCACCAGGTTGCACCTCAGACTGTCCAGGAACTCAGGATGCCCTGGTCCAGATCTGGGAGGAGATCCCCCAGGACACCATCTGTCGTCTCATTAGGAGCATGCCCCGACGTTGTCAAGTATGCATACAAGTACAAGGGGGTCCATACAAACTACTGAGTATGATTTTGATTTGCTGCAATGAAATTTCGTCAAAATGGACTAGCCTGCCGCATCATTGTTTCACTTTGATTTTTGGGGTGTCTTTGTATTCTGCCCTCTTTGGGTTCATAATTTTCACATCCATCAAACGATGTGGCATCCTTTCATTCCTAACACATTTACCCAGGCTATATCAATAAAGATATCCAGCATGATTTTTTTCCCCTTTGAGAACTGATGTGTTTTCAAAGTGTTCCTTTAATTTTTTTGAGCAGTTTATTTTATATATATATATATATATATATATATATATATATATATATATATATATAATATATATATATATATATAAAAACATCTGTCTGTCTGTATGTCTGTCCGCTTTTCATGAAAGAACTACTTAACGGATTTAGATGAGGTTTTTTTCTATAATTTGTATCATAGTTCGCTTGCAGTACCGATTTATTTGCGCGAATCCGAAAGACACGCAGTGGTCCGAGGGGTGGGGGAAGCGTGACGTCAGGAGTGGGGAGCCAGGCAGGGTCCTGTCCTGTTTCACTACTACATTGACGTAGTCACGGGAGACAGCTAGTGTGTATATATATATATAATATATATATATATATATATATATATATATACATTTACATACATACATACATACATACATACAATGAATGTGAAATAAATATGAAAATCATGGAAAAATATCAAACATTTAATTGTTTAAACATGTGAATTTTCTTTTCAGTTCTGCTATAGGAGTAATAGGAAATTGACAATTTTTGTATATTATATATTAAGAAAAGAAGCTTTTTGGCCATGAAACACATTATATGATGAAATGCTATCAGCGCTTTATGAGTCAATTAGTCATTAAAATATCAGTATCATTTATGCAAAATATAAGGCTTATTCACATGAATCAGAACATATTATTTTCATGTTGCTGTTATCACATCTGCAAGTTGCAACTAACACTGCAACTAATACTGAATCATCATCTTTCTCAATTCTTATGGTTGATAACATGCTGAATATTTCCTGTACAAATACCCTCAATTTCCCTTTTAACGTTATGACTTTTTTGTGTTGACTAGGTGTTTTCTTGAACTGTCATTATATATACGATCATTGCTTCAAAGAACTGTACAAACAAGCAGCTGTGAATAAGTAGGTAACTTCAGCCTCTTCAGAAGTCAGGCTAACAAAACATAGAGCTAGCTGCCAAAAAAAGAGTGAAACAGCAAAAACACCAGTTAACTGTGTCCCTCTTAAAACCTTCATTTGGATTTCAGTATGAGATTCATGCCAATCCTGTCTTTTTTAATAGATTCACCTTGAAGCCAAAAACTTAAACAGCACACACAATGAGCATATGCAGAGACCAGGGGCCTCATGTATAAATGGTGCGTACACACAAAAATGTTGCATACGCCTGTTTCCACGCTCACATCGTAATGTATAAAAACTAAACTTTGCATAAAGCCAGGCACATGCCCAAGTCAGCTCAAACCATTGTGTACGCAAGTTTTCAGATCGGTTTTGCAAGCTGGCGGCACCCAGCATCAATGCAGTGGTATTGTTCCTGTGTGGTTAACTTTTATTTTTTAGATTCACATCCCTGACACGGCTTTATCAAATACACTGAATTTAGCCGTATATACCGTTTTTTAGTTTAAGGCATCTGATCATAATCAACCTGTAACCATATAATGGTGCACAGAACGGCCAAACTATTCCAAATACCAAAGCTGCTTTAGCATTGTTACTCTCAGTGCACCACTCAGAGTATTTTAACCCACTGTATCTGAGTGTGGAATCAAAACTATACAGCAGCTGATCAGAAAACTATAGCGCAGATTATGTCAAGAATGGAGAGAATGATCGGGATATAGCTTCAAGCACATGCTGCCTCAGCCATGGGCACAGTCTATTCGAACTTCTCTCATTTGGCAAACGCTTCAGAGCCTTTCCTGTAGGGACCTCGCAGTTCAGGAACAGTTTCATTCCAAGACTTATAAATGCACTCAGTCAATCCATCAAGTGCTCCCGATAGAACTGTTTGTACTTATAACAACAACAACATTTATTTATATAGCACATTTTCATACAAAAAGTAGCTCAAAGTGCTTTACATAATGAAGAAAATAAAAATAAAAGACAAAATAAGAAATTAAAATAAAACATTAGTTAACATAGAAAAGGAGTAAGGTCCGATGGCCGGTGGACAGAAAAAACAAAAAAAAACTCCAGAAAGCTGGAGAAAAAAATAAAATCTGTAAGGGTTCCAGGCCACAAGACCGCCCAGTCCCCTCTGGGCATTCTACCTAACATAAATGAAATAGTCCTCTTTGTAGTTAGGGTTCTCACGGAGTCACTTGATGGTGATGATCATACAGACTTCTGGCTTTTAATCCATCCATCATTGTTGGAACATCATGGTGCTTTGGGTAGATGGTGGTGGCGAAAGGACACCGGAAAAGGAAACAGAAGAGAGAGTAGGGGTTAGTACAGATTTTGAATGAATAGTTATTATAATGAATTGGATATACAGAGTATCAGGATTTAAATTACAGTGAAGTTATGAGAAGGCCATGTTAAAGTAATGTGTTTTCAGCAGTTTTTTAAAGTGCTCCACTGTATTAGCCTGGCGAATTCCTATTGGCAGGCTATTCCAGATTTTAGGTGCATAACAGCAGAAGGCCGCCTCACCACTTCTTTTAAGTTTTGCTCTTGGAATTCTAAGGAGACACTCAGTTGAGGATCTGAGGTTGCGATTTGGAATATAAGGTGTCAGACATTCCGATATATAAGATGGGGCGAGATTATTTAAGGCTTTATAAACAATAAGCAGAATTTTAAAGTCAATCCTGAATGACACAGGTAACCAGTGTAGTGACATCAAAACTGGAGAAATGTGCTCGGATTTTCTTTTCCTGGTAAGGATTCTAGCAGCTGCATTCTGCACTAGTTGCAAACGATTTATGTCTTTTTTGGGTAGTCCTGAGAGGAGTGTGTTACAGTAATCTAGTCGACTGAAAACAAACGCGTGAACTAATTTCTCCACATCTTTCAATGATATAAGAGGTCTAACTTTTGCTATGTTTCTTAAGTGAAAAAATGCTGTCCTAGTGATCTGATTAATATGCGATTTAAAATTTAGATTACAGTCAACGGTTACCCCTAAGCTTTTTACCTCCGTTTTGACTTTTAATCCTAATGCATCCAGTTTATTTCTAATAGCCTCATTGTATCCATTATTGCCAATCACTAAGATTTCGGTTTTCTCTTTATTTAATTTGAGAAAGTTACTATTCATCCATTCTGAGATACAAGTTAGACATTGTGTTAGTGAATCAAGAGATTCGGGGTCATCAGGTGCAATTGATAAATACAGCTGTGTGTCATCAGCATAGCTGTGGTAGCTCATGTTGTGTCCTGAGATAATCTGACCTAATGGAAGCATGTAGATTGAGAAGAGCAGCGGACCCAGGATAGAGCCTTGTGGAACACCATATAGAATATCATGTGTCTTTGAATTATAATTACCACAACTAACAAAGAATTTTCTCCCTGCCAGGTAGCATTCAAACCAATTTAAGACGCTGCCAGAGAGGCCCACCCATTGACTAAGGTGATTTCTAAGAATATTATGATCAATGGTGTCAAATGCGGCACTCAGATCTAAGAGGATGAGAACAGATAAATGGCCTCTGTCATTTACTACTTTAACGAGTGCAGTTTCTGTGCTGTGATTTGTTCTAAAACCTGACTGAAATTTATCAAGAATAGCATGTTTATTGAGGTGCTCATTTAACTGCATAATGACTGCCTTCTCTAGAATTTTACTTAAGAAAGGCAGGTTAGAGATGGATCTATAATTTTCAAGAGCAGAGGGGTCGAGGTTATTTTTCTTAAGTAGGGGTTTAACTACAGCAGTCTTAAGACAGTCTGGGAAGACCCCCGTATCTAATGACGAATTTACTATGTCAAGAACATTATCAGTTAGCACGCCCAATACCAACAAATTTTTTCAAAGAAGTATTGGGTCAAGGGCACAGGTGGAGGGTTTCATTTGAGAAATTATTTTATGTAAATCAGGTAAATCTATCCTAGTGAAAGAGTTTAGTTTGTTTATAACGGAATACTGGGGTTTAGGAGGATCCTTAGTGTTGGGGAGATATACTATGTTATTTCTAATATCATTAATTTTTTGATTGAAAAATACAGCGATAGCCTCACAGGTTTTACTGGAAGTACTTAGGAGGCATTCCTTTGAGTTACCTGGGTTTAACAAACGATCAATTGTCGAAAATAAGACTCTGGGATTACTAGCATTTTTATTTATAATCTTAGAGAAATAGCAACCCCTCTCAAGACGGACTGTGTTATTGTATTCTGTTATTTTAACTTTTAATATTTCATAGTGGATAGTTAGTTTAGTCTTCCTCCATTTGCGCTCAGCTCTAAGGCATGTTCTCTTTAAATCAGACACTCTTTGGGTCTTCCATGGTATAACAATGCTAGAAAATTTTTTAACTGTCTTTTCAGGTGCAACTATGTCAACAGCAGCTCTCACCTTAGTATTAAATCTTTCTACCTTATTATTTACATTATCCTCGCTATTATAGTTGGCACTATAAACGGACTGATTGCTTAGAATGTTTGTAAGTTTTAAAGCTGCTGATGAGTCAAAGAAGTGTTTTTTAACAATATGCTTCTCATGAGTGTTTTCTATCATTATTTCTATATTAAAAAGTAGAAGAAAATGGTCTGATAGACCTGTATCAATGATCTGCTTTATATCAACTTTTAGTCGTTTAGTAATTACTAAGTCTAATGTATGACCTGCTTTATGTGTAGGCTGATTAACGAGCTGTCTCAAATCAAAAGCGTCCAAGAGGTTCATAAATTCTTTTACTTTTTGGTCACACTGATTATCTATATGAAAATTAAAGTCACCGACTATTAAGAGTGTGTCATAGTTCGTAATTAAAATTGACATTAAGTCAGAGAATTCCTCAAAGAAAGACGCGTTGAATTTAGGAGGTCTATACACAGATAATACTAGAACGTGAGAATCTCCATGAATAACAACTGCAAGATACTCAAAGGATTTGAATTTACCAAAACTGACATCTTTACATTTTAACCGGCTTGAGTAAATGTTTGCTAGTCCGCCGCCTCTCTTTCCTTGGCGATCTGCACAAGTAAAACTGTAATCCGGAGGCACAGATTCGATTAAAACAGCTGCGCCATCTGAGCTAAGCCACGTTTCACTTAGTGTAATAAAGTCTATTTTTTTATCACTAATAAGATCATTGATAAAGAACGTCTTGTTAGTTAAAGCTCTAACATTTAATAGTGCCATATTTAATGTTTCAGAGGAGCAGAGATGAATACTATGTGCGTTATTGATATATGGAACAGGAACTAAGTTATTTTTACTAGCGCCGCTCTGTGTGTATTTTTTGTTTAATCTATAATCTGTTTTTATAGTTTTAATACATTGTTCATCTAAAGTAGTAACTTTAATTAAATTATTGGTGTTTATGCCATATTGCCTAGATTTTCTACATGCATTGAGATTGGTTATTACAGTATTTATGTTGTGCACTTTTATGGAAGATTTTATTAAACAATTATCATGTCCAAGCACAGCAGTAGCATTTCGGAAGGGGTTAAAAGCAGAGATAGATAGTCAAGACAAACGAATTACCTTAGATATGTTTTCGGAGAGGACCTGGGCATCAAAACTGTTCGGATGCAGGCCATCTTGCTTGAAAAAACCGGTCTTTCCCAAAAGAGGTCCCAGTTGTCGATGAACCCGATGTCTTGATTCTTGCAGAAGCCCTGCAGCCAGTTGTTTAATCCTAGCAGACGACTATAGTACTCATTTGATTGTCTGACAAAAGGCTGTGGACCCAAAATGAAGATCTTTGCCGATGGGGTCCGCTCCTTCGTGTCTTTAATTAATGCTGTGAAGTCAGATTGTCGGTGCCTTATATCGTTTACGCTGGCATGCAAAACAATTGCTCCAACTGCCCTGTTCTTGTGCTTCTCGTAGATTGCCGGCGCACGTCTCATCACATCTTGGACACGAGCACCGGGAAAACAAGAAACAAACGATTTTCTATTAGGGCATGCGATACTGAGGTTTCTAACAATAGAATCACCTACCACTATTACATCACCAGGGGCTGAAGGCGAACTGGGGACGTGGAGAGGATCGAACCGGTTCTGAGTTAAGATGCTTGCCTGTGCCGATGGAGGTGTTCTGGCCTTGAACCCCCGCCTGCATAGCTGAAATACGCCGAGGTCATCATCAGTGTCGCTCCTACGAGGCGCGGGGGTGAAGTTCACTTGAGCGGCACAATGCAGGGTTGATGTTACGCCAATTACAGATGGTGAGGACGGTTTATCCAGCAGCCGAGCCTTCAGATCTCTAAGGTATCTTCGTGTGAACATGAGTTTCTGAATCTGTTCGTCGAGTGCCTGGAGTTCCTCTACTACAACTGCAACGCGATTCATCTCACTGTCGGCCATTGTCCTATAAGTACAATTATCTCACTGTAAACTTGCATTACAGATGAAATATTGCACAACCTGAGCCACTTACACTTTCATATTGTATATTTTTAATTGTTATCATATTATTATTACTGTTGTTGTTGTTGTTGTTTTTATTTTGCCATTTTATTGAAAAATTAGTTTATGGAGGATTTGCATATTGAATCTCATTGTACCATAACAATAACAATAAAGCAGTTCATTTCAATTCAATAGAAGAGAGCGCGTATTTACAGATGATGATGACTGGCTTCTAGATCAATTTAGCTTTCCAGGTGCTATCTTCTTACAGCTGTTAATATCATTTTTAAGATGAAATGCAGTAAAGTATAAATATTACATTGTACAGATAAATTTTTACCTTCATTTAAATAATGTATACTGTTAATAATTAAACGTGTGGACACAGTGGACAGCGGTAGTGATGAACTGGCTCCCCCATTCAGGAGTTGTCCCTGCCTCACGCTGTATGCTTGCTTGGACTGGTGCAACCCTGAATGGATAGATGGATGGAATAGTTAAACATGTACTATGAAGATATTTCAATGTTCCTTAAAGGTTTTCAAGAATCGGTGTTCTAAGCTTACATTTTGGAATCGGTGTTCTGGCTTGACATTTATTAATGAGCCGATTGTATGGTGATTGGTTACTTGGAGAAAGAAAAGGAAGGACAGGAACTGGGGATTAGTATGTTTGAAACAGGCAGTAATGCAAGTATACATCTTAGCATTTAAATTGTTCAGAGAGCTGTAATATGAATGTGATGTATTCTGTGTCCTGTCGGCGTAGAAGAAAAGCCCATTTAAGAAGCACATAGTGATTCATACTGTCACGCTTGGGTCACAGATTTGCATAGAGACACAGGAGGTTGTAGAAAAGAAAGGAACTTTATTCAAAACACTGCAAACAAACATTTGTCTCTTTTCAAAAGTTTAAACGTCCTCCTCCATGACAATTCAGAGATGACAGTTTGAGAGAGGGATAAGGAGAAGCAAGAAATCAGTTTAACAACCGAGAGAAACCTGTGCAGGCTTTTTGAGAAGGCGGAGCACCGCGCGAGAGGCAGACCACGCGACAGAGCCGGCCAGAAGTGAAAGGAGAAATGTGAAGGTAGTCTGTCTATGTTTCCTAGGGGTTTTCCCAGGGGCGTCTGTATCTTTTGGGGGTACGATTAGCTTCGTAGCTCACACCCCCTTTCTCAGCTTTATTCATGTTTCCGTGAATCAAGAGATTCTCCAGACCAGGTTCAAACAGACGTGACAGCACATCAGCATTAATGTGTTGAGAGCCAGGTCGATGGCTGACTTCAAAACTGTAAGGTTGTAATCCTAAGAACCACCTCATGAGACGGGAGTTTGTATCTTTTTGACGGTATAACCACTGAAGTGGAGCATGATCAGTTACTAATGTGAACTTTCGTCCCCATAAGTAATAGCGTAGTGCTTCTATAGCCCATTTAATTGCCAAACATTCTTTCTCAATAGTTGAATAATTGCGTTCTCTTGAGAGTAATTTCCTACTCAAGTAAGTGATAGGGTGTTCTTCCCCATCAAATACCTGGGAAAGGACCGCGCCTACTCCGAATGCACTAGCGTCTGTTTGTAGAATAAAATCTTTAGAGAAATCAGGATTTCGTAGCACTGGATAAGAAGACAAAGCCTTTTTTAAATCTGAAAAACAACGTTCGCAAGGTTCTGTCCAAATAATAGGGCGTTTTTTTTTTCCTTTAGTAAGCTCTGAGAGAGGAGCAGCCCTATTTGCGAAATCAGGGATGAATCTTCTGTAGTAACCAGCTAGTCCAAGAAAAGCACACACCTGTTTTTGCGTTTTAGGATGTGGATAAGTGAGCACCTCCTATATTTTCCTCAATTGTGGACGAAGTAAACCCCTGTCCATCGAGTAACCTAAATAATGAGTTTCAGACATACCTAGTTTACATTTCTTCGGGTTAGCAGTTAATCCAGCTTGTTTCAGGCTATCAAGTAGAGCTTGTAGGCGTTGTAAATGTGACTGCCAATCATTACTGAAAATCACCACATCATCAAGATATGCTGCAGAATATTCAGAATGTGGGCGCAGTATTTGATCCATCATTCGCTGAAAAGTCAAAGGGGCCCCATGAAGACCAAACGGGAGTCTAGTAAATTCATAAAGTCCATCAGGAGTCGCAAATGCTGTTTTTTCACAACTGTTAGCCTCCAGAGGCACCTGCCAATAACCTTTTGTGAGGTCTAGTGTGGAAATTTAGGTCGCCTGACCGAGTTTTTCCAAGAGCTCGTCCACCAGGGGCATTGGGTAAGCATCGAATTTAGACGCCTTATTCAAGCGCCTAAAATCGATACAAAAACAAACAGTACCGTCTGGCTTTGGGACTAACACGACCGGAGAACACCAATCACTTTTGCTTTCACGAATCACACCTAGTTCCAGCATCTTCTTGACTTCTTCGCGCACAATATTCCTTTGTGCTTCGGGAATACGAAATGGGCACATCTGCACCCGAACACCGGCTTCAGTGGTGATTTTATGTTCCGCTAAACTAGTGATGCCTGGCAAATCTGAAAAAACATCAGTGTTCTGTTCTATTAAGTTTAACAACTCTGTTTTTTGTGAATCAGTCAAATCGTTGCTAATGACAACATCAGTCTGGGAAACAGCACTTAAGGTAGTGAACTTGTTGTCTGTCTTGCCACTTCTTTAAGAGATTAATGTGCAAAATCTGAAATGGTTTTCGTCTACCAGGAATTCTAACCTTGTAGTTTACTGGTCCTCGATAACAGCTGGGCCTTGCCATTTAGCCAGGAATTTATGTGGGTCTGATGGTATTAATACTAAAACACGATCGCCTGCCTTGAATTCACGAAGCTGACTGCGTCTATCGTATAGACGTTTTTGTGTTTCCTGTTCTCGCTGTTGATGTTCTACAGCAATAGAAGAAAGTCTGAAAATTCTTTCCTGTAAGGAAATTATTCGGTCTGCAAAACCCTCACCAAGCGAAGTTGTTTCATGTCCTATCCATTCCTCTCGAACAACATCGAGGACGCCTCTTGGACGCCTGCCAAATAAAAGCTCGAAGGGACTCAAACCGGGGGATGCCTGCGGCGATTCCCGTACAGTGAACAAAACAAAAGGCAAGACGGTGTCCCATGTCGTGGGATCATTATGAGCAACTCTTTTTATCATTTGTTTTAAGGTTTTGTTAAACCGTTCAGTCAAGCCATTAGTTTGTGGATGGTAAACGGTGGTACCCAATTTCTTAATAGCGAACCGTTTACATAATTGTTTCATCACACGAGAAGTGAAAGGTGTTCCCTGATCAGTCAAAATTTCTTTAGGAATTCCAATATTAGTAAACATTACAGAGAGAGCTTTGGCTACCAATGAGGAGTTTGCCTTTTTCAAAGCAGTTACTTCTGGATATCGTGTTGCATAGTCAACTAATACCAGCATATACTGTGTGGTGGATTGCCGGCTTCTTTCTCCGGCCCTCACCCCCAGGCCGCCAGGAGGAGCTCTCCCAGCAGCGTGGACATGCCCCGAGTTCCAGCAGGGCCTCATGGACTATGTAGTTTTTATACACAGCCCTGCTGGATACCTTGGGGGCCACCAGGTGTCGCTGTAGGGGGGCTCGTAGGCTCGCACGTGCCCTATAACCCGGGAGTACGTCACGGTCACGTGACAGGAAGAAACGACGTGCTCCCGGGTTGAAGAAAAGGACTGCTTACTCTGACCCAGAAGGGAAAAGGAACTGTGGACTGTTGAACGGGAACACCTCCGGGTCAGGGTGTATAAAAGGACTCTGGGAAGCCCAGTACACTGAGCTGAGCTGGGAGGAAGGGTGGCAAAGTGTCTGGGAGTGTGGAAGATTGATTATTGATTGTTTATTGATTTATTATTTGAGTATTGTGGAGTGGAGGGTGCTTTGTGCACTGTATTGTCTGAATAAATATAATTATTGGACTTTTACCTTGTGTCTGGAGTTTAGTCTGAGGGTTCAAGAGGATGGCAAGGGCCTCTAACTATCACAACTGGAAACCATTTTTAGTTTTAGGCAAAGGACCTACAATATCTAAACCAACTCTCTGAAAGGGAACATCCAAAATAGGCATAGGGCAAAGGGGGGCCCTTGGAGGTTTTTGAGCAGAGACAATTTGACAGTCAGGACATGAAGTGCAGAACCGTTCAACATCTTTTCCCAAATTTGGCCAATAAAATCGTTTTGATAAGCGCTCTCTGGTTTTATCAGTTCCCAGGTGTCCTCCCAAGATGTGAAAATGAGCTAGCTCTAAAAGAATTTCCCTATGTCCCATAGGTACCACCAACTACTCAATAAATTCCCCCAACAAGTGATCCGAAATCACCCTGAAAAGACAACCATCTTTCTGTAGAAAGTGTGGTGTTTTTAAGCTTGCGTTTTCTCGGTCTTGGCAATAGGAGTCACTAGCAGAGTAAGCTTGCTTAAATGCATACTCCAATGTGCTATCAGCACGCTGCAAGTATATGAAACCTGGCTGCTTGCTAGTACTTGGTTTGGGCTCTGAGACATTTACAATTTGAGAGGATGTGGAAGGGCCATTGCAATTAGAGAAATTTTTGGGGGAGTCTTCCGCAGACTCACTTGACAGATCTGGTTCAATTTGTAAATTGTCATCTAAATTGTTTCCAACTGCCCCCAGTTCCCCTTTCCCAAATAGATTAAACAGATGAATCCACCGACGATCTGCGTTCAGCCATTAATATAGGAAAAAAAGCATCCCTCCTGCCTATCAGCAAAGGCCAAGGGCATGAATCAGAAACAGCGGACCACACCTTAAAGTAACGACCCTTATAAGTTAAAGGAAGAAGTAAAGTCTCATAGTTCTTAACATCTCCATGTATACAGCGTATGTTAACAGTTGCAGTATTTCTATGGTAACTGTTGTCAAGATAGTCGCGTCTTACAACACAGAGGTCACTGCCTGAGTCCAACAATGCTGCCACCTCACGGCCTCCAAACCTCACCGAGAAAAATAAGGCATCTTTCTTTTTTGACGGATCCGGGACATTCGAGCAACAAACCTCTGCAATGCCAATTTCCATCGAATGAGCTGGAGACAGGCGACAATCCCTAACCAAATGACCGGGTTGATCACACCGGAAACATCTTCGTTCAGCGGGACCGAATCAGCGACGTCCACGAGCACGACTTCTTTCTCCAGAAGCAGGCATCTCATTCTCGGGTGCACCAACTGCGTTTCCTGGAGGTCTAGCTGACAACATCCGATTATCAGTTGCTGACGTTTGACGACGTTCAGGTCCACGGTCAAGCTGATGAGGATACTCTGGGCGATCCCTTATAGGTTTAAACACAGGATACGGAGTAGTGAAGCCACCGCTTGCTTTGTAAGCCATCTGTGAGCCTTCTAAACGTTGGGAAATAACATCCAGTGATTCAATGTTGTGACGAAGAAACTCATCTCTGATGGGTCCAGGTATTCCAAACAACACTATGTTCATAACAACCTTTTGAACGATGCGCTCTATCTTATCTCCCTCAAACAAGCATTGCACTTTATGAATCAAATCTTGTATTTGTGAACGAATGGCAATGTCCATATCCAGCCTCCAGTTGTAAAGTGCAAAACCTTTCGACAAAAACATTGTGGCTTTCCTCAAAACAATTCGATCTTTCAAAAAATCATAATCGCCAAGTTTTTCGTTAGGTACACTTCGTAATGAAAGTAGGGCGTCACCAGACAAAAATGGGGTGATGATAACAGCCCAATGACGTTTGTCCCATCCTAACAAAGTCGCTACTTGTTCAAAAGCCAGAAGAAACAGCTCTGTGTCATCAGACGGATCCATTTTCGACAGCACATTCTTAGCATTGTCCGGAAGCTGAGGCAAAGGAACTACACGTCTAGCAACTTGCGCAGGAGTAGGTGGTGGTGGAGGCGGAACAAACCGTTGGGTATCTCTTCGTCGGATAGGCGGAGGTTGGACACTTGGAGGACGTTCGGAATCTAAGTCATCTTCTGGATCATATGGGAGAGGAACATTCTGGGTGATTTGAAAAATGTATTCGGCTTCCGCTTCCGCTTGTGCTTGTGCGTCCATCTGTGCAACCACTCCTGGTACCACTTGTCACGCTTGGGTCACAGATTTGCACAGAGACACAGGAGGTTGTAGAAAAGAAAGGAACTTTATTCAAAACACTGCAAACAAACATTTGTCTCTTTTCAAAAGTTTAAACATCCTCCTCCATGACAATTCAGAGATGACAGTTTGAGAGAGGGATAAGGAGAAGCAAGAAATCAGTTTAACAACCAAGAGAAGCCTGTGCAGGCTTTTTGAGAAGGCAGAATACCGCGCGAGAGGCAGACCACGCGACAGAGCCGGCCAGAAGGGAAAGGAGAAATGTGAAGGTAGTCTGTCTATGTTTCCTAGGGGTTTTCCCAGGGGCGTCTGTATCTTTTGGGGGTACGATTAGCTTCGTAGCTCACAATACACATAAAGCACATAGAAGAACACATAGAATATGAAGCAATTATTGTGCTACATTAGTTACAATGGGATTTGAGAAACTAGTAAATTAAATGATTTTAAGATGAAGTTTATGACATTCTGCTTTAATGACAAAATAAACTATGTGATTAAAGTGGAAATTTTGACCTTTTTTTCTACTGCGTCCCTGTTTATTTTCTTTTCTCTGTACCCTAATACACTTCTACCAACACTCTGACGGTGGGCTACAACTCGCCTTTTCACAGAGACTTTGATTTCTGACCACTTCATTTTTATTTCGGGCATTGTGTGACTTTCTGAACTTGAACTTTCAAGGTTCTTCACCACTCTATGTCACTTGATCAACTTTCTTTTGTTGTTTATACCATTGCTTAAGCCAAAAAATAGTATGTTTTTCCTTGCCTCCACTTGGTATTCACTGAAATTTTTCTTTTTTTCCTGTGCTTTTGTCATTGTCTTTTTACAGAATTGTGAACTTAAGGGGTATTTATATTGATTTGCATGTTCAAAGAGGTGTAATTCTGGGAGGAGATGAGGTGGGACGGCAGGCGCGTGTACATGAGATACATTTCACGCTGACCGGAATTTAAATAGTGGAAGAATGTGGAAGTTGGTGTATGCACAGATTTATGCATCTGGATTTTTTGTGCATACACACATTTCTGTTTCTGTCTGTATACAGTGTTTTAGTGTGAAGCCCCAGACGTACGGGGGGGGGGGGGGTGGTCCTCATAATCTCACCTTGTGCGTGAAAGGAGATTGCAATGTTGGTATCTTTCATTGGCCCTTTGAGGTATCATTTAAGAAATTTTAAATTTTAATTTTAATGATTTTCAGTAAAGGGAATTAAGGCCCGTCCACCCACAGTGCCCTCCCTAAATGTTTAGCAAAAGGGGCACCCCAATTTCTACACAAGGGAAAGGCTAGTTGATTTTATAGATGGTTATTTTAATTATACAGTTTCTTTTAGCTTTGTTGATAATATTTCAGTTAGTATCATAGACATTTTTCATATTATACTGATACTACAGATAATTATACAGCTCTTTACTCTGTGTTTCACAGCTGGAAAAATAGTACTTGTTGTCAAAGAAAAATAGTAAGTGTTATTGGCACTTATATTCTCTAACACAATTATGAATATTAATTGCCACAGTGGACTTTAGAAGTATTAATAATAATAATCTGTTTGATAGTATTAACAGTGTTATTAACACGTATCTTTTGTATCTTGTATGGACTGCTAATAGTATGATAAACACATAATTGTTAGAATATTCTAGGATTTTAACTGTACCAAGTCTTATTCATCAGTAAATTTACTACTGCAATTTACTACTATTTTTTTTTTTTTTAGATTTTTAGGGGTACATGGTTTGCTTTTTTGTAAAACATCAGGGAACTGTTACTGTGTATTGCTGAATCCCAGTCATTGTTTGCGAGTCAAGACAAGGTGGGGAAGGAAGGGAAAGAAGTGAGAGCTATGCTGTACATTTTTAACAACTCAGTTATTACAAGTTATTAGTGGTTGAAGGGTCTTACATGTAAAGTCTTCTGATGACTATGTCTAAGCATGAGGGAATGTGAATTTCTGAGGTGAACGAAATAAAGGCTATAATTGTAAAGGATAACAAATGGTTATGTTACAATGATAGATGAAGTGCAGAAACAAAAGACTATTAATTGTTCATTATATACTATTAGTTGGAATATTGAGGGCTCAATAATGAAATGGAAAGAACTAAAGTATTATTATACCTTAGTTCTTTGAGGTTTGATGTAAATTTCTTGCACAAAACACATTTAAATATTTGAAATAACCTATACTGAAACAAGAATGTTTTGGACAGGTATTTACTTCCAATTTTATTGAATCCTAAATTTACACTTCTCAGTGAATGCTACAGCATGCATAATATTTTGGTACTACAAATTATATTACAGGGAAGAAAGCCCAACACTAAATTCTTCAGACACACAAAGCAACACACTTTCCATAACAACTCTACAAACTATAAAGTAAATAAATCCCATTCTAGTAAATGTTCCTGATGCAATAAATAAATAATTTCCAATGCCAATAATAGATAATCTGTATTAAACATTTGGTGGTAGAAAGGCATTGACGATTAGACTCTAAAATAATCACAGATCAATTCTACCTGAATCTTCTAAAGAAAGGAAAGCACAGTTCTCTTCCTGAAGAACTTGATAATTCTGTTTTTTCCAGCATCACTGCGTCTGCCTTTCTGTAGTTTCCTTAGTGTTATGAGACAAGCAAGGTAAAAAGGCTGGATTTTTTTCAGCAAGAAAAAATGTTATAATGTGCAACTTATAGATATTGAAACATCAACATAAAAACAGTAGGAAAGGTATGTCTTGTGTCCACTGCAGAACTGATGCAGATATAATATACATCCTCTGTGTGACATTAGTAAATGACTTGCTGGTTAATGCAGACAGAGGCCAGATAACTGTTCCTGTTCTTCTAGACCCGAGTGCAGCATTTTGCACCATAGACAATCATATTTTTATAAATAGCTTTAGTCAATGGGTGGGCCTCTCTGGCAGTGTCTTAAATGTTTTTCAGTCCTATTTTATACAGGTAGGTAGAATATTCTCTGTCAGATGAGGTGATTGTATTTCAGGGACTGAAGATATTGAACACAGTATACCACAAGGATTTTTTTGTTATTTCCAATCTACATGCTGCCATTAGGCCAGATTATCTTAAAACACAAGGTGAGGTACCACAGTTATGCAGATGACACACAGCTCTACTTATCTATTGTACCTGATGTCCTAAATGGTTTGAGCTCTCTGATCCAATGTTCAATGTAGTAATTTCCTCCATCTAAATAAGTAAAAAAGTGAAATTTTAGTAATTTGAAAAAATGGAAATAATTAGAATATTAGAAATAAACTTGATCCCTAAGCAGTAAAAGTCAAGGTGAAAGTAAAGAATTTAGATGTAATCATGAACTCTGACCTAAATGTTAAATTGCATGTTAACCATCAAAGGAACATTTCAAACGTTAGGCCTGCTATAACATTGTAAAATGCTGAGAAATTAATCCATATTTTCATTTTTGCTCGACTAGATTATTATAATGAATTCCTAACTGGACTACATAACAAAGTTTAAAATGCAGCAGCAAGAATCTTAAACAAAAAAAGAAAATCTGAGCACATCTCAACAGTGTTGAATTGTTATGTTGGTTACCTGTGTCCTTTAAAATTGACTTTAAACTACTTTCTATTAGTATATAAAGCCTTAAATAATCTTGCTCCTTTCTATATTTTGAACTGCCTGTCCACCTATATTCATAACCTTAGATATTCTTTTTTATTATTCCAAGAGCCAAACATAAAAGAAATGGTAAGGTGGCTGTAGACACCGAAGTGTAAGGCGAGATCAAGCACGGGTAAAATGCGTGTCGAAAGAAATCTCTCAGTCCAAAAGTTTGTTTTAAAATTATTTAGTGAAAGTTAAAGGCAAATAATCCACACAAGAATAAAAGAAAAAATAGTTACACACCGAGAATAAAAGGCAAAAAAAAGGGAAAAAGTATCTTCTCTAAACTTAGCTTTTCTTGAGAAACTTTAGTTATTTCTGTACTTAAAAGTTCTTTACTTCTTCTTCTATACTTAAAGGTTCTTAACTTCTTATATACTTAAAGATTCTTAGCTTCTTCTTTTGTACACTATAAGTGTATGGTTCTGCACTTAAATACTGTAAATGCTGTTTTACGAGTTACTTTATACACTCAAAAAGCCCGTAGGCTCATAAGCACATTGGCATGTGCACAGGCACGGTCACGGTTTAAAACCGTATGCCCTCTACACCTTACACATGGCAAAGCTGTCACTAACTGAAGAATAATGTTTACTCAAAGCTGTTAGAAATGGCAAGAATATACCAATTCAATTCTACTTATGGGGGTTATAGGAACCTCCCATAGATTATGCATTGTCATCTAGTAAAATATTTATGAATCTTATATAACTAGGAAAATGGCTCTTACAGTGGCCTTTTGTTGTTATGTACCAAACATCTGGCATACTTTACCAATAAAGATAGGGCAGAGTAACACTGTGGAGAATTTCCTGTTATGTTTTTTTCTGTTACTTGAGCATGAGAGGGTAGAATGGCAGTGTCTGATCTGTATGATGGACATGACCCTTGGGTTATTAAAGACTACTACAGAGGAAAGGCTTAGTAACTTCCACGTTTCCCCTGATATGAATGACAGTTGCTGCATTGTGGGTACTGCTTAGGGGGCTAATGTCTTGCTGGTCTTTCTACTTGATTGCAATCATTTTGCCATTTTGCCACACACCTACTTGCACCACAGAAAACCTTCAGGCAAACAAATTCACCAGGCATATCACGGTAGTTTGTTCATGCCATATGCATTAGTTTCACTATGCGTGTCAACATCTAATGACCAAATCACATTGTTGTCACACTTGATTCAGCTAAAGGTCAAGATTCAGCTTGTTCTAAAACTTGCTTTATAGCTTCTCATTTACACTCCTCAGTTACCTTAGAGTGGCAAAATGCATAGAAATCGTCAATATTTTTTTTGGCATAAAGTTATTTTATCCTCTAGATGGCAGCAAAATACTGTCCCGAGAGTTATTTGGTCTTAACACTGTAAAGTGGATCATTATTTGTCACTCTGAGTCTGACTCAGGGTTAAAGCCAAGGAGATTAAAAGTAACTGAATGACTCATTGTTAAATTCATATAAGGTGTTGGGGTGTCTAAGAGGAAAAAGTATCTTTTAATCCACTATGAGCTGCAGTTAACAAACATCATATTGTCATTTCCTTCATGCTTTTTCAAACAGGAAAAGGGAGAATCATTTAGACTATTGACAGGTGCTTTTCCAAATACCTATGTTACCATGTTGGAAATCACTTCTGTTTAAAGGCACAGTCTCTAAATATAGACTACAGAACCTTAATAATACATCAAAAATATAAAACTACTTATAAATAATTGTTAATAAAGTATTAATGTATAGAAACAGTGATTTATAATGCAATCGTTTTTTTCATTTCTGAGATGGGAAAATTAAAGGAATGTAGACTTATTCCAGCTTAAGCATGTACACCTAACTGGGATGTTTACAAATTGGTTTAGAGCTTTTATCTTTAAATTCAACATTGTCATGCAAACAATTGCTGCAGCAGTCACCTGCCACTTTCCAGGGGGAGGGCATGGAAGTGGTGCAGAGCTACAACTACCTGGGGGTTCACATGAACAATAAAATGGACTGGTCCGAGAATACAGTGGTGCTGTACAAGAAGGGCTAGAGCAGTCAGTACTTGCTAAGGAGACTCAAGTCTTTTGATGTGTTCATCAAGCTGCTGGAATTATTCTACCAGTACTTTATAGCCAATGCGTTGTTCTATGCTGTAGTCTTCTGGGAAAGCAGCCTGAGCTCAAGATAAATACAATGCCAGAACAAATTTATCAGGAAAGCCTGTTCCATCACAGGGTGAACCCTGAAAACAATGGAAGCGTTTGTGGAAGAGAGGATGATGGCAAAATGGGTTGCCATCATGAAAATCCACTCCATCTCCTCTAGAAGGCTCATTGTACCATGGTGCCCTAAGAAGTGCCTCTGATGATCTTTTCTGCCCACTGCTATCATGCAATTCAATGCTTTTATCCAATGTACTTGGTAAGTTTATTTTTATTTTTTGTTTTACTTATCAGTTGACTAATGGGCTATATTATCTTTCTTGTGAGTCGGCATCCCTGTTATTTTATGTTTCTGCTGATGTATGCATCTGATTTTCCCATTGAGTTTAATAAAGTTTATGTAATCCATTCTCATCTAAAGAATTAGAAACTGTCAATGGGTGTTTTTTTCACCAATATCCAAGGAAGTATTTTCTTTTTTCTTCTGAGTATTATTACTAACAAAATAAGTATTTCTATATTAATAATAATCCACAATGACCTTTCATATCATAAAATTATTAACAATGTTGTCATTTCTGACCTTGCTTTTCCTACTGTGAATCTTAGAATATTGAGCTCTATATATTTCATCTCATAGTTGACAATTTAAACTATTGTTGTTAGTAGATGGAGACTTTATATTATTTCTAAATAAACTATTACAATAGATTCATCTGTCCAGAAATAAATGCTAGAACTCTCTAGGAAATATCCAAGGAGACTGGTAACATATACTTTCACACAAAAAAGTGCCAGTGCAACAGAATTAATTGTTTCTCCAAAATCAACAATGAATATGCAAAAATTCCCACTGCTAATCTTCACAACAAGGATGACTTTACAAACAGAATTCAGTGTATTGAACACTAGAGAAACTGAATCACTACAGTATTGCTTAAATATCATCACTCTTATTATAAAATACAAAAAAGTAACAAAATACTAACTAAACTACTAAAAGTAACATATTTGCCAATTTTGAAAGATGCTTTACTCATTGCAATAAAGTGAAAATGTCATTCTAAACAAGTAATGCATAACAATCAGGTGTGTTCATAAATTTCGCTATCTCATTGAAAGTTGTAGAATTTTTATGTTCTAGTCAATCAGAGGGTTTGTTATGATAATTTTGTTTATTACACTTTTTTATAAGAGTGAGTCATAATCAAAAAAACAGTAACAATAGAATGTAATTGTGTGTATTAGTAGTGTACATGAAGGATGTTTTTAAATACTACTTTGCAATGTGATGTAGCTGAAATTGCTTTCATATACAGTAGATTCCTATTCAAGTGATGAAAAGATTCATATAAGAAAAAAGATTCATATAATCTCTACTAAATGAAATGTATGCGGGTCAGATGCCTTTCCAACAGAATTATATATTACATATATCTGCTAAATTAAATCTATTATTGTTCTTCATATTTCTCAAAAGAAGGTAGGATATCTTCTTATATAATACGCTACCTGTAGCTCGCAAACCGTTTCACCTATTGACTTGAAATTTGGTACACATATGCTACGTGATGTCTACTATCCGCTTTCGGGGTGATGATTTGTATTACTCTTTTTATTTTTATTTTATTGTTGAATCAACTCTCAGCACCGTGCAGCAGGGTGGCCGTGTGGCGCATGCGTATGGGCGCCGTTCTGATTCCTCACCACCTTCGCTAATCATTCTTGAGGCAGATTGAAGACTTAAGTGCCAGCTTAAGTGAAAAATTAAAGAAAACATACTAAGTAATTGCGACACAAAAACTAAATCAGTTTTAACGCAAAAAGATACCGACGATAGAAGAGAAGCAGCGGGCCGCTAGGGTGCTCAGGAAGCAGTATGCGCATCAACCTCTGAGCAAACGAATGCTAAACAGAGACAGAGAAAGAGGATGAAAACTAGGAATGCTCAAGTCAAGTGTATTCACTGCACGTTATCATGCAGTACGCCGTTACTGGTATTACCATAAACAAATACTATAGTATGACGGGTATCATTTTTTATTATTCCAAAGAAAAATAAAAACCTACAAAAATGTGCATTCTACAGAAAAAAAAATGAAAATGCTGCTTAACACTGATATTGCTTCTTATTGTTATTTCCCAAGATTAAAAATAACTGCTAAAGAAAATTAATTTAAAATCTTAACACAAACACACATAGCAGCAGTGAAAACAAAGTATAATTCTTGTTTTGCTTGTTTAGGATTCAGAGTGAGCTTTTGACCGTAAAAAGCACTACTTAACTTAGTTTTATGTAAATTTGCATTTGAACCCAATATGTTCTATCTTTACTGATGAAACTACTATACCCTAGCCCAGAAACCTCTTTTGTGTAAAAAAAAGGTCTGATTTCTTTGAGAAATTGGAACAAGACAGTGTTTTCTTTTTCATGGCATTGCCATTGAAGATCTTGCAGTCAAACATTATAAAGGAAGAACATGAACAAAGAGCATGTTTTATAAACATGACATAGTATTCTTTAGTACTAACCCATAGTCATTACTTTATGTACTAAATATATCAAAAGAGTAATAAATCCTGGGTTCAACAATAATTTTTATAAAAACATATCAGGACTTGTTAATAGCCTCACATGTCTGTTTGAATTGACCAATTTTATTTAACTGTCCCAAAGCAGTATATATACTTCAATAATTTTCATATTCATATTCATATTTAATGGTAACCACCTGATAGAATGTGTGGAGTATGAACTTATCAGCTGGTCAAAAATAGCATTGTAAATCAGAATTTTATTGGTTCAGTGCAAGATAAAAAATGTTTACTTGCAAAATATGAACAAATCTATATTAAAACAATAATGACCCTATGAAGCTATAAATGCAATGCTAAGTTTGTAACTAACAACTTATCTGTTGTTATTTATAAGGCAGTGTAGCTATTTAACAGATTGTTACTTATTTAGAAATAACTTAATGCCATGTATTATGAATAATGTACCCAGTCACTAATGTTGTTCACTAGCTTAATGAAAATAAAAAAGGGCTTTTTTCACACATTCTGGGCTACAGTTTTTTCCCTGATGCAAATTTTCCACCTTAGTTTTTAACAAAAAAAAGCTCTGCTTATTTGTTAATTTCAATTTTCATCTTCACTTTGGCTGCAATACATTACTCTTTCTAGTAGTTCTTTTTAGGATTGTTTTTATTGTTGCCTAAGGGTGTGCAACTACTTATTACATGTCTCTCACAAGACCTCTCATTTATACAGCCAGTGAGGGTGATATCTCAGCCTTTGCAGCAAATTCCAAGATGCCTCCTAGTGGTTAAAGTATTAAAGGTATATTAAAATTAAACAAAATACACACAAGTTTATGTCATGTTGCCACACTGTTCTTCTAGCATGAAGCCTAGCAGTAAATTATCAACTTAGTTGCATTGCATGATTTGGTAACTTCCAGTTTATCATTGAAACAATTTACAGCAGAAACCTAATTATCTGTGGGAAGCATAAAAGTTACTTCATCCATTGTTTCATAATAATAGTCCACATTCTGTTTGCATGCAACTATAAGTAATCCAAGAGTCTGAGGACTATACACTAAAAAAAGGCTGAAGGCCTAAGAATGCCAAAGAGATCTAAAAGACAAACCCGAAAACAGTGAGGGGGAACCACCTAAAACCCTAAAACCCTTGCTCAAATAGAAAAAAATGTTATATTTAATTTATTTTAATAGATTAAATATGATATCCACAAGAACTCCTAACAGATTAATAAATGCAAAATGTGAAAGATGTCAAAAAATTAAACATGATAAGCTTCTCAAAGAACACATAAAAGGTAAAAATATATCAGAGAATCAAGACCAACTAAACAGAGAAAAGGATTATAAGGGAGTCAAACAACAAAAGCCAGAAGTATGTAATGCCTTAGCATGGATTAAATGGGGCTGTTTAGGTCAGAGCTAAAGGCTTGGTTAGGTTCATCGTGAGAAAAGGGACCAGGTGGAATTTCATTAGATAAATAGAGAACAAATGGTGTGAGTGGTCATTACAAAATATTTAAAAAACAAAATATATAACAAAATAAAGACTCAAAACTACCAGAACAGCCAACAGTGAGATCTTGTAAAAATGTTGTTTTCTAAAATTCTTTCAAGCACATACCCTTGTTGCTTACAGCTTGTTTCTTTTTGATACAATGTTCTGACTCAAAATTAGATTTGACTTACTTGTCAGATTTATGTGCTTATATTATATCCAATACTTTATTTCAGTGTGATATAGCATTACAAGGCCCTGTTAGTATTACAAATTATGGAATTATATTTTTTTTTTAAATTTTGTTCTAAGTAAATAACATTCCATACAATCAAATCTAACATATACAATGTATTAGATAACATTACATACAATTAAGCTGAACTTAAGAAAACAGAATTCCCCCACCTGAGAGAAAGATGATAGCCGAAAGCAAGAGCAAATCTTTAAAAACAACAAAGAAGGGAGAAATTATATGATATTATTAAATATAATGTGTGAAAATATAAATGATGAAATATGTCCTATGAAATTTACCCCATTCCAAATTATGCTTTATGAAATGTACCCCCGCCCTGAAATTTATAACCTCACCCCTTACCTGCTCATGATCACAGGAATGCGCCTTTAGCGCTAACTGCTAGGAATTTCAAAACAAAGGAAGCCAACAACACACAGCTGATCAAACAATTCATGCTATTTTAATGAGATCTGAAATTATGTCTCCTAAATTTTATAATCATATGATTAAAATAATATTCTAATGAAGAGGCCTTTAACATTAAAGATATCATAAACTTGTAAGAAATAGGGAAGATATTTTATCAAATCACTCCAACGCCATTCTGAGGGTTTGTAAACAGATATTAAAATAAAGAACAGCAGCAGCATACTGATAGGTTGCCTTTAAAGTTTATAAGAACAGCTAACTGATTTGATAATATCAACATACACATATTTAAAAAAATGTGCTGGCTCCGTTTATATCCCAAATGAAGCCCCTCGCTCTTTACAGCACTTGGAAAAAATGTTGTCATACCATCCGAATAAAGCTGTTTATATTCCAAAAGACACCGCTGGCTCTTTGCAAGCTTAATCACGAGGCTGATTTTTAGACTGGTTAATTGGGTACATGTCAAAATCTACCTTTTTTTTTTTTTTTACATTCAGCTGGTTTGAAAACAAAGTTATTAGATGAACTATTACCTACTAATGAATATAGGGTGCCTTTTGAATGTATTTTACTTTTATATCAAAATAGTCACTCAACTTTAAAAGATCATAAGAAAAGTTTTTAAAATACAAGGGGCAATCTAAAAAATAGTTTCACACATAAAATGTCTGTTGTTCATGATCGGCCTGGAGCGGGTGATCAGCTGATGTTTGCACCATACTTTTGTTTTTGTTGTCTTGCATTTGCTTGCATTAATAATTGTTAATAATTAAACATGTGAGGACATGGTGGACAGCGATAGCGACGAGCTGGCGCCCCATTCACGGATTGTTCCTGCCTTGCGCTATATGCTTGCTGGGACTGGGATGACCCTGGATGGATAGATGGATCGCAGATATTTCAATGTTCCTTAAAAGTTTTGAAGAATCTGCATTCTCAGCTTACAGATGGCTTACATCTATTACAGAGCTGATTGTGTGGCAATTGGGTATTTGGAGAAAGAAAAGGAAGGAGAAGAATTAGTGGTTAGTACGTTTGAAAGAGACAGTACTGCTACAATAAATTATTTCATCGAAGGTCACGCACAGAGCAGCAAGCATCTTGCGGGAGGCAGGAACAATCTCTGGACGTGGTGCCAGCTCATCACTATCACTGCACCACCACTTCCCATGTTTAATAACATGCTTTAATTCTTATCATTATGAAAATGATATCAAGTATACATCTAAGTATTTAATCTATTCAGAGAGCTGTAATATCATGAATGTAATGGATTCTGTGTCCTGTCGGAGGAAGAGAAAGCTCGTTTAAGAAGCACGTGATTCACACACAGAGCACATAGAAGAACACATACAATGCGCATTTAATGTGCTACTTTAGTTACGATGGGATTTGAGAAACTAGTAATTTAAATGATTTTAAGATGAAGTTTATGATGTTCTACTTTAATGACAAAATAAACTACGTGATTAAAGTGGAAATTTCAAGCTTTTTTTCCCACTGTGTCCCTATTTTTTTTTTCTTTTCTCTGTACCCTAATAAGCTTCCATATGACTCTCAAAAGATGGGCTATGACTCGCCTTTTCATGGCGACTTTGATATCTGACAACTTCTTTTTTATTTCAGGCACTGTGTGACTTTGTGAACTTGAACTTTCGAGTTTCTCCGACACTCTATGTCACTCAATCAACTTCCTTTTGTTGTTTATACCACTATTTAAACCAACAAATAACACATTTTTCCTTGCCTCCACTTGGTATTCGCTGAAATTCTATTTCTCCCCATGCTTTTGCCATTGTCTTTTCACAGAACGCTGAGCTTAAGGACTATTTGTATTGATTTGCATATTCAAAGAGGCGTAATTCTGGGAGGAGTTGGGGAGTGGCAGCAGGCGCGTGTACATGCGTTACTTTTCACGCCGACCAGGATTAATGGAGCGGAAGAACATGGATTTTTTTGTGCGTACGCTAATTTCTGCTTTTGTCTGTGCACCATGTTTTAGTGTGAATTCTACTTACGGTGTTATGCATGAGGCCCCAGGTCTTTATAGCTTGTATATTTGCTGCCCAGTAAAAAAAATTTAAAGTTAGGTAGTGCCATGAAACCTTCTGCTTTAGGTCTTTGTAGAGCTGACTTTTAAATTAGTGGACTTCTCAAATCCTGACTAAATGAGGATATAACTGAGACTTAAATTCTTAAAGTACAATTTATTAATGTACAGTAATCCCTCCTCCATCGCGGGGGTTGCGTTCCAGAGCCACCCGCGAAATAAGAAAATCCACGAAGTAGAAACCATATGTTTATATGGTTATTTTTATATTGTCATGCTTGGGTCACAGATTTGCGCAGAAACACAGGAGGTTGTAGAGAGACAGGAACGTTATTCAAACACTGCAAACAAACATTTGTCTCTTTTTCAAAAGTTTAAACTGTGTTCCATGACAAGACAGAGATGACAGTTCAGTCTCACAATTAAAAGAATGCAAACATATCTTCCTCTTCAAAGGAGCAAACAAATCAATAGGGCTGTTTGCTTTTAAGTATGCGAAGCACCGCGGCACAAAGCTGTTGAAGGCAGCAACTCACACCCCCTCCATCAGAAGCAGAGAGAGGGAGAGGGAGAGAGAGAGAGAGAGAGAGAGACAGATAAAAAAATCAATACGTGCCCTTTGAGATTTTAAGTATGCGAAGCACCGTGCAGCATACTTAAAAGCTGCACACAGAAGGTAGCAACGTGAAGATAATCTTTCAGCATTTTTAGACGAGCGTCCGTATCGTCTAGGTGTGCGAGCAGCCCCCCTGCTCACACCCCTTACGTCAGGATCACAGATAGTCAGCGCAAGAGAGAGAGAAAGAAAAGTAAGTTGGGTAGCTTCTCAGCCATCTGCCAATAGCGTCCCTTGTATGAAATCAACTGGGCAAACCAACTGAGGAAGCATGTACCAGAAATTAAAAGACCCATTGTCCTCAGAAACCCGCGAAGCAGCGAAAAATCTGCGATATATATTTAAATATGCTTACATATAAAATCCGCAATGGAGTGAAGCCGCGAAAGGCGAAGCGCGATATAGCGAGGGATTACTGTATATAGGAATGCTTTGAAATAGAAAAAGAAGCTTGGGAAGGATGTTCATCTTGACAGTATTGATTCTCCATACGAATGTGAGATGGAGGGTAGACCATCTGTCCACATCTTGTTTGATTTTTCCATATGGATAGCAACATTTTGTTGAAAAAGATCTTTATATTTGCTTGTAACGTTTACCCCTAGATATTTAAACTGTTCTGATAAAATAAATGAATAGATCCAGTCTAGTATTGTGTGTTAGAGAGTTAATTGGAAAATGAACAATTTTATTAAAATTGATTTTGAGTTCAGATATCTTTTGAAATTCTGCTAGTGCATTAAGGACTACTGGTACGGATGTTTGTGGGCCTGATATATACAGTACCATATTATCTGCATATGGTGATATTTTCTGTTCACGTCTTTCTATGATAATCCCCTTTATCTGTAATGCATTTTGAAAGTGAATGGCCAATGGCTCAAAGGCAACTGCAAAAAGCAATGGTAATAGGATGTATCCTTGTCAAGTACCACGTTCTAGTTTCAAGTAGTTTGAGATGATGTTGCTAATACAGACAGAGGCTTCTGGACTGGTATAAAGTAGTTTAATCCATGCAGATATATTTGGACCAAACCCAAATTTGTGCAATGTAGTGAACAGGTAGACCCTTTCAGCCATGTCAAATGCTTCCAAAGATAATAAGATCTGTGGCGTGTTAGATCTAACGCATAAGTATAATACATTAATGTTCGCTCTTAAAAAATCTGGTTTGGTTTTGTGATATTATGGAAGGAATCACTTTCTTAATACTTCTAGCTAGAATTTTGGAGAGTATCTGAACATCACTATTCAGAAGTGAAATTGGTCTGTATGATGCCCATTGTAATAAGTCCATATTTTTCTTTGGAAAGACAGTAATTAATGCATGACGAAACATTTGAGGTAGAATTTTGTTGTCTTCCGCTTCAATAAATGTTTTTAATAATAGTGGAGCTAACTTATTTGTAAATATTTTATAAAATTGTGGGCCTGCTGCTTTTCCCACTTTGGATTGAGTTTATAGCATCCAGTAATTCTGAGAGTGTCAGAAGTTTGTCCAGCTCCTCTGCACTAAAAGTATCTAGCTGTGGTATTTGTAATGCATCAAAAAATTCATTAGATTATGTCTTGTCTTCTTTAAACTGACTAGAATATATGGATTTATAGTACTCTCTAAATATGTGGATTATATTTTTATAATAATAATAATAATTCATTACATTTATATAGCGCTTTTCTCAGTACTCAAAGCGCTATCCACACAGGGAGGAACTGGGAAGCGAACCCACAATCTTCCAGTCTTCTTACTGCAAAGCAGCAGCACTACCACTGCGCCACCTGTGAGGTTATGGTCAACGATATTCTGTCCTCATAAAAATGACTTCTGATTTTCCCAGTGTATTCCTGCAGAGACCTCTGAGGATGTATTTGTCTCTAAAGCATAATCAATTTGGAGGTGAATTCTGTAAAATTCTCATTAGCCGGCTACGAAATGAGTGTGTAGGACATCATTTCTAAGATGAGAGGGGCATGATCAGAGTTAACGATAGTGTTGTATGTGTAAGATTTGATAGTGGGCAATAAATTATTAGTGTTAAATAAATAATAAGTTCTTCAGTAACTGTAATGTATTGGTGAGAAGAAGGGATCTTCTCTTGAGTTTGGATTTAAGAATCTCCATGGGTCTGATAAGTTATGATCCATTACAAACTGTGTGATAGTTTTTGAGGTAGTAGGTATCACCACTATAGTTGAAGACTTATCTAGGTGTGTATTTAAAACACAAAGTCTTCAGCAATTATAATTTTAAGAGTGTTCGCATTCTATGAAATATGTAGAAAAAGATGCTAATACATTTTGGATACAATCATTCATTCGAATTACATTCATAGATATTTATCAAAATTAATTTAGATTTAAACAAATTACCTTTCATCATGACATATTGCCCTTCAGGATGAGATACTATGTCTGATGCTACATATGCGATTGTTTTAAGTATTAACATTCCCACATCTCTTGTTTTGTTTGTATAGCTGGAGTGAAAAAGTTGGCCAATCCAATTTCTTTGCAATCAAAACTGGTCTTTATTTATTAAGTGAGTGTCTTGTAAAAATACTTTGTTGGTATTTAGGCCTGTTAGGTGACAGAATACTTTTTTCTCTTAGATTTTGATTGAGACCTTTCACATTACAACTTATGAACTTGCTTATGAATGTCTGAGGACATTTTATAGTCTAAATTAAAAGTGGTGTGTTGTTTTATAAATTTGATTTAACCTTAATTTAATATTATTGCAAGGTATTATGGAACCTATTATTATGTTGGCACAGTTGTTGGGGTGAAAAAGATGAATAAGAAGTAACTTGCTCCCTTTCTCTCCCCCATCACAATAGTCCCAGTCCTCTGACATGCCAAGAGAGAAGGCACAGCCAAAACAAAACAAACCCCATAAGGATTGAAATTGAGATATCTCATGATAGTACAGTCCAGATACAATAAACCTCTGGTATGATGTTAAATAGTTCTCTTAGGAAAAAGGAAGGAAATTTTAAGCCTAATGACACTTTAAATTACTGGTTACTTAATTGTTACCAAAATATACATATATTTAATAAATTAAAATAATATATATTTCAATATAGTAACTGAAAAAGTGGCTAAAAAGGAAATAGAATGTGTAGTAATGACAAATTATACGAGGGGCGTATAATTAATTTATCTACCTCAGTAGGAAAGAAATGAATTTTCAAAAAAATGTTGGTTTTATTTTTCAATGTAGTCCCCTGATAGCTCCATGCACTTCATCCACTTTTCCTGCAATGACTATAACTCCTTTGAAAAAAAAATCTTCTGTTTGACCTTCAAACCAGGATATCACAGCTGCCTTTTACATCTTCATCACTTGAAAATAGCTTTCCATGGAGAGATTTCTTGAAAACTCAGAACAGGAAATAATCTGATGGAGCCAGGTCAGAACTGCAGGGGTGGATGGTTCAGCTGCTGGACCTCTTCACTCTCGGATGGCAGCCTGTGATTGACATGACATGTGAATCAGGGCATTGTTGCGAAGAAGCTTACTTGATTCGCACAAGGATTCTCCTGATATCCTGTCTCTTGGAATGTTAGACTCGCACTTAACCACCACTGTGCATGAGTAACTTTGAGACATGTCACAATATGCCAAGAATTGTTTCAACATGCTTGCTACTTTCTTTCATACTCCGGTAGATAAGTTATTGAACACCCCTCTTACATTACAGATAGAACAAATTATAAGCAGAATCTTCTTTGAAATACATGAACACGATATGACTCATGTTGGGATCAGTCTTTTTAGCTCTTTTTCTGCTTCTTCAGGAGAACTAAAGATATAGAATTAGCTATTGACAATCACTTTCAGTTTAGCTGGAAACAAAATGTTTTGCATAAACACTGTTTAATGCTGTAGGGTGAAATTCGCTTGGCAGCTGTTGAAAGAGAGAAATCTGGGAAAATATGAATGCAGTTATTTTCAAATATAATCTCTTTTTGTCTGAGAACCGACATCAAATCTTCTTATCGGTTTTGAGGCATTCAATCCACATATGCGATAAGCTGCTAAAATCTCAGTGTCTGATTTAAAGTCCTCTCCAATTATTTTACAAAATAGTTCAGTTGTGAATTTCACTGGGTTTGGACTTTCAGGATTTTCAGGGAGACCTTTGATTCTGATGTTGTTCCTTCTATATCTATCTTCAGACAAAGCTAATATATCTCAAAGCAGTTTGCATTCAGATTCTACAGTAGTTGTTTTCTTGTTGATGCCAAATGTCAGTTGTTCGACTCCTTTAATACAAGTTGTAACCGTTTGCTTATTCCAGGTGAGCACCAAGTACATGCTCATATTTTCCTGTATTTTCTCATCAATTCTTGCTAGATTTTTATTAAGATTTACATTAAAGTTATTGCTTAAATGTACCTCCTGATGTTTTATATCCTGAAGCAGATTGTCTACTCTGTTGTGTATTCTGTATATTCTCTTGTGTATATCCTTCTTTATATTCCCCTTTGCAGCATTTTTTTTTCCTGAGTGCGGTAATCAATGCCTTCAGCTTTCAATCTTCTTTTTGCTCCGAAGGTGGAATTACTTATACTGGTAGAGTAAATAGTGTTGACTTTCAGGAGGTGTTGGTAGTAGTTGACACTGGGGATAAAGATTGCCACGCTTGGTTCCGATATCACGCCTGAATTGTTGTTGCCCCCCTGACTCATGATTTTTGCGGGTAAAGGGTGGCACAGCAAAAGGAAGGGCAAATGTACATGAAATGAAGTAAAAAGAAAGAAAGAGGAAAACAATGAAAAACAGACCAGCGGCTGCAACTCATGTCATCGTGCCAGTGCAGGAAGATAAGCACTGCTAGTAGGTAGTATGACGCTAATCCTGGTAGAGCAACAGAAATAGTCACTGATAAGAGAAAGATAACAATGTAATTTTTGTTACCTACTCTGTGTTGCCTGTTTGGTGAGTAAGCCCAGAGTGCTTCCTCAAGGGCCCTCTCCTATCACAGTGACATTTATTTTAGACTTCTTCTGAGCCTTTTTGATCTTTGTATTCTGGTGACATCTTTATTTTACTTGGGGGATCCATGCTATAGTTGAAAACCACAATTGTTACAAAAGTGATTCTGATATGGGTATGTGCATATAAAGTGATTTCTGTATACAGTGCTAACTGAAGTCTAGATAATTTAATTTTTTCACATGTTTGCATTTTCATATAGACTTCTAAAATAATTATTTAATGATGACCTTGTGCATTTTATAACTCAGTTGAATAATGGCAGTTGTCTTAAACAACACAAAGTAGACACATCTGAAATACAGTGATTTTGGACTTAGCAAGGGCCATCATCAAATAAAGAGAAGTGCTACTTTTGATTAGAAGTGGCTAGATTTGAGAATGAGGCTTTCCAATTTACAAATTATTCTTTCATATGTATGTTTCAGCAGAGATAAGGACTGAATAGAGTGTGAAGCAGATAACAATGCAATGGCAGTTAGTTGGTGAACACAGCTATAAAAATTAGGACATATTTATTTACTGACTAAAGGTGCACAGAAGAAGTTTTCCTGGCATATGAGTCATAATATGAATGGAGTAGACATTTACACAAGCTGTAGTAGAAAGAGTTAGATATCAGACATCTGGTTTGAAAATCAGTGTGACATGAGACCATGATTGAAGGGTTATTCTAGGAGTGAGTAAGTGTACTCCAACTTTAGATGGATTAAAAATAGTAGTCATTTAGATTTCATGTAAAAGAGACTAAATAGATTGTGAAAATGTTAACTAAAAGAAAATGAAGACAAGGTGTACTTTAGTGTTAATCTATCCTCTCTTCCTAACATAAGACACTGCAATTGGATAATACCTGCTCTGATATTCCAGAAATATTTCAGCAATCTGATATGCAACTGCTCACAAACTTTACTCCATTGCCTTGGCAACAATCTCAACATCTGATCCAAAGACATATTTGACTAGAACTTTCATTTATGCAAAACTAGATTTGGTCAATACAGGAAATGCATTAAGGGAGTACACGAGGGCAGGATGCCATTCAAATTCTTGCTCAAATCACTAATTACCTCAAAAATGTTTGTCACTTTTACTTAGAAATTCTTACATTGTCTCTTGGCTAGTGGAGCCAGTTTTAACCCATGTATAATTTGTGCATTTTGGAATGCATTTTGTGTGATAGTTAGTTTGCTAATTGATTTACTTGTCTTTAAGTTTTTCAGTTAAATTCAACATTTTATCTGATAAATAAAAATAAGTATGTAATAAAATGAAAATGTTCTCACAGGCCTCACATGCAGATTCTGCCCAGAATAAATATCGCCTCAGTTTATTCTTATTTTCCCACCAGAATCCGTGATTTGCCAAGGCACTCTTTTGTAAATGTGATCTAAGAGTCAGACCACTGATTAAAACCACCCCACATCTTCAAAAACACTGCTTTGAAGAAGCAAATTTAAAGTCACTAGGGGGGCTTATGCACTAATTTTTGCAATTCCTTTAACAGGCAACAGTTTATTAAGGTGTGATTTATTAAACATTTATACAGTAAAAGGTTTAACAGCTTGCAATTTTCTTTTTAAAAAATTAATGTAATGGTATGAATATTTTATAATGCCTCTCTTTTATCCCAATAATGTATTTCATTGTAAAGTAGATTAATAAAAAAAAAATACTTTTATAGTTGTACATCAAATACCTAAGCCTATTGTTTAAATTTTAAAAATGCTTTCAATGCTTATTTAAAAATGATTGACCCCAATTTTAACCTTTGAGAAAACAAGTGTTTTCTCAGTAACTGTCTATAGTATTAATCTCTATTCTACTGCATTTACTTTGAGAAGTAGAGAGTGCTTTTAGTAAATAGGAACTCATGGTTAAAAATGTACTCAACCTTTTATTTCTTTCTGTCATAGTTAATTAGGAAATTTGTTGTCATACCACCCATAAACCCAGCCACAGGGGATGCACAAACCAGTGTGTTTCTTCGTGCTGGTCCCAAGCCTGGATAAATGGGGAGGGTTACGTCAGGAAGGGCATCCGGTGTAAAATTTTGCAAATATGCGGATAACAATACAGATTTCCATACCAGATTGGTCGAGCGGAAATTGGGCTACTGTTGGCCAAAGAAGAGGTGGGAGACAAGTCTGGAGGCAGGAAGAGAGGAAGAAAGTAAAGAGAGTGGAACTAAGGGTAGGAACTTTGAATGTTGGCAGTATGACTGGTAAGGGGAGAGAGTTAGCAGATATGATGTAGAGAAGGAAGGTTGGTATATTGTGCGTGCAAGAGACTAAATGGAAAGGGAGTAAGGCCAGGTGGATTGGAGGTGGATTCAAATTGTTCTATCATGGTGTGGATGGAAGGAGAAATGAGGTAGGTGATATTCTGAAGGAACAGTATGTCAAGAGTGTTTTGGAGGTGAAAAGAGTGTCAGGCAGAGTAATGATTATGAAGCTGGAAATTGGAGGTGTGATGATGAATGTTGTTTGTGCATATGCACCGTAAGTTGGGTGTGCAATGGGTGAGAAAGAAGATATTTGGAGTGAGCTGGATGAAGTGATGAACAGTGTACCCAAGGGACAGAAAGTGGTGATTGGAGCAGATTTCAATGGGCATGTTGGTGAAGGGAACAGTGAAGACAAGGAGGTGATGAGTAGGTATTATGTCAAGGAAAGGAATGAAGAAGGTCAGAGGATAGTGGATTTTGCCAAAGAGGGAGGAACATAGGGTTACGTACAAGAGTGGAGAATGATGCACACAGGTAGATTACATCCTATGCAGAAGAGTTGATCTGAAGGAGATTGAAGACTGCAAAGTGGTGACAAGGGAAAGTGTAGTTAAGCAGCATAGGATGGTGGTCTGTAGGATGATGTTGGAGATCAAGAACAGGAAGGGAGCGAGGGCAGAGCCAAGGATCAAATGGTGGAAGTTGAAAAAGGAAGACTGCAAGGTTGAGTTTAGGGAGGAGGTGAGATAGGCACTGGGTGGCAGTGAATAGTTACCAGACAGCTGGGAAACTACAGCAGATTTAGTAAGGGTGACCGCAAAAAGGGTGCTTGGCGTGACATCTGGAAAGAGGAAGGAGGAAAAGGAAACCTGGTGGTGGAATGAGGAAATGCAGGAGAGTATACAGAGGAAGAGGATGGCAAAGAAGAAGTGGGATAGTCAGAGAGATGCAGAAAGTAGACAAGAGCACAAGGAGATAAGGCACAAGGTGAAGAGAGGTGGTGAAGGCTAAAGAAAAGGTGTATGATGAGTTGTTTGAGAGGACCTGTACCGATTGGCTAGACACAGGGACTGAGCTGGGAAAGATGTGCAGCAGGTTAGGGTGATAAAGGATAAAGTTGGAAACGTACTCACAAGCGAGGAGAGTGTGTTGAGCAGATGGAAAAGGTACTTTGAGAGGCTGATGAATGAAGAGAGCGAGAGAGAGAAGAGGTTGGATGATGTGGAGGTAGTGAATCAGGAAGTGCAATGGATTAGCAAGGAGGAAGTAAGGACAGCTATGAAGAGGATGAAAAATGGAAAGGCCGTTGGTCCAGATCAGAGGTGGGTAGAGTAATAATAATAATAAATTTTATTTAGCCAAAAATTATACTCAGGTAAGAGTAGCATTACTTCAAAATAATATTACTCAAGTAGAAGTAAAAAGTAGTCATCCAAAAAATTACTCAAGTAAGAGTAAAAAAGTATTTGGTGAAAAGACTACTCAAGTACTGAGTAACTGTTTGATCATAATAAATTATTTATTTTTTAGAAATGTTGTAATAAGACAGACAAAAATATAAAATAATGTGCAAATTCTGCTATTTCCAAATAATAAAATAAAAAATGAGTAAAAATAAATAACATCTTTATAAAATAAAGATGCACAAATAGCACAAAGTTCCAAATCTCATTTTTTCACAACAAAGCTTTTGAAGCCAATACCTACAGTAGGTAACATGTATGTTTGAACAATACAAACTACTTACAGTGACAAGATATACTGTGCACTGACAGTATAATACTGCATATTCACTTGCCCTCCAAATAGCACAGCTGATAGAAAATAACATTAGAACAAGGCACCTTGTGCACGTACAAGAAGTCTCACTTTACCTTGACTGTCTGTGTCTGTACATGTTTTGGTTAAAACGTACTTGTTCTTCACTCAGTGAAATGATGGTTTAGCTTCAGCAGGAGTTGGCTCACATTTTTCATGTATTCTTTCTTTCCCTGTCCACTCCCTCTGTGGAGTTTGTGCTGCTATGCTGCCACATTTTGTGTGTGGTCATGTGACTGCATGGCTACATCTGATTTGTGAAACGGAGCCATGTGATTATTGTTGCTACATCTGATTGTTGAAACGGAGTCTTGTGATAATTGTTGCTACGTCTGATTGGTGAAACGGAGTCTTGTGATTATTGTTGCTACATCTGATTGGTGAAACAGTCATGCAGTAGATCCACTGGTGGTATCTCTCTGGCAAAAATATAGCGTATATAATGGAAAAAAAGTAACGATTCGAGTGTTGCCCAATGTAGCGGAGTAAGAGTAGAGTTTTTTTCTTCACAAATGTACTAAAGTAAAAGTAAAAAGTATAGTGCAATAAAACTACTCTTGGAAGTACAATTTTTTTTTAATAAGTTATTCAGGTAAATGTAACGGAGTAAATGTAACTCATAACTACCCACCTCTAGTCCAGATGACATACCTCTGGAAGCATGGAGGTGTTTACGAGAGATGGCAGTGGAGTTTTTAACCAGATTGTTTAATGGAATCTTGGAAAGTGAGAGGATGCCTGAGGAGTGGAGAAGAAGTGTACTGGTGCCGATATTTAAGAATAAGGGGGATATGCAGGACTGCAGTAACTACAGGGGAATAAAATTGATGAGCCACAGCATGAAGTTATGGGAAAGAGTAGTGGAAGTTAGGTTAAGAAGTGAGGTGATGATTAGTGAGCAGCAGTATGGTTTCATGCCAAGAAAGAGCACCACAGATGCAATGCTTGCTCTGAGTATGTTGATGGAGAAGTTTAGAGAAGGCCAGAAGGAGTTCCATTGCGTCTTTGTGGATCTGGAGAAAGCATATGACAGGGTGCCTCGAGAGGCGCTGTGGTATTGTATGAGGAAGTCAGGAGTGGCAGAGAAGTATGTAGGAGTTGTACAGGATATGTACGAGGGAAGTGTGACAGTGGTGAGGTCTGTGGTAGGAGTGATGGATACATTCAATGTGGAGGTGGGACTACATCAGGGATCAGCTCTGAGCTCTTTCTTATTGCAATGGTGATGGACAGGTTGACAGACGAGATTAGACAGGAGTCCCCGTGGACTATGATGTTTGCTGATGACATTATGATCTGTAGCGATAGTAGGGAGCAGGTTGAGGAGACCCTGGAGAGGTAGAGATATGCTCTAGAGAGGAGAGGAATGAAGGTCAGTAGGAACAAGACAGAATACATGTGTGTAAATGAGAGGAAAGTCAGTGGAATGGTGAGGATGCAGGGAGTAGAGTTGGCGAAGGTGGATGAGTTTAAATACTTGGGATCAACAGTACAGAGAAATGTGTATTGTGGAAGAGAGGTGAAAAAGAGAGTGCAGGCAGGGTGGAATGAGTGTCAGGAGTAATTTGTGACAGACGGGTATCAGCAAGAATGAAAAGGAAGGTCTACAGGACGGTAGTGAGACCAGATATGTTATATGGGTTTGAGACGGTGGCATTGACCAGAAAACAGGAGACAGAGCCGGAGGTAGCAGAGTTAAAGATGCTAAGATTTGCACTGGGTGTGACAAGGATGGATAGGATTAGAAAGGAGTACTTTAGAGGATCAACTCAAGTTGAACGGTTGGGAGACAAAGTCAGAGAGGCGAGATTGTGTTGGTTTGGACATGTGCAGAGGAGAGATGCTGGGTATATTGGGAGAAGGATGCTAAGGATAGAGCTGCCAGGGAAGAGGAAAAGAGGAAGGCCTAAGCGAAGGTTTATGGATGTGGTGAGAGAGGACATGCAGGTGATGGGTGTAACAAAACAAGATGCAGAGGACAGAAAGATATGGAAGAAGATGATCCGCTGTGGCAGCCCCTAACAGGAGCAGCCGAAAGAAGAAGAAGAAGAAGTTGTCATACCACCCATACACAACTATAAAGTTGCATAAAATAACATTTATAAAGAACAACAGTGCAATTTACAGACACAATTTAGTTATATACTGTATAATTTACATATGGTGTTTCATATGGTACACATCAAGACAGTGCATACTAAGAGGCTGATAACAAACTACAAGAAGTGCATTTAGATATGGCAAATGCAAAAAAAATATTCATACAGAGGAGACATATTACTGCAAAATAAACAATTGGGTGTAAGAAAACCTAACAGTGTATGGAAAAAAAAGCTGTTCTACTGTCTGGCAGACCTGGCCCAAAGGCACTACTTTTCAGCAGAAGACAAGTGGACAATGCGCCTGTGAAAAAGGTGGGAGAGGTCTGCCACAGTTTTGGAAGCCCTGCAGATGTTGTTTTTTGGAACATGTCCCAAATAGAGGGGAGCTAGGTCCCAGTAAGCTTTTGGTTATGTGCTCTATCTGTTTTAGGGTTTTACAGTCTAAAACCTTGCAATTATTCTACCAGAGATTGATATAGCAGGTCAGGAAAATTTCTATTGTGCTACTATAGAACATAGTGAGGATGTAGTTTGGATACTTGTTCTGCCTAGCTATAGCAGGAAGTGGAGAAATAACTCCTAACTAAGTAGGTGGTGTTGATAGTCCAGGTGAAGCTGTCCACCAGATGTACACCAAGGAATGACTCTGCTGCAGAGCCCTCAATAAACTTGTTGGAGCAATAAAAAAACTAGATAGAAAAATGTGAGGGTGAAAGACCAGCTTTAATGTGCCTAATGATTAGCCCTTTAAAGCACTTCATGATGATAGATGTGAATGTTGTGGGATGATAGTCATTACAGCAGGAGACAGTTGACTTCTTTGGAACATATATGATGATAGTGGTCTCTTTGATACACCTAGGGACAACCGTCTGGCTTAGAGAAATGTTACAGATGTCTGTAAGGACATCTGCCAGCTGGCTTGAACATGCCCTGAGCACATAACCAAGTATGTTGTATACTTCAGCAGCTCTGTATGGATCAATAGATTTTTCTTTACAAACTATGGACAGATACAATATCTGTTCATCAGAATAAGGAGTGGTTTTCCTCATACACATCTTATTCAGCGCATCAAACCATGCAGAGAAACTATTTTACATATCTGAGAACGGCACTTTCACAGGTGTATGGTCATATAATCAGTTATGGCCTGAAAATGTGCTGACATGTGACATGTGTGTCCCGAAATTACCCTTGGATTTTCTGTTCATGTGTATGCTTTTCTGACCTGATGCTACATGACAGATTTGAGTTTACAGTTATAGGTGGCTACCTTGTCCCATTAATTAAGTGCAACATCATATGTTTTTAACAATGAATGTACTTCTAAAGGCAACTTCAGTTTCTGGTTACTATAAACAATGTCTTAGAAGCAGTGACCTATAGACATTAATTTAACTAGTGAAAGATGATGTATATCTCACTAAGTCTGAGAGATGGCAACCTCTTGAATATCTTTCTGTGTGATTGTATGCTGGCAGTAGTATAACAGAGACATGGTCTAATGAGTCAGGGTGAGAGCAAGGTGCAGCTTCATAAGCATCTCAGGTGTTTGTGTAAAAAAAAGGTTCAGTTTGACTTCTCCCATTACTGCAAAGTTCATGTTAGTAAAATTTAGGCAGTCTATAAGTTTGCATAATAGAAATCATCAGCAACAATAAAAGCCCCATTTGGAGGTGTTGTTTGCAACTCACTTATAGCCGTGTAAAGAATATGTAGCGCCTCCTTAGTGTTACACTTTGAAGCAATATATATTGTTTCAATAATAACAGAAGCAGATATACGGTGCAGAAGTGTAGCATTTCAGCATTATAAACTTCACCTCTGTGAGGAGTGGCTTGTGACCATCAGTGTTTACACACCATATTTTTTTTAATATAAAAACATAAACCACCATGTGTCTTACAGTATTATGAGGTATGGAAAGCGATTAGTCTGTTCAACTCTATGGCCATGTCTGGGATGTTGTTGTAAGCCATGTTTCAATAAAAGTAAAAACAAAGCAGTCCATCACAATGTGCTGAGTAGTGTGCTGTAGACATATGCAGTCCAATTTGTTGTTCATTGCGTTGACACTGGTGACCAGGATGGACTGGAGAGCTGGCCTGTGTAGTATTAACCTTTAGTTTGTTGCAGACACTGTTGATTTTCTTTTCGATTCAATACCAGGTGATACTGAGGCTAGTATAGTCGATACCAATACTGATACTGATGCAGCCAAAACGTCCTCTTGCAAAAATGGTTAATCATCTGTAAAAACTGTTATCTGTGTACTTAAAATAATCACATTTTAAAGACTTTGCATTAGTTGCATATTACATTTAATGCCAAAGATCAGACTTCTTTACTTGTTTATTAACAATTATTAAACATGTTCAGTTTTTGCAAATGATATGTGAATCAATAATGAATGTTAAATTACTACCATTTATAGAACCTTTTAGAACCATATAGAAACTGTCCTTTATACCATGCAAACTGGAGTTTTGCCATGAAAAAATACCTTTCAATAAAACTACCAGTTAAAATAAATATTTTTGAAAAAAGTAAACAATACAGCAACAACCTCTGTTTTTTTACTTACACCTCCATTCTCCATCAAAGGGTGCCTCACACACAACTTCATTGTGTTGGTATGTTAAACTTCCCTGCCCATACACATTTACTATTTCAACATTTATATATTTTTGTTTAGAAACAATAGCATGTTGACATGACACCCATTTAGTCTGTTTCTTTTTTTGTCTTACTAATTTCCCTGCTTTTGAAAAAATTGTTTCAGAGGGTACAAATGAAGTAGTAATTCCTATGTCATTTTTGGCTGCAAGCCAGCTTAGGGATGGGTTAGGCTTAGGGTTAGGGATGCTGATGTTCTTGCCACCAACGCAATGGGTCCTAGTCCCGTTGTATCAAATTTTCTTCTAAGTAATGATGCCTGTTGTTTCTGTGCCTGTTGTGCGGTTCTGTTGGGATGACAGAATTTGAAAGTCAAAAGCTGCCCCTATCATTTCTTTTGCTGTAAACGGGATAGAACTTAAGGTTGATACAGAGTCAGAGCTTGGCATAGATGCAGAGGTACAGGGAGGACCTGTAGAAACAGAAATCTGAAGTGGGCTGACTGAATTTTTGAATTTTATAAAGGATATTTTTTTTGTGGTTTTGACATTGTCTTTGTCACAAAATGCAAGGTTTTTAAATTTTATGTCCAAGAAAGTACTGGCAGAAAGAGTGTGAAAGGTTTGGTGAAGGGGTTCCTTTGCTCATTTGCAGCAGTTGCACTATGAAGTAGTAACACAACTGGAATCACTTTTGACACTGATCCATGTTTTTCACTTCACACTTCTTGTGTTGTCTCATCAAAGGGTCTCAGGGCCTCAGTTGTCAGGTGGATCATTGTGACACCCCGTGTAGTGTCAAGATTGGCACCAGACCACACAGTGGGCATCTTGTACTGCAGGGCCAACCAGGATCAGATTTGTGTGAAGTCAGACGTGGAGACACAGACATAAAAACATGGTATTTCCAAAACAAGAGTGAGTTTATTTACAGGTGCAACAAAACAACAAAAATAATGTCCCAATCATACAGTGAAATTTCCAGTCCTCAAAAATGGAAAATAAAGACAAAAATGTATATACACAAAAATGGTAGTCTTCCTAAATAAAGAAAAGGAGTTCAGGAAGAAAATACACAGATAAAGTCCAAAGAATGCCAAAAATATTTACAAGGAAAAAACAAACAGTGTATAGACAAGAACAAAAACAAAGTGCACCAAAATCCAGAATCTCTATAAATATAAATACCTCCACCAAAATAAAGCTAAACTAGGAGATATCTATAATATGTACAAGAAATTTACAAAAATAAGGCACAAGCTGGTGTTTGGTATAGTACCTGGGGAAAAAAAACTATACCAACCACGCTATCCACACCACCGAGTCTAAAGACAACCCTTACGAGGCAGGAAGTGCCTCTTATAGTCTGAGCAAAACTCTTTACCCAATCCCATGACACATTACTCCTGTAGCTGCGTTTTTCCAAAGTTACCAAAGTTCAGCAGCTCTAACTCAAAAAATGGGATTCAACAAAAGCCTGACGCGTAGAAATGATTCCACAGACAAAATATCTTCATTTTTAAAAGTTTAGTTAAAATTCAAAGTAAAACAGTTCACACAAAAAAGAAAATTAAAATAGCTAAAAAAAGGAAAATTCTTATTAAGAAAAGTTCTGTTCAAAGTTTAAATCTTGTTACATCTCAAATCGTTACTATTTGCTTAACATTTCTGAGCCATTTCAAAATGGTCAGAAAACTGTATGCTTATCCCATTTCTAAGTTGAAAATGGGTCTTTCAAGTCCCTACTTACTGGGACCTGTTCTAAACAAAACAAGATCTATTATCACACTGTTTCTCAGTTATAGTAAGAAGGTTCTATCTCTTACTAACTTGTAGAGGAAAAAACTATACCATTGTCTATGACTATGGAAAAAATTATATTCTATTCAAATTAAGCAAACATTAATATAAGTTTAACTCAAAACTTTAACTTTCTAAGATTGGCTCTTACAACTCCATTTGACCAATCGCGACAGACACAGGTGCTTTTTGCACAGGTGCTCTTCTCAACCTTTGCAAGACATGTAATAAATAGGGCTAGCAGCCTTGTGAGCGAGTGCGAACTGGAGCACATCTTGAAGCGCTCCCTCGGAAGAGCCGATACGCATTATAAAAGTAAGTACTTCTTGGGAATTCCCTCCTTACAATAATGCATGCATGCACATTCTTACCTAAAAACACTTCACACCACTCTTTGCTAATGGCAGGAGAAAAGAGACACTCGCCTTTATGATGGGGTACGTGCAGTGTCCTCCAGCAGGCCTGACCTGGAACATCGCCTGAGCCATCTCTGGTGTCCCACTGCGTGAACCAAAGTTAAAAAGACTGTGAAAGTACACCCTGCACTTAATGGCTTAATCAGGTAGGTGCTTTAACGATTATTTTGAAAAAGCCCACTTTACCCTATTCTTAGGACTTTTTCCTTTAAGGTGGCAATGCCTGGTAGGCGGATTACCACAATCATGGAATGTTCTACCTCACTTAACCAAAAGAGCACTCTTACCAAGCAAATAGACACAGTTCTGTAGTGACTGCTTGTCTCTGCTCATAGAGTCTCTTCATCGTGTACAAAACTAAATTCTACCAACTGAATTAATTTAGGCTCTGCCAGCTTCAGCTGCATTTAAATTTGTTTAAGATTTTCTGTAGCTTTAGTGCTGTAATGGAAAAAACTAAAAGTATTACTGCATTTTTCGACAAGCTCCACAACCTCAGGAACAGCTATAATGGAATCTTTAATGTGGAAGAATAATTTTATGGTAGCATAGCATTCGTCTTAAAGAAATAGTATAAAGGGTTAATAAATGTCGGAAACCTTTGCAGGCATATGAGGAAATTAGATAAAGTTGAAGTGAACAACAATATGTACTGACATATGTCTCAGAGATGACTAAGAAATCAGCAGATGTCCTGTAAAACAACCACAATGGACAGATGTTATATGCTCAGAAATTTCAAGGATGGTGGCTCAACTGAAAGGTATAAGAAGAAACAGAATATAATGTAACAGACTTTTATTTTATATAAGTCATTTGAGTGTAAACCAATGAACCAACCAGGGTAGAATATATGCATTGATTGACATTGAATGTTAATTCAATAGTTTTTAAAAAGAAACCTCTATTCTTTATTTCTCTGATCATTCTGACTGTGCTATAGCAGACTGTTTTTGAAGAATGCTCCCTTTAAGACATTTTGCCGAAGAGTAATTAAAAGATACCATGAACAGCTTTTCTCCTGCCTGATAACTTATTTGTCCTGTTATAGGATGTTTCTTTCTTTAATAAGATGTTAAGTTTCTACCACATTGACCACAACATTTAAGGGCAAAACAAGGAAAATCCTTCCATCAAAGCCCTGTGCACTGCAGATAGCATATCTGCCCCATTGTCTGTGACAACATCTAAAACTTTCTGATATGCACCATTCACCTGTGATTCATTTTAGCTCTTAGCTAACTGATGCTCTATGAAAACTACTGATCTCTAAAACAAATTCTTTAGTTTGTCAGTTATCAATGAAATTACAGGAGAGAGTCAAATACAGTATGCCTTTGTGGTCATGATGTTTATATATCTGTTGTAGGAACCACACTGTGTACACATTGTAAAGCTGCCCTTCCTTTGACTTGACACTCAAAAATATTTAGGCCTAATATTTAAGGTTTCCATCCAAACTGATTACACAGTTTTGAGGTCAGCAAACTAATAAGCTTAATGTGATACATATTTGTCAGTCCAACATAAACGAAACAAGAAATTTATTTATATATTATATATTAAGGTTTTTATAATTGTACTAATAAACCCAGTGTTTTTAAGTACACAATAACTAGGTTTGTGCATGTATAATGTATACATACAATCTGTGCCAAATTCATAGGAACCAGGTTTATGTTTCAATATGAATAAACCCTGTTTGTTTAAAATTCATATCCACATTCATGTGTTAATAACTCCAAATGTTTAATAACCAAGTTTATGTGACAGACCCAGTTTACTGACAATGTATCAAATGTACATACTTTTTATTAATAAAACCATTCTATTTTTGTATTTTAAATTCATAACCAGGTATTTCAAAATTTCAATGTTTTCTATACTTTCATACCACAAGTACAACATTAACTACAATATATAAAAACAGACTGCTTTGCTTCAAATTTAACAATTTATTAACACTTAAGGCATGTGGCATTGCAAAAACTCAAAGCAGCAACACTCTGATCTTCTAAACTCTGTTCAAATACTGAATTTATGATCAAAAACATCAGAAGGCTCAGGGAAGCGGCTGTGCACCATTGGCCTTAAAACTTTGCTGCTTGTTACATGACAAAGAATATATATTGTAAACACATTTGTAAACACATTTTTCTGCAGCAATAAGATAATCAAGAACAGTTCTTAACAGCTGTATAGAATTTGAGGGAGACAGATAAAACCAGGTAAATCAACAATGAAAGTTGTAATGCAGTATACAAACGTTTGAAGGATTCCCTGACATCTGTTTTTTAAAACTTTCTGAACATCTCTAGCCATATAAAACATTGTTTAAGGCTCAATGGTGAGTGGCTTTGCACTATAACGCTTTTCAAGCAATATCATATAACAGGAATATTCTGCTGCAAAAAATGCAACAAGAACTTAAAAGAACACATATACAAAGCTCACTCAAGATAAGTAAATCTGCAGCAAGTCAATCCATTTTCATATACTGTACATTTCCAGAAGAAAAATATCAGTGTATCAAGTGAATTGCTCGCAATCACTGCAACAACTTGATTTTCAATGCCTGAATTTTTGGTGAAAGCTTGGTTGTGTCTAGTACCATCAGGATTTTCTGAAACACTAGAAATGTGCACTTTAGGTCCTTAGGATAGTTTAAGTTAAGGGCATAAATCAATCCAAAAAGCATCACACATCCAATGGTGTATGTTTTGCAGAACTTTTGTGCCTTCAATTACAATGTCAACATCTGTGGGATCCTCTCCAGGACAAGCACCCTGTAATGGTTAAGGTTAGCTTCACTCTCTGATTGCTTCTAGGAGACTCTTGAACCCGAAACCATCAATAATCATGAACCAAGATTGCTGGACAAATGAGGACACAAACATTCAGTAAGGGGTTGGTGCAAAAGTGCAAAGTTCTTTTATCAAAATCCATGAACAAATATTGCCCCACAGTGCAGTGCAAAACCAGCCATCCATCCATTATCCAACCCGTTGAATCCAAACACAGGGTCACGGGGGATCTGCTGGAGCCAATCCCAGCCAACACAGGGCGCAAGGCAGGAACCAATCCCAGATAGGGCGCCAACGCACCACAGGACGCACACACACAACAAGAACACACTAGGGACAATTTAGAATTGCCAATCCACCAAATCTGCATGTTTCATAAATAAATAATTAATAAAAACAGTCATTGAATTAAAATCTATATATATCCAGAAATTAAACAACAGTCATCAGATCCTTAATCATTCTCCTTGCTTCTGAAACTGAGCCCAACACAACTCCCTCTCTGTCTCCCTAGCTCACCCATAGCTTGCTCAGCAACCAGAGATTCCAGCAGCCACGTGTAACACCCCATGCTGAGGGAAGGATGGCACCAGACTACAGAATGGGCGTCTTGTAGTTCGAGATCAATTGGGATCAGACTTCAGAGGTGTTAGACTGGGGGACATAGTCACAAAAGGATGGAATTACAAAAACAAAAATGAGCAATGTAGCAATGTCCCAAAAAAAAAAAAAATGGCGAAACTGTATATTTCCAGTGCATCTTGCAAGTCCCCAGATGAAAAAGAAGCACAGACAATAAATGTATATACACAAAAAAAACAGTAGTTTTCCTAAATAAAATTACAATCAGTAAGAATCTACACAAAAAACAGTCTTTCCAGTGATCCCCAATATATATATATATATATATATGTACATAGTACACCCCCAAATTTCACAGGGGTTACGTTCCTAGAAAAAAACGCGCATTTTGGATGTGGTTAAAAAAAATGCCTATTTTTATAGTTTAAACACTAAATATGCCCCAAAACACTTTAATTTAATTTCAAACTCAGCTTAATACATTACCTAAAAAAAAGAATGAACCCGTATACTGCACAGTACTGTACTGCTATGTCTCCTGCAGTGGTAGAATGTAAAATACAGATGTTACCGCTATATGTACTGTAATTCATGCAATCGCGTTTTCATTGCCAGAAGCCTTAGAAGGTGCAGGACATTTCAGCGGAATCTTGGGGCTTTAACTCTTAAACTGCCACGTACTTAGGGGTTAATGCATCTCTGGACGCCAAATACTTTTTTGCTGCACTTTAAGTAAACATCACAATTCACAAAGAAAAAGTGAAATTTTAATGGAACACTTTTTTCATGCAAAGAGCATCACAATTACTGAAACACTGATCATTTTACACACTGCTAATGAATTGTAAAAACTATTTAAAAAACTACTTGAACAATATGTACAAGGTGCAACTGACGCCATGGATGAAATTCAGTATATCACTGAGCCAACTGCACTTGAGTTGGCTGCACGCAAGCACACAGAGGTAAGCGCTGATGCTGGCAGGCTATAGTGCAGCGGCTCAATCCCAGAGACAGTCAGGCTGCAGTGCTGCAGGGTGTCACACTTAGGTCACAGAATTGCACAGAATCACAAGAGATTGTAGAGACAGGAACTTTATTCAAACACTTCAAATAAACATGTCTCTTTCAGAAGTAAAATGAGCTCAGTAGGCAGTTAGTTATCGATTAAAGGAATAGGCAAAGATCATAAGGGAGCATAATGGGAGCGGGACCCGCAACAGGAGCAGAGGATGTCAAGGGGGTGGAGAGAAGAGAGAAACAAACAAACAAAGCAATCAGCCAAAAAGGCCATGTGCTGTTCAGGCTTTTCCGTTGCACGAGAAGCATATCAAATGACACAGCAGCTGCAAATAAGCCCAGCAAGTAAGGGAGCAATGTGAAGGTACTCTATCAGCGTTTTTTTTAAGAATACTCAGCTGGGGATGCATCACAGTCAATCCAGCAGCAAAGAGAAATGAATAATGCTGTAGCGGTCCGGTGCCGCTAAGATTCACACCGTCGAGAAGATGGCGATTTATTTATTTTTATGGTGGAGATTCCAGGGACGCACCCAGCCTTGGCCGGACCCGCACGCACTCACAAACAGAGACAAAAACAAAGCAAACCGGTAATCAAACAGCAAATAAAGAATGTAATGAAAACAAATGAAATAAATTAAAAAAACGATACCACCCCTGTTCCCCTTACGGTGATTACATATTAAATACAACAAAGCAGAAACAAAACACACAGATTAAATAATGAAAAACGGCAACGGATGAAATGTAATGATGAAAATAGATAGTCCAGAGATCTGCACGTTGAATCGGAATGTAAAGATAGTCCTACTGCTAGTTCCTGAAATGGTGAAGATGAGTGGACGGGTTCAGGAGCGCTCCTTTCTTTGCAGGATGGCCATGAATCCACTTACAGTCGTCATGTACACAATCCAGACGCACGCAACGATCAAGGACAAAATGAATTAGTACAGGTAACCCAACAGAAGGTAGACAGACAGGAACTTGAAACACAAATTACAACATTTTTTTTTTTCCTTTTGGTCACCGGCCCCCTTTTTAAAAGCCACGCTGACATCCTTTGACCCCAACAGCCCCAGCACCCTCAGCAGAAGATCAATCAGAGCCACTGCAGGGACTGCTGGGAGTTGCAGTTTCAAATTCTATTGGCTACTTTCACCATCCCAAGCCGCATTTTCCAATACAGTTGCGTCCTGGTCTCTCTACAGTGCAGTATTGCCACAATAAAAGCAATAAAAATTGCGGAGGATATTTGTGGTTTCCGCTAACAATTATTAGAGAGGTTCTAAGGAAAAATCCACGAATGACTGAGGCTGCGAACTCTGAACTGCGACTTAGTGGGGGTCTACTGTATATATATACAAATACACAAAAAGGCAAAAAACTGCACCACAAACCCAAATCATATAAATACCTCTACCAAAAGTGTACTATAAAAAGGAGATATCTATATTTATAGAAATTACAAAAAGAAAATATATACAGTACAATATATACAAAGTAAGGCACCAGCCACTATGTTTGATGGAAGGAAGTGCCTTTTATACTGGGGAGCTAAACTTCCAACCAATCTTGCCTCTTGCTGCTCCCTTCATCCAGTTGCAGCTGATGCAGCTGCGTCCTGCGTACTCCCAACCCCTGCAAGACCTGTATTAAATTGGATGGTGGCCTTGCGTGCACACAACAGCACGAGCACAACAGCACGAGCGCGCCCACGATGGGCTTCTGTCTGTCAAGTCAATTCATTCTCTGGATTTACTATAGTAAGTCACCTTCTTGAAATTTTACCTCAGGATCCCCGTCTTGGAACCAATGCATGCATACCTAAAACTAAAGTTTCACGATTCTTACTTTGCATTATCAGGTGGATAGGACAATGCTTGTATTTTCACCAGGCAAAGGCAAAGTCTAGTAGACCTTTCATGAACCTGTGTATGCCAAGCAGTTGGTGTCACACAGCACAATCCTGCCAAAGTGAAAGTTAAAATCTTGGCAGAAGCGCATGCTCACCCTTTGACTGGTTGAAAAGGTAAGTACCTTTATTTCACTAAATGTAAGTCATTTTTACACTATTCTTGGAAGTTTCCCTTTCAATTGGTTATGCCTGGCAGGCTCATTACCATACCACAGTCCTCCTTACCGACCCCAGTTTTGGCTGCCTTTGTTGACATCTGCTAGACAGCTTGGAGTCGATTTTCCTCCAGTCTTCCTTCTCACACACTTGGAGACCCTCGAATCCCTGAAAAGGACTCCACCATCTTCGAACACGATCTTCTGACAAATCAGTGGGGACATCAGCTCCTGTCTGTCTTCCCTGTTTTTGTTGTGTTGAAGCTTTTGTTAGTTCATGTTATAACTTCTGTTTTGGTCTATGATCGCCTTACTCTACTGATAATATGCTCCTCTACTCTGAACCTGAATCTTATTACTGGAGGGTGACATTTTCATATTCCTCCTCTGTTTTGCACTTCTTCAACTAGTCTCTGTGTTCACCCTGATGTTTTTATCAGGATGAAATCTCATCCAAGATGAAGATAGGGTAAACAGGTTGGCGCAGATGTGAAATTAATTTTTGTCATGTAATTAAGGGAATTGGTCTAATTAAGGTATATTTGTTCCTGTAATCATTACCTCTGCAAGATAACAGTTATACTCAGTCAGACATTGGTCTGCCCACACTACCTGTTACAGTCGTTCCAACTTTCGCCTTCAGGGGGTAAATTCGCTACATCTCTGTCCACTGGGTTATGCTGTCATCCCAGCGAAAGACTAACACCTGTGCACTTCAGCACCAATTAAGATGGCATTAATTAATGTCAGATCATTTAGTTTTATTTATTATTCTAGAGGATTTCAACACAGAGAGAAATTTCGACTTTTTATTTTTAATGGAGACGAAGCTGCATTTACTTCTTCCTCCTAGTTGTAATTTTTAAAATTTCTCCCTGGCTTTTTGCCCGTGGTGGAGGTATTGCTACTGTTTTTAAAAATACATTTTCATCTCAGACTGTATCATTTGATGTGTTTTGAAGCTTTGAACTACAGTTCTTCAAATTATCTGGACCTACACCTCTACTGTGCACTATAGTTTATAGACCACCTAAACATAGCACACATTTTGTTATGGATTTATCTGACTTCTTGGCAGTCTTTATATCAAAATATGACAATCTTATTATTATTAGAAACTTTAATATTCATATTTGTTATCCTGATAAGTCAATGGTAAAGAGACCTTTTAGATCTTAATGATTTTTATAAACTTAAAAAAGGTTGTTAAGGTTCCCTCGAATCTTCACAGTCGCACATTGGACCCTGTTTTATTTGGGTGTTTTAATACTTGTAATCTTGAAATATGTGATGTGCATTTCTCTGACCACCTGCCTGTTTTAATGGATGTGTTTTTTATTTGACACACAATGTCTGGAACTACTTCTCACAGTTCTCATATTTTTAAACTCTCTACTGCCACACAATTTTCTAGTGCATTTAGGGATGCTGCTACCACAGTAGAAAATTCATTCACCCTCATAGTGTAGATAAGTTAGTCACCGATTTTAATGCCTTTTTGCTCCAAAATATTAGATACATTTGCGCCTGTTAACATTTTTCATCCCGAGCCTAAATCGGAGCCCTAGTTAAATGACACTACCCATACTCCAGGTCTGTCGGAGGGCTGAGCATAGATGGAAGAAAGACAACCTCCAGGTGTCTTTTGAAATTTTAAAAAATAGTCTGTCCCACAACCAGAGAGTAGTTAAAGATTCAAAATATAAATATTTCTCTTAAGTTAATAGCAAAAAATCATCATTGACCCCAAGTGCTATTTAAGGTCATAAATGCTATATTAAATCCTCCGCCCCCCATTTGTTCTGAGTTGTCAATCTCCACGTGTGAGATAGTTTTAAATTTCTTTGTGAGTAAAATTAATATAATCAGATCTAGTCTACCACCACTCTCCTAAGATGTGCCTAATTCCTGTGAGCTCTGAAGTCGGAAAACGACGAGATAAACACCAATTTAAAATTAAAAGTCATTTCTTTATTATTTATTCTTGGTGAGTTAGAGATTGTGAGACTGCACCCCCCAGATCAGCCAAATGATTTGAGTTCAGGCAGACTGGAAAATGAAAAAACTGTTCACTCTTTTATCACCTAGCTTGTTCATTAGCCAAATAGAGAACAGAAAAAAACATAACAGTTCATTTTGAGGTCATACATGAATTAGGGTTACATCTTTAATTTATGACATACAGGAGTACAGAAAAACAAAGCAGTACCAGGCGCCTACATTATCTAAAGGCTGTAACCTCTCAGTACACACACACAAACCCATTTTAAGCAGTTTTCTTAAAGTTCATTGCATTAGTTATAAAGAGATTACATTCTTATAACTTTAATATCTTCACTAGATTATATTTGTTTGTTTAGATTAACAATCCTTATTTATTAATTCATAAATGACAATTTTGTCTTATATTTTTAAGCAAGAGTGAAGAGTGAAGTTAATATCACTTTCACATAAAAGAATTAAATCAGTCTCATATTCTGTGCATAAATATAATTCCTTTCCTACCTAAATGCAGATCAAATCATATAGAAGTATAAAATCATATAGTTATCCGCAGCATGATTAATACAAAATACAGTCATTGGTATTTTGTGAGTTAAATACTTATAATCATCTGCTGTGGGCTGGCTCCCTGCCCGGGGTCTGCTTCCTGCCTTGCGCCCTGTGTTAGCTGGGATTGGCTCCAGCAGACCCCCACAACCCTGCAGTTAGGATATAGCAGGTTGGATAATGGATGGATAGATAGATACTTATAATCATTACAGTTAATAATGTTTTTTATGCTTTCTCATTCCCCTAGCTGTTCTGTGTTTTTAAATGAATTTGCGCCTGTCTCTCTTCCAGCTTTGACCCAGTTGGTCAGTCATCTCAAGTCCACAACTTGTCCCTCTGATATAATTCCTACACGATTGTTAAAAGAGGTCTTTGAAACTCTCTGGCCTTTTATTATGAGTATTATTAATAACTCCCTCAGAACAGGTTCAGTTCCGGCCTAATTTAAACATTCTGTGGTGTGACCGCTCTTAAAAAAAAAATCTTGATACGACTGTACTGCCAAATTTTAGACTGATATCTCAGCTATCTTTTATGTCAAAGATCTTGGAAAAGATTGTACTCAATCAATTGCAAACATTTTTAGAGGATAATCACATACCTGAAATTTTTCAAACTGGTTTTAAATAACATCACAGTACTGAAACGGCTCTTTTTGAAGATATTAATGATATTTTATTAACTGTTGATTGTGGGTCATCTGTTTTACTTGTGCATTTAGATTTGACTGCAGATTTTGACACAATTGATCAGAACATTTTATTGTATCGTCTAGAGAATTTTATTGGCATTCAAGGTACTGCTGTAAATTGGTTTCATTCATATTTTTCTGAAAGGATCTTTTTCAGTTAATTAGGGTGAATTGTCATCTTCATACACTCTACTTAAACAAGGCATCCCACAAGCTTCTGTAATTGGGCCAATTCTGTTTTCATTATACATGCTTCCTCTTGGCTCTATTTTTTGTAAGCATAATGTATCTTTCCACTGTTTTGTAAATGACACCCAACTTTATCTACTGCTTAGAAACAATTCCCTGGGGTCTCTTTTGGCTTGCTTGGATGATGTAAAGAGCTAGATGTCATCAAATTTTCTCAACTTAAATCAAAGTAAAACTGAGATTGTAGTGTTTAGTCCATTCAGTGTTTTTGTCACTATCTAAGGGCCTCTAGTGAAATATTGCAAAAAATCTGCAAAAAGCCTGGATGTTATCCTCAACAATACTGTTAAACTTGATAAACAGATAAATTCTGATGTAAGAAGCTGTTTTTTCCATTTAAGAATCATTTCAAAATCAAGCAGTTTCTTTGTTTCGCTGATTTGGAAAAAGTTGTTTATGCTCTTGTTTTGTCCTGTTTTGACTACCGTAATTCATTGTACAGTGCTATCAGATAAACTGTTCTCTCTCCTGGAGCTAGTCTAAAACTGTGCTGTGAAGCTCTTAACTTGGTCATGTAAGCGTGAGCACATCACTCCTATTTTGCCTTCACTCCATTGGTGTCCTGTAAGTCTTAAAATTAATTTCAAAACTTTATTGTACACTTTAAAATGTTTAAATGGGCTGGCCATAGCTTATCTGTCTGACCTCCTTGTCTCTTATGCCTCTTCTAGATCTCCTGAGATCATCTGACCAGTTCTTACTGGCCTTACCATGATCAAGGTAAAAGAAAGCGGGTGATCAAGCTATTGCAGTTACTGCTCCTTGGCTCTGGAACAGCTACCACTTCAGATAAGAGCATCTCCAACCCTGTCAGTTTTTGAATCTTTGCTGAAAACACATTTTTTTCTCTGGGTTTTAGTCATTCATGATGTGTTTTAAATTGTTACTTGTCAATTGTTTGGTTTTATTTACTTTTTGAAGATTTTCTTTTTATTGAGCTTTTGTTTAATAATCATTGACTTTATTTTCCTGTTTTTATGGACAACAGTTTAGAAACCACTTCTGTGGCCTTAAATGTGCTCTATAAATACATTTTGACTTGACTTGACAATTAGCCCCTGGAGCGTTGATTCATCGCTCTTCAGTGGTGCTAATGACCACTTTGTCTCTCTTTCACTCACTCACTTGCTGACTTTGCTCAGGCATCCAATACTGCTCACTCACATTCTTCTCAGCTGATCTTATTCTATTTCTTCATTCACCCTCTCTGTCATTCAGGCTCCCTTATATCCTCCCTGATTGGATGCAGGTGTAGTCCTCAACTTACTCCATGGTGTGAATAGGGCACCAGACTGATCCACTTGCATTTGCATGTGAATGCGCGATCAGACAAGCACTCCAATCAACCCCAGAGCAGCCCCGGTATGCACACAACTGCACCTATTCGGAGCCTGCACTCTCCAGGACACAATTATTTAAAATTACGCTTCACCACGGACCTAATCACATACTCTCTGCACAAATGATGTAGATACCCATTGTTGTCTGTGTAACCTTTGACTCATGCACATTCACCAGCCTGGAGAGTAAGCAAAGAACAATGAACTGTGTAACTGTTTTATACATTTACGGCTGATGAGTATCTCATTTAGCTTCTATGATCAAACACCACACTGATACTGCATTTTTAAATATTTCAGTGCACTTTACATGGGCAAAGCTTCCCTTTTATCATTGCAGATCAGTTAAATACCTAGGGATAAACACCACAAATAAACATAAAGCTCTTTTTTAACAATATTTTGCTGCTTGGGTGGAAAAACTTAAACAAGACATGCACAGATGGTCTGCCCTCCATCTCACTTGAGCTGGGAGAATTAACACTGTCAAGATGAATATCCTTACTAAGCTTCTTCTTCTATTTCAAAGCATCACCATATACATTAACAAATCATTTTTTAAGAAATCAGATTCGGTCATAACCTCATTAATTTGGAATTCAAAACATCCATGCTTCCAAACGGCGACTCTACAATAACCTTAAGCAGAAGGTGGCATAGCTCTACCTGACTTTCAGTTTTATTACTGGGTGGTAAATATACAAGCTATAAAAACCTGGACATTGACACAAATGTGAATTTCCCCTTGGGATTAATAAAGTATCTATCTATCTATCTATCTATCTATCTATCTATCTATCTATCTATCTATCTATCTATCTATCTATCTATCTATCTAAATAGATGAACACACACACAGGCTTGGTCTGCAACAGCAATAAAATCATGCAGTACTTCTTTATATTCCTTGCTTTGTGCCCCAGAAAAAATAAGATATCGTCAATATACTAACAACCAAATTGTTCTTCATTCACTCAGAATATGAAATCAGTGTAGGAAGCACTTTAAGATAGAGAAGCTTTTATGTGTGGTACCTCTACACAATAACCACCTTTTTCCACCCTCTCAGACTTACACAGTTTTTAATGTTTGGTAAACGTACAGAATTGAATCACTTAGAGATTTGTACATAGATAATGTCTTTGCATCCTACGAACAATTACACTCCAAATTTAGCTTTGCATCACCACAATTTTTCCATCTAATTCCATATTAGAAACTTTGCTAAACAAAATCTGCCCAATTTTCCTCACCTCCCACCTATTTCTATTCCGGAAGAAATATTGATCAGTCTTGAAGACTCAGACAGCATTTCTGTAATATATAAAAACATTTTAAAGTCCCTCCTTTCAAAGATCCAAGTTGGAAAAGGACCTCTTACTCAATATTTCAGAAAAGGAGTGGAAGGCAGCCATGTAGAGAATTCACACTAGTTCTATATGTGCAAAGCATACAATTTTTCAAATTGAAATCTTTTATCAAGCACATCTGTCTCATTTAAAATTGTCCAAAATGTTCCCAGGGCAAGATCCAATCTGGAAATGGTTGCAATCAAGCTCCACCCTCATTGGGCCATTGCGCCACCACCATCTACTCAAAACACCGTGATGTTCCAACAGTGATGGATTAAAAGCCAGAAGTCTGCATGACCATCATCATCAAGTCCTTCCATGAGAACCCTAATTACAAAGAGGACTATTTCATTTATGTTAGGTAGAATGCCCAGAGGGGACTGGGCGGTCTCGTGGCCTGGAACCCATGCAGATTTTATTTTTTTCTCCAACTGTCTGGAGTTTTTTTTTTTTTCTGTCCCCCCTGGCCATTGGACCTTACTCTTTTTTTATATTAACTAATGTTGTCTTATTTTAATTTCTTATTTTGTCTTTTATTTTTCTTTTCTTCATTATGTAAAGCACTTTGAGCTATTTTTTGTATGAAAATGTGCTATATAAATAAATGTTGTTGTTGTATGTTTTGGGTGTGCACCGAATTAACATTGTTCTGGACCAAAATCTTTAAATGCCTATCAGACAGCCTAGAATCCCTGAAGCCTACAAAAAAACCTTAAATTCCTTCACACCTCTCCAACATCTTTTGTTTTGCAAATGTGTCGAACAGCAAAGACATACACTATCTTCTCCCCAAAGCAATTTGTTTCTGTTTCCTGTAGAGACTTCACATGTGATCTTTGGTTTGAAGCAAAAAAACATCTGACTGAACATCCTTTGATTGAAAATTTACTTAATGAGCAGTATGAAATCAACAGATATACTAAAGCTCTCAACAAAACCAGCTAATCCATGAGCTCCCAGATTGTCAGCTGTAACACTATGGACTGTTCCTTTAACAAACTTTCCAAGATTTCATATGAATACATCATGCTCTTATAAAGTAGAGTGTACTTCTGTCGTGATGTCCCCAGGGGACTAAGAAATTCAAAGTTTTCAATGTATAAGTTTACTAAATTTTCACCTTATCACCTGACAGAAAAGTGTTCCACACCATCTCTTATAGAGCGATACCACTGGCTGTCAAGTTCAGTATTACTTCCATGTGTTCTGTGGCTATTGATGACATTATTTAATACTATAATACAAGAAAGTAACTGCTACAAAGAATGTAATAATAGAATATAATAAAAGGTCCTTCTCTTTTTGATCTAGAATAAACTCCACTGGTTCAACAACTTTAAACTTTTATAAGCTGTAGCAAGAGTTCCACCTTTCCCTATTGCTTTCACCAAAGAATTAGATTTACACTTTATATCAGCTAGTTCCTTAATGAGTAAGCTATCAACTTCTAGGATTTTGTGTTTTTAACAACACAGACATAGTATTTAACAGGTAGTGTTGTTCATCAAGCTATTCAGCAATTGCTGTAGATGAAACATGAAAAACATTTTCCAACTTCAGTAAAATTGCAGCTATTATCTGTTCCACTACTATTGGAAGGTCCACTGAAGTGTCAACATCATTATGTTGACAAAATGACAAAATCTATATCCGCTGAAGATGAGGGGCCAACTACATGACTATCAGATTTGTTAGAGTGAACAGTGAGTTTAATGACACATGTCTTAAAATCTTATAGTGTGGGGATTAAGTTTCTGATTTTTATTTAAGTTAAATGTACCACGTATACTTGTCTGAAACATACAACCGTCAAACATTCAAGTTATGGTTTCATACTGCCAAAGATGTTGATTTACATGAATAAAGTAATCCTTATCAGTTTAAAGTTCCTTAAATCTATTTGTCTGAAATGAAAACACAGTTAACTGAAAGTGTTATGTTGCTAGCTTTCTGCGTCTGATATGTGTGACTCAAAAGTTTCTTCAAACTTCTGAATGTACAGCCGTAGTGAATATGTTTTGGCCTAAAATCTTTTAGCAAGTCATACCTGGTAGATAATGAACTGTCACATACATTACATGGCCACATAATTTGTAATATGTGAAGTGTTGGCTAATGAACAAAATCTAACTGGCTAAAGTTACCTGATGTATATTTGAACTATTTGCAAATTATCTCCCTATTATAAAAAAAAATCTTTGGGAGGGAGACTAGGTAGACAAGACGTGATCTTCTCGGAAGACAATTTGAAGTCCCGCGAGAGACACTTTAACTTGCTCCCAAGCTCCTAAAACAACGGCAAGCGACAAGCAAAACACGCAGCTCGCCAGCAGCAGAAACCCAGCAGATGATCAGATCACTTCTCCTTGCGTGCCTTCAGCCACCCTTACCCCCAATCGCCCCCCCCCCCCCCCTTCACAATGCGAGTGGCAGAGACGCGAAGTGGCGAAAGGACAGCTGCTGTACAGGCTTTAAAATGTCTAGCTAAAAGACAAGACTTACCTGTTACATACACTGTGTAATAACAAGACAGACAAGCATAAAGGGTTGGGGTTTTTAGCCCCGTATACTGTAACACAAATCAGGTCAATTGTTTCCAAAAAACTCAAAAGACACAGAAGGATAGGTAGACGGACAGTTTATATGATCGGACCGGAGATTAAAACGTGGGATGCTGGGTAAAATGTGGTGGTGGATGGGGAAAGGAACCCGGAAGTGTTGTGGCTCTTTGAGTCGTCCGGGTGGTATTACAGTGGTGGTGCCTCGTTCTTTCTGAGGAAATAAAGAGAGAGGTTAGTATGCTGCTGTTGTCCCCTTGCACGACTTGTCGCGGTGCGAATCGGGTCCTTAAGGTGCTCCCCATGCGCTCGTGCGTGACAACTGATAAGTGACAGATTAAATATGATAAGTGCAGTTATAGCTTACTAGTCACAATGAGAAAACAGTCGAGGTTGCAGATCGCTCTGAAATTTGATACTGTGATCTCTAGGTAATTTATTTTACAATAAACTTTTATAAAAATTCATCCAATTACCATATACACATTAGGGCTAAAATGGTATTAAAATATAATATCACAATTATACTGTAGTAACCAAAATTATCACAGTTATCAGTATTATTATGGGTTTGTTAAAGTGTGCTGAAAATGTTACAAAAGTACTCATACAAAAGCTGAAATCATTTCATCAACTTTTATATTGAAAACTACAAATAAAATTAGCAGCCCTATGCACTTTTTGTGTGCCTTAATATTAAGATAATAACATAAACACTAATTTATGTAAACATTAGATTTCACATTTGGTCCCCTTAGAAGGACAGAAATTCTCCAAAGCACTGTCACTGCTTTCTGCCATGTTTTCACTAACACATAAAAACACATGTTGTTTTCAACTCATGCTTCTGTGACACTAACTTTGATTGATGCTGAACAGTATATTACGCAAGTTTTTCAAAGTAAAGTAACCAACCATGGTATTAATGATAAATAAAAATTGAAATGGCAATAATAACCTTCAGGAATTTTACAGTTGTTTATCGTGAAACAAGTAACCATTTCATTTCTAATGTACACTAGTTTTTGAGATCACTTTAATATAATATTACAGAATATGAACCTCAAGATCAACTACAATTTCTCTATATAATCCCTTTGATTAATCTAAGAAGAAAAGCAGAAAGCAGCATTTTACCTGCTCCCTGACCCCATAAACAGTTTTCCATCTGTCCTCTGCATTCTTTTCTCCACCATAAAGGAACTCCTCAGTGTGTGTGTGTGCGCACGCGAACATGCTGCAAAAGGCCACAAAAGGCAGATGATGCCATCATTGACAGAAGTGTCCATCACCTATTTTTAATTACTGACTCATTTTAATTTGTAATACGTGAAGTGTTGGCTAATGCAAAAAATCTAACTGGTTAAAGTTACCTGATATTTATTTGAACTATTTGCAAATTATCTAGCTCAGGGGTGTCAAACTCCGGTTCTGGAGGGTTGCAGTGTGTGCAGGTTTTCATTCTAACCATCTCCTTAATTAGTGATCAGTTTTTGCTGCTAATTAACTTCTTTTGCCTTTGTTTTAATTGACGTGACTCAGACCCCTTAGTTGTTTCTTTGTCCTTAATTAGCAGCCAAACAATAATGAGACACAAAAGAAGCAGCCACATGACCAGCTCCCCTGGGCCCATCACACAATAGCTGAAAATAAAGAAGGGTGAAGGTCTCAATAAAACAGACAATCAACAGTTTTGAAAATGTCTGCTGTGGCAGAACGAGAGCAGCAACAAGCCATGGAATTAAATGACGGGTTCAATTAACAAGAATCAGCATCTCATTAAGAACCTGGTTGGAGTTAAATTGGTTGGAGTTTGAATCCCCAGTTTAACTGGTCATCTGTTGGCTCGTTTCACGTCTAATTTCTGTTTGGCTGTCATTTAATGAAGTAAAGAATCAATTCAGGGGACTGAATCCTTAAAACAGGGCTAATGAAAAGAAGTTAAATAGCAGTGAAAATTAGTCACTTGTTATGAAAAAGGTTAGAATGAAAACCTGCAGCCACTGCGGCCCTCCAGGCCTGGAGTTTGACACCTGTGATCTAGCTAGAAGACAAGACTTATTAGCATGTACATGCACTGATAAGTGACAGATTAAATATAATAAGTGCAGATATAGCTTACTAGTCACAATGAGGTAACAGTCGAGGTTGAACATCTGCTCTGAGGTGCAATGGTGGAAGGAACTCTGATGTCAGTTCCACTCCGAAATTATTCCATTTCATGAAATGTATATGTAAACCTGTCTCATACATTTTAACTAATTGAATCTTGTTTGTTTCACTGCTAGCCATCTTTAAACCATTTTCATGCGTTTTAACTGATTAAATGTAATTGTTTCCACAATTAAGAAATTTATGTTGATTCTAAGGAATTTGAATAAATATATTTTGAAAAATTAGCATTTCAAATCGATGCAAGTACGTAACAATAAACTATGCCATGATTAATTTTTTTGAGTGAAACTACAAGTTATTCTGCATGTTCTTGTGTAATTAAATGGGAAGTAAAGCTAATATTGAGTAATAATTTTATTTTTTTTACAAAATGGACACTGTAAATTTGGAAAGTCTGAAAATGTGTTCTAAGTATGTCCATTCATCAAGATATAAATGTAATATTCTCCTTACTAAAAACAGACATTGATCATTTTCTATACAATGACCTTACATCAGTTTACAGTACTAATGTTACCTGGATGCTGCTTGCCTTTCTGGAAGGAGTCTTTTAGAGTAGACTGTAGCCCTCTGGCAACCGAGCTGGGTTTTTTAGCCCAAGTGAGTTTGCACTTCTCTGATCGTCTCTATTGTAACTCCTCGTGTTTGGCAACGTGACTGACGTTTAGATATTTTACCAGCTTTGTGGTGTTATATAACTCCAAACAGTGCTTCACTTTCTTATTGTCATTACTTCACATGCACAGTGCTTTGGTTGGAGGACCGCAGATCTGCCAATGTGAATGCAGGACAATGAAAAGCACAGAAGGAAAAGCAGCTTCTGTTTTACACAATATGCCATCATTTCATCATGTTCTCACCATTAAATACTTTTTAAAATATTTTTCAAGAAGCTTGCATATTATTGAAAACATGTCATTTTGATATTTTTAATGTGAACATCAATGTTTAAATTAAAAGGTCAGGATCAGAAGCATCAGTACTTTGGTATCGATCTGACTATCCCTACTTGCTAGCCTAATTACTTCATTTTTCTTTCCTTGAACATAGCTTGCAGCAGCTCCTCACCTGGGCATATACATCATTCTCACCATCTTGTCTGTGCTGCACACCAAGGCTATGCGGCTTCTTTATCACAGTTGTGTTCAGGTAAGTCATGAACAGAAGTCAGAGCAATCAATCTCAGTCACGTCTCCTCTGATTGCGTACATTTTCAATTTTGTTACTATCAGCACTGAATGGTGCAAACTGTTTGGGAATCTTTGGCAAGCAATGATGCATTTAACATGAATAAGAAGCAGCTTTATTTATCCAAGTACACATATTGTAGATCCAAGTAATTTGTTCTAATGTGTCTAGTCTAAAAACACTGGCATTTTTACATTTCATTAAAATTTTGGTAGCACTTTATAATAACGTTCATATATAAAGCATTAACAAGCATTATGTGATGTTTAACAGATCATGAGTTCGTGTTCATTCAAGTAATTATAAATGTTATTAAGTGTTAATTCATACGTACATTAGGTAATGTACTTTTAAACATTTACAAATTATTTAACAAATGGGTTAGTAAGGCATTGCACGGTGGCTCAGTGGGTAGAGCTGCTGCCTCGCAGTTAGGAGACCCGGGTTCGCTTCCCGGGTCCTCCCTGCGTGGAGTTTGCATGTTCTCCCCATGTCTTCTTGGGTTTCCTCCGGGTGCTCCGGTTTCCTCCCACAGTCCAAAGACATGCAAGTTAGGTGCATTGGCGATTCTAAATTGTCCCTAGTGTGTGCTTGGTGTGTGTGTGTGTGTGTGCCCTGCAGTGGGCTGTTGCCCTGCCCAGGGGTTTGTTTCCTGCCTTGCGCCCTGTGTTGGCTGGGATTGGCTCCAGCAGACCCCTGTGACCCTGTAGTTAGGATATAGTGGGTTGGATAATGGATGGTTAGTAAGGCATTTTTACCATTTGTTACATTACTCATGTTGACATTCATTAATGTCTAGCTGATTAGGAACAAATATCTTTAAATATTTATTACACGTGTTTTATTTATCATTTGCAACTGGTTAAAACTGATTATTCGGAGGGTTTGAGATGGCGAACTCGGCTATTGGTGCCATGGACACAATTGTATTTCTGTCAACACCCACTGCCTTGTATGAAGAAACAAATGATTTTGTTTTCTAGTGGGATTTGAGAATGGCTCTTTACCTTTGGACAACCTTCTCAGGCTCACTTGCTGTTGTGAAAAACAAATGAAAAAACTACTATCAACAAACTAGTATTGCTAACATAAATACCAAAATATTAATACGACTAACAACTACTAATTCAAAGGGATTTATTTATGAGGTATCAGTTAAATATTGTAGCACATATTCAAAACACTTTATATCATGTGTTATTGAAGCAGAAGGGGAAAATGTTTTGCCCATTGACATTTTAGAAAAAATGTTTAAAATATCACTTGTCATATTTTGACATTCAGGACTAGTAAAAGGTTGGATACAATTTATATTCTGATCAGTTCTTCAGCGCACTTGTTTTGTTATATCTGTGTCTTTTGTGAAAGTTTTTATTTGATATTTGGATTTCAGTCTTCATACACACTTCACATCAGCATTTTGCCAATTATTAGTAGAACATGAAAAAAGTTTCTGTTCTAGTAATGTGTCTAACATTTCTTGCCTTGCATTTCCTGTAATGCAACATTTACACAGATCGATGTGGACACAAAACACACATAAAATAGATGTGTTCCAAATAACAATATATTATTTACCCTGTACAATTCAAGGCACCTCATATCCAGAAAAACAGACTTGAGCTGGGAGAACTTTGTGTGCAACTAAGGCCGAGTCGGTGGGGGGATGGGATAGCTGGCTGCCTGCTACCGGTGCTGATCGACACATTTGCAAAACAAAAGACGCTGATGAGGAGGTGCAACGGAATTTAAGGTTGCCTGGAGTTTTTTCTTAGGCTTCAGGGATTCTAGTATTACCTTCTTTGCCTTACACTCTTACACTGTATTAGAAATATTTAACAATGCAGTGGAAATTTATACTGCCTATAATGGTTCTGAAAATTAATCATTCCTTTCCTTTATGTCTGAAGTGATTTTCATCAATAACAACAAATTCCCTTGGCCCTCCTATGTGCTAGCCTTTTCTTCTTCTTAGTTTGTCCATACCCAAAACATAAACCTGTCGCACTTTTTTTGCCATGTTGGTTAATGTAGCAGAACTTCCTGCAATCTCATCTGACATCATCTGGCATAACTGCAGGCCTTGTGAAAACCTAAACATTTTCAAAAGTCTGTACATCAGAACTATTAAAAAAAAATTCAAAGATTATTATCTCAAACAATTATTTCAAGCACTGTAGAAGATATGAAAATCTAATTTTTCTCCTCACTTATATTTGTTAAAATAAATTAAGCATTTGAAAACACATCAAAACCTTCAAATTGTTAAACTATTAACAGTATTTTACATATACAATTTTCTTTTAAGTTTGTTTGGCTTGGATATACTTGGTCATTCCATTGTTCTTTATATATTTTCTGACCTGTGTAAGAATGTCATCCAGTGAAAGAGGAAATTTTCGAGTGACTTAACATGGACTTGTGTCTGATTGCTTTCATGCTGCTCCTTCCTCTGTGTGTTGCACTCTGACATATGCTGCATAGAAAAATAATTTGACAATATCTGAAAATATCTAACATTTTTATATTATTACCACAGATCAGTCTGATTTAACATTCCTTATGGGCTTATTTATATAAAGTGACACAAACAGTTACAGTTTATGTTTAACTTTAAATATATATATATCATCATTATTATGAAAAAAATATATGATACAGGTAACACTTTTTTTACAAATTTCACTAAAGTACATAAAAAAACACTTAACCATGCATAGTATATTTCCTGTTGCTCTTTTCCTTTCCATAGACATTTTGTGGTTGCATGCACTTCATTTGATTTTTCGTTTAAGTAGTTTTCTTTTCTGAAGCCACTTTTTTAATCTAAAATGGTATTTTATTGATCTTCCATTTACAAGGATTCGCCATAGCTCTTGCACTAAACGTTGTGCTCAATTATACATTAACTCTAAAGATGCCTAACTGAGGTAGAAAGTAGATGGGCGAGAAATGAACAATTGAATTATTTCACTAAATCTCGTGACACATAAATGTGAAACGCTTCCCACAAATATTTTGCTGTTGGAGTGGCGTTACGTACTTATCGTTGTAGATAACTTGAGAAGTAGCCAACTGTAATATTGTTATGAATGATATTTTTCATGCCACTCAGGCTAGAAAAGGAGGATTAAACAATCCACCATCGAAACAGGGTCAAAAAAGAAAACACACCGATGACAAGGCTATGCCAAGCACATGTAAGTAACTTTAATATGAATCGAACTGCTAAGTATACATTGCGATTAGTTGTCTGTGCTTGCTAACGTTGCTTACTTAGCTAAAATGCCCTCAATTGCAACAGACTTCACTAATGCGTCACCTACACCATGCGGTTGTCAAGGAAAATGCAGGAACCTCTTGACAAAGAGAGAAATGAAGCAAAATTAAGACTAGCAGAGCTAACTAGAGAAAGGGATGAGGTACGTCAAAATTTGTCACTGGGTAAGTAAACCTACAGTAGTAGAAACTGTATGTAGATAATGTGTAAATAATCATTGTATTATATGCAATCTAGCTATTTCAGTGGCTGACATCGTATGAAAAGAAATGTGAGGTATACGCTATATTCTTATTTAGAAACAATCATTTAGTTTTGTTTTTATCTGTACAACAGATCACATTCTTTTCAAAAGTTAACAATTGTTGTACTATTAATTCATCTAATAATTTGATAATGAAATCCTGAACTACTAAGATGACTAAGTGAAAATGTCTAGTTTTGAATGACCGAGACATATTTATTGAATCCTTTAACATCATGATTATCCAACACATAAATCGATGCTTACTAACCTTAGAACACAACTTATAGGGTAATGACACTTTCAGGCCTTTTATGTGTTGTTTGTTATTTTTGATGGTAGCTAAAATTAACACTGCTCCAGTGATTGAGGACACTGACTCCTACACAGAGCTACCTTCTACAGATACGAAGGAAGCAAAAATGAATGAGAGACTCTATCTCTTCCATCTTTTCACTTCAAATGGATACTCAAAAACATTCATTAATTGAAGCTTACACAGAAGACGCCAACAAATTCAGCAAACATTCGACTTGAATCAGAACTCCCTTATCACCACGAGGTGTCTGAAGGTACAGCGCGCATCCTGGCCAAGTCAGGTGTCAGAATAGCACACAAACTCACAAACAATTTGCGCACGGTCCTTTTTAATGCTAAAAACAAGAAAGCGAAAGCAGAAATATGAAACGCAGTTTATAGCATTCCATGCAGTTCTTGCTCAGCGGTATACGTACATAGGACAAACTTCAAAAAAAATCGCAACACGTATACAGAAACATCGCAATGCCGTCAGAAGAAAGGACTCACTATTATTGATCTATACGCATACTAAATCAACAGGACATACATTTAACTGGGACAATGTATAAGTAAAATTCAAGGCCAGTACTAAAAGTGCCAGAGAGCTGGCTGAATCCTGGTTATCAAATGAGAACGGCATCAGCAGACATTTGGACATAAATCCAGCATATGCAAACTTAAGAAGAACATATTCATAATAAACAAGACTTTACACCCAATAACCCCCCCCTCCCCCACACTGACTTAGCCACACATATATATATATATATATATAAGGCTATATATTGCCTTTGATTCTTGTAAGTCTAAGCATTATCCTCTGATAAAGACTCCTGGCAGGGGTTGAAAGCTCAGGAATAAAAACTACTTTATGATACGTGATTCATTTTTCTCCCTTTGTGGATCTCCAGCTGCAAATATGCAAACCGTATCACAGACCTTCTCTTCCATATATATATTATTTGCTTATTCCCAAGCCCCACCAGTACTGCATTAGGGTATTCCCAGACAAACTATTTTCCTTCAAGTGTCTGAGAGCTAGGTGCCACATGCATTGTTACTCAGTTAACTCCCTTTTTAATTTACTTATCTCCGACTAGTCACATTTACAGTTAAACTGAGTTATATATGATTGGCTGGAAAATAATTCTGCCCAAATTAACTCATTATAAATTTCACCTTGGCTATGATATTCATTCTTTTAATGAAGTTGCCAAAATGAAAGCTACATTAAATTAAATTGTAAGGTGACATGTATGGCATTTTCAAATTGTGGGCTGTTACTGTAATAAATATTTAGTTATTTATTTTTACATAATTTTTAAACCTTTTTTTAGGTAACATTTGGTGTAACATTTCTGATTATGCTATACAATTAAAACTGATTTTTTTATTGACCTTGTTTAATTTTGTTAGGATTAATTAGATTTTTTTTGGAAAAAACAATGCAATAAATAAGTTGTGGGACTTAAAAATGTTGATGCTAGCATTTGAAAAATGTTACATAATGAATATTGTTTCACAATTGTTTTGTCTGAAAAATTAGTACCTCCTTTAAATTTGCCAGTATTATCAGTTGTCCAGTTCTTGCATCAATAGTTTTATTAGGAATATTTTTGAAAATGGAACTAATGTTCTTTAGATAGAAAAATGTTTCATAAGTATTTTTGGAACTGAAACTGTTTGAGAGGTCTGTTGTATGAGAAGTAACTTGAATGATTTAAAATCTGATATTTTTGATAGTCTTATATAAGAAATTTTTTGTTCTTTAATTTTACATAAAGATTTTTTTTCATAAGAAATACTTATCATTACTATTTCTTTATTATGAAAGAGGGATATAATCTGTTTTAAAATGTAATCTATTATAAATCTGTTATTGAGGCAATAAACATGATGTATTGATTCAAACTGAGTTGTTCCTGCCATTAATTTCTCTTACAAAGGAAAAACTAAACTGTTCAACAAACTACTCCTTACATCATATTGCTTTCTTTAGCAGAGCGCAGACCTGGACATGTTGTAGCCCAGTGCCTATTAATGTATTAATTACCCATTTACACACCTTTATGATGCATGAACAGTTGCAACTTTATATTAGGTACTGCAAAAAACTTCCACAACTAATGAATAAATGTTTTATAAACATGTGCAAACCTGTATAATGCATTGTGAGTTTCCACCTTAGATTGGGTACTGCAAAACATTTAAAACTAATAAATAAGTGATTTTTAAAAATGCACAAATGATTACAATGGATTATTTGTCTAAAACACCTATAATTAATGAATAACTGATTTCAAAAAATGCAAAGTGTTAAAGCTGGCAAAAATTCTTGCAGTGTTACAAGTGGGCCAGAACATGAAATAACCAGTTTTATAGACTGTACAACTCATGAACAACACACCTGCATATGATAATTTTTTTTTTTTTTTTTTTTCAGAATTTACTGTCTTAATCTTCTTTATTTATTTATCTGGTTTGTACAATGCTATATACTGTATATTCTGCCGTTCTTTATTATATTCTGTAAGTGCCTTGAGCATGGGAAAGGCGCTATATAAATAAAATGTATTATTATTATTATTATTATTATTATTAAATAAAACGTGTAACTAATATTTAAAGACATTTGTCCCTAATCAGCTAGACATCAATGAATGCAGTGTCAACATGAGTAATGTACTAACAAATGGTAAAAAATGCCTTACTAACCATTTGTTAAATAATTTGTAAATGTTTAAAAGTACATTACCTAACGTATGAATTATCATGTAATAACATTTATAACTATTTCAATGAACATGAGCTCATGAGCTGTTAAACATCACACAATGCTTGTTAATATCTTTATTAATGAAAGTTATTATAAAGTGCTACCAAAATTTGCATTCCATATAAATACAACACAACACATGCACATGACCTAAGCACACCTGCAAAAAATGACATAATTTCAGCATTTGTTTAAGCAATACTCATTTAATGAATATGCAGTGCAGCATATGAATGGACAACTGCTATTGACTAAAAGATTATTAGAAAAGTAATTGAAACAGTACATGTTTCTGCTTCCTATGTATGAAATTACTTATCTGCCTTCTTGCATTCCAATTAAATAATTTCTGTACTTTTACATATTTTAAATATGTACTGTATAGGAACATCAAAAAAAAACCAACTTAATATTTATTAAAAGAAAACCTTCTACGTTTAAAGAAACACAGGGATTGAATGTCACTTCAGTACTCTCAATAAACATTTGTGTTTCAAATCCATCCATTATCCAACCCGCTGAATCCGAACACAGGGTCACGGGGGTCTGCTGGAGCCAATCCCAGCCAACACAGGGCACAAGGCAGGAACCAATTCCGGGCAGGGTGCCAACCCACCGCAGGACACACACAAACACACCCACACACCAAACACACACTAGGGCCAATTTGGAATTGCCAATGCACCTAACCCGCATGTCTTTGGACTGTGGGAGGAAACCGGAGCGCCCGGAGGAAACCCACGCAGACACAGGGAGAACATGCAAACTCCACGCAGGGAGGACCTGGGAAGCAAAGCCGGGTCTCCTAACTGCGAGGAGGCAGTGCTACCCACTGCGCCACCGTGCCGCCCGTGTTTCAAATCAAAAAGTATATTTTGGAAAGAGAGAACTGATCTGTGTGGTGGACTTAGTGAGCCTTATTCTTATTTGCATATAGGCAGGAGATTTAAGGAAGGAAGAAACCTTGAAGAGGAAGGCAGATAAAATATATGCAGTTCAGGTGTTTTCTGTATTAAATAAAACGATACTCTACCAGTACCAAAGAAAATGTACTCTTTTTTTTTTCCTCGTATATATTGTTGTGTGTCACCAGTTGATCAAGCAGACTGTACAAGTTCACCACAGTGTATACAAACTATATATATATACAGACATAGCTACTCTCAGAGAGGAACAATTCAAAATTTCTTAATTTGTTCAAGAGTCATGTAAATCATGTAATTCAAGTGAATATAATTAATTTCAAGGATACTAGGGGGTTCACACCTGGTTCGCTTCGCTTGCCAGCCACTTCATGTCTTTGCTGCTCGCGTTGTGAAGAGGGGGGCTGAACTCACCCCAAGAAGATGAAGTTGCTCCTCCGAAACCCCCCCTTAAACAGTGATACAATGGGAAACAAATACAGTTTTTTTTACCTCCTCTTTGTTTGATCAGCTGCTGGCTTACTGCTGCTGCTGTGCCACATGATCTGCATCACGGCGTTTCGAACATTTAAAAGCCTGTACAGCAGCTGTCCTACTCTTTGTCTTTTATTTCCGTTTTTATGAATATTTATGAATGTTTTTCTTTCAAATAGCTTTTTCTTGTGCTTAGAAAGTAGTAATTAATTTGAAAGGTAAAAAGATGTAAGTTTAGGTTAGCTAGTAAAGTGAAAAGAACAATGGCCAGATGGTTATGCACCTCACCAAGTGACATTCCACCAGAAAACTATTGCACAACCAAAGGTTCAAAATTGAAAATGCATGGGAAAACATTGCAATTGATACATCCACTCAAAGTCTTGTTCCAGTCCCAGAGGGGACCATTCGGTCAACAGTGCTGTTGATGCACCACTACAGAGTACAAAGAAGAGAAATAATGAGAAAGACATGGAAAACAGACAATTTCAAAACTTATGTACTTACTAGACACCCTTACCAACTGTGATAATAAAGCCATACTATGCTTAAAATAATGGATGCAAGGCTGATACCAATCTTAAATGGAAGTAAAATTTGCAATTCAATGCAAAATGTGTTTCTGAAAAAAGTGGGAACCAACCTCTTCTGTGTACCAAGGTCAAATTGAAATCTTGGTTACAGACAGCCAGGAGCCATTTTAAAAGAATCAACTCAGTAGGAAATACTAGATCAAACACACACACACAAAACACTTTCCTTTTTGCCTTTAAAAAAATCACTGTGGTTCATGGGAGTTATATACATTTTGTTGTGTGTACTGTGTTGCTAATCTACCTAACAGCATGTTGCAGTTTACTGTAGGACACATTCATGGAAGTGCCTGTACTCTTACCAAGACTCTGTACACTTAGTGGCGTAAGTAATAACAGATGATTTTTTGCAAGTATAAAAATGCTTTACATTTTTTCTAATGTTAAAAACAGGTCCTGTTAAATAGTACTTTAAAATTGATTTGATTGTGAAAGACACAATAGAAACATTGGATGGAATGCTCATCTATTCAGATGACAAAAATACACTCATATTTCTTTTAGCTGCAAAATTTGGAGATTTCAAAATGCTAAACAAAGTCATTAAATAAGTTTTCCCTGTATGGTTCTTTAAATCAGACAAAGTGGGAAAAAGATTCTTTGAGCTGGTAGCTTTCCAGCCACTATATCACATGTACCATCAAAAATTCTCAACAATATCTTGCAACAGACACATTTTACATTTAAATCTGAGTTTTGAGGTCTTCAGCCAGGATATTGTCATGTGTCTGAAGTGTAAATTCTGCTGTCAGATACTCAAATTTGGTTGTTATAAGCTGGTTATAAATACTGCTTAATGATTAAGCGCATGTGTAAAATTAGTTAGAAAGAAATGTATTTGTCCCTAGGGGGAAATTTGGCTTTTTACAGAAGCTCTTTAAAAAATAAATACATAAATAGGTACATAAATAAATATACACACACACCAGAATGACTAAAAAGCAAGATAATTTAAAAGAAAGAAAAAGTCTGACTTGGCAGTCACAGTCACAGTGAGGCATTTTGCAGGCATATTGATGTTTGTGTACAAGGGCCCCAGTAGTGTTTCTTGATACACTTCTGTTGAATGATCCATTGGCTGAAAATATTTAACATTAGTGTGTCAGATAGAGAATATTCAGCATTGATTATAATGCCATTCAGTTTTGTTTTAATTCTCTACTTTGCTACTACCTCAAGGGGGTACATAGTGCATCAGTATAACTGAGCTTGCCCTTTTAAAGTAGCTTTTTGATTTGGTAGGCCACTCTTAAAGTGAAGTAAACAGCTCAGCACACCACAGTATAGAAAATTGCACTGGCCATCAGTGAATGAATCAGGACAGATTTGCCTAAAGATGACAGTATATTTAAAGGCGTCTTTATCATTTGAATGCAGCAGGTCCAGCTTGTTTTTTGCTCAAGTGGAACCAGTCACAAATGAAAGAAATTTGATATAGTTCCTTCCAAAGTCACAGGATCGAAGTCACCACATATTATAACTGCCGGGTCAGAGTGAGTCATCACATGAACACACACAGCAGCAATATAATGGCATGTGCTGAAGCTGCAAGAAAAAAAAAAGTCAGCTGAGGCCCATGGAAGCACCGCTCCTGCCCGATGGGGAAGAAGAAGCCCAGGCAAGGCCTGCAAGCAGCGGGTAGACTTTTGCCCGCCGTTGCTAGTGTTACCCAGTACGGCATACCTTCAGAGAAGGCCACCCGGAAGAAGCATGCTCCAGAAGGTGGGATCCCTGAGGTAGGTGTTGGGCCCAGGGACAGATTGCCCCGGGAGGGTTGTTTGTCTGTCCTGTACACCTACTTCATAGGTGGAGAGTTTTTGGATCCACTGTTGCGGCCGAAGCACGTCGATCCATGGAGCTCGGAAGAGACAACTGAGGACAACCCACTCCTGCTGCTCTCCGAAGGCTGACTGCCGGAGGAGGAATGCCTGGACCCTCACCCCCACATCGGGACTAATCAAAGGGAGAAGGGGACAGTGGAGGACTGGACCGCCCTCCACAAAGCAGGTAAGGGAGTGGACGGTGTGTGTGTCAGATCCCTGCAGATGATTGGTTACAGGACTCCCGATGGAGCCGGAGCAGGTGGTGCACAGACTCAATGACTTTCAGCCGGCAGGCAACATCGAACAAAGCCCGAGTCCACTGCCGGCTGAAATAGATAACCTGCTCTCAGTTGTATGGGACTTGGAAAGCATTCTTCAACCCGCACAGTGTCTATTACAGGTAGGCAGTAGAGACGCTGGAGAAGACGGACGAAGTACCCCTGAAGGTGACGAGGGAGTACCTGTACAAGCTCAGTGCAGTACAGTTCCCTGTACCATACATAAAACCGAACATCTGAGCGAATTGCTTCCTAATCTTAAAACTGAGGGAAGGCAAGTAGTTAGAGGTCCAACAGTTGAGTGCAGTGGGGCCGGAAAATAAAAGTGCCCCAAAGCACCAAGTGCCGGCAGCGGTCTCACACAAGTCAAAAGGGATGCAGATAGCATGGGGTCTCCCTTCCTGCCATAGGGAGACCCAGACTGTTGTTGCATCCCACAGCAAGAGGAAGACCTGGAAAAAGAAGACCGGGTCTCCAAACAGTGTAGCACATGAGCCCATGTGCTCATGTGTGATGGAGGGCCACTCTCTACAGGGGTGGAGGGACGAGCTGACCTCAGTTGGGCGTGAGGTGGAACAGCAGTTCCTGGATGATGGAGATGCCTGGAGAGGGTGTCAGTGGAGCGCCTCCCAGTCTCTGTCTTCTTTATTTGTTGCAGGATGGAGCCATGGTCCAGACAGCATTGACTCCCCATCCTGGAGGACAACAGCCCTCGTGGGACAAGATGCTTCACCACATACGGCTTAGCTGAGGGAGGGGCACTGTGATGGGCGGTCACGGCCATTATCTGGCTGGGACGCCAACAGCATGGAAGGACCGGAGGAGAAAGCATTAAGGTAATATCTTCCCCAGCATGCTAAAGGACAGCCCTCCTTGGCGGCTGTGGCAACACGGATTTCCACAGGGCATGCCGGGACTTGGAGTTTGGTGCATCACTGATGGGTTCTGTGGGGGCTACCAGGATGAGCTGCAGAGCCCTATAAGCCCTATAATGGACTTCCACCACACCTGGGAGTGATTCCAGGTAATTCTAATAAGCCACCGAGGAGTAGAATAAAAGGAGCTGCCTCATTCCATTCGAGGAGCTAGAGTCGGGAGGAAGAAGGATGAAGCTTGTGAAGGAGCAGTGGAGGCGGAAAGAGTGTGAACTGGAAAGGAAGGAAGGAAGTAAAGAAAGAAGAAGGGACTATGTAGTGCTTTGTTGTACTGTGCTGTGGGGAGCAGAGAAAAGTGCTCCCCAGCTGTAAATGTTGTGTTGTGTTCTGGAACTCGTGTCTCTGCCTGTTTGAGTTGGGTTAGGGTGGCTGTACGCGCCTCAGGGGTCCACAGAGGCTGCTGCTTGAAAATTGGCCAAATATATATGCATAGTGAGATAATTATGTACTGAGATGGTGAGGGTTGTCCGTGTTTATAGTGTAGGACACTGGAATATTTTAGGTCATGTTTATGGGTATGATGCCTCATTGTCAAAAACTGAAAGTACATTTATGTAAGATACAGATACATAATAAAAAATGATGGAGGAAGGAGATTATTAGAAATGAGTTTGATATGGTGAAAGCTAGATCATCATGATACAATGACAATCACTTGAAGTTTACCCCATGAAGATTTCTGAAGATGTGGCAATACTCACCAGTACTCAATGAAAAGGTGCCAGTACTCTATATTGAAGTTGGAAGAGGTGCTGCATACTGGTGAGTACTGACCAACTTCAAGCACTACGATAAACACTACGATATACACACAACTGAAATAATTTAATGGTATGTCTAGACTGGAAGTGAAATTCTGCAAAGAAAACAGTATAGTTACCAAAATGTCATTCATAAAATTTGCTGTACGTTCATGATACTTGCTATAGCTCACAGCTAATTCCGGACAGAGAATTTTAGGTTTAAAACTAAGGACTCTTGATGGCATTTTGCTGCAAAGAAGGGTGGCTATTGCAGGAAAGTATTATGGCAAGTGGCTTGTAAGGAAACTGTTCAAACCCCACTGCTGATCTACTATGAGACTCTGTGCAAGTTAATTAACCTGCATTGCACTCCAAGTGAAAAACATATGTGAAGAGTTGTACTATGTACTGTATTATACTTATAAAGTGCACTGTAATGTTGGTTTATTATATAAAATAGGTACTAAATAATGTTTGATTAATATGGTGTGAAAGCAGTTTATAGACATTCTCTTTAATGTAGTAGTCAAGACTAGATGCTAGACAAGTTTTGTAAGATAATACAGATGTACTTATTCTTTTTTTCATCATTTATGACACTACATTTGTAATATTTTGAACAATGTGCGATTTTGTTTTTAATGTGTTTTTTTACTTGTTAGAAATGCCATAATGGCAGTTTGTTTTATAAATTTCAAATTAATCTTTACTTGGTGGTGGCATGTTTTGAAAATAGTATTTCCCCTAAATGGGGAAAGCACCAAAATGGGGAAAGCATGTTCAAGCACCTGTCAACCTTGTAACCAGGCACAGACCAATGCGGAGGCCAAAACTCCAAAACACACACAGTTTATTACACAACCCCTTTCCCCCAAATCACCACTAAAGTTCTTTCTCTTGCTGCTTCTTCTCCTGCCTCCCCTCCTCACCTCTCCATCCTCTGCCTCCCGACTCTGGCTCCCCAAGTGGAGTGAGGCGGCCTTTTTTATACTGCACCCGCAAATGCTCCAGGTGCTCCCCAATTAACATCCGGTAGCACTTCTGGGTGTGGTGGAAGCGCTGCATACCCCAGTTCCAGGGCTGCTCAGGCATCCCCTGGCAGTGGCTACATCGCTCCATAGGGTTGGGCTTCCCAGGTCCTTGGCCCTCATACAATCCAGGGAGACTGCCCTCTTACGTCCCTGGGAAGATACTGCCCTTCTAGCGGTTTCCCGGTGGGGCAAAGTCCCTGGGTGTCTGTCACACACCAAAAAAAAGAACAAGGCTGAATTCCCCACTCCAATTCCCACTGTAGTATTCCAGCTACACCTACCAAATTAAGCTGCAGACAGGAATTTCATTTCAGGAGTTAAATCTGAGACTTCTTCATTGTCCCATTCATTTAATGAATAATTTGGAAAGACACCAAGTCTGAAGAGAAACAATTTAAGCAATATTGCTTATAAACATGTAATGAAATGTACCTACAGTGTATATATATTTCAGAAATATTTAAACAACACAGAACCTGTGGCATAGTGGGCTGTAAAAAAGCTAGACGATATGTTATGCCACATTGTTTCCCAAGGGAGTTCTTTTGCATTAATTACTTCCTTACAGAATAGCTCTCTTTCATTTTAATTTAATATTGGAGTAGTGAGTGAAGAGAGCCTGAATCTAAGAAAAAACAACTTCAAAAATTAATAAGAAGTCTCCTGCAAAATTTCAGTTCATAATTACTTAGTTTTAAGACAGTGTGAACTCTCAAGGAAACAAAGGGTAAGGATGAGAGATGATGAAAAAAAAATTGTTTGGGATAGTATTACTAGAAGAATGGATTGGACTCCGCTCTATGGGACAATCCTGTTATCAAAGCACCTAAGGGCCATTGAAGATTATTCTCCACAGCAAGTAATGAAAAGCTTAAACAAATGCTAACTACCAAGAAGACAAAAATATAGAAAGCTGAAACTGTGTCTTTAAAAAAAATTTGTTGGATACATTTAATAAAAAAATAACATCAAGTGAAAAGCAGCAGCAGCAGCCCCCAGAAAATACTGGAACTTACATTCACAATAGCGAAATTAAGCTAGCTTTAGTTGACATACTACCTATCAAAGAAATTCCATTACTCAGTGTTAATGTAATTACTTTGTGATTTTTAGCAATTGGCACCTCCTCAGATAACTTTTTTAAAAAAGACACTAAAATCTAGAAAGTAGCAGTATAATCACATCAGTGTTTAAATTTAGTTAGACAAACTACCATGTCTGACACTGTGGCAGAGAAACAAAACAAATCTATTCTTGTGAAGTGGCATTTGAAGATGATGCACTTTCTCCCAGCCTACATTGAATCAAAGTGGATGGATCACTGTAACGCTAAACTGAATCCTTGTAATTGCCATAACCCCCAGGCTCTAAAGGAGAAGACAGGACTTTTAGATGTTTTCCATTTCATTTGTTTTCCTAGGATTTGTTCAACTGACAAGGCAGGATGTAAAATTAAGTAAACTTATCTAACCATTAATAATTAATCTTAATATGACAGAAAGGTGAACAATACTACTTTAATTGAGAAAGAAACCGTTCCAAAATACTCAATAGCCTGATCTGTATGAAATAAAGAAACAGTGGAAACCCCTTAAAGGCAATATAGCTTGGCTACAGAATAAAGCAGAGGAAATGTCTTGCAATTAATTTGCATCAGAGGCATAAAGAGAAGCTAGAAAGAATACACCTCTCACTTACAGTGCTGTAAGAAAATAAGTACACAACACTAAAGATATTGCTTTAATCACATTTGAAGATGTAGAGCTGTAATCCCCAATTCAATGCTATCAATAAATCACAAATATTAAATAACCCCTGACATCAAGACCCGGGGCTGGAACTTTCAAAGAAATTACTTTTTGCATTTCTTGTCAATTGTTTGCTTGCATCAACTGGAATGAATCTTTGTCTACTTCTTCACAGACTGATAAAAAATATAGATGTTTGGATTTCTTACTTATCTCATTATCTAGATCATGGCAAACAAAATTCTTTCATCTTTATGATGCTGGAGGTATTTTTTGCCCATAAAGATCTTCCTTGCTTTTCAGTATACTTAACAATATATATGGACTTTGAAGAAGCTCAGAGTTTCATAACTTTTTTATAACTTTATTTTGAGATATTCCTTTATAGATTTATTGAAGATATGAACTCATTATACTGTCAACAAAATCCATTTTCAGTTGAGATTTTGACTTTTCACTGATAGCTTCACATCAGGTGTTTTCTAGGACCTTATGGAATTCATTACTGACTCCATAACAGCTATAAAGCATCAATGTGGCCCCAAAATATAATACTCTCATCACAATGCGTCTACTTGCCAGGTGTTTTTTTTGTGCTAAGATAATATTCCCAAACGTGTCATAAGGCATTTATGACAAAATAACTGCAAATGTAAGACCATTGTGTAGACTACATTGCTCCAGATGTTTTACTTTATGCCTCAGTCATATTTAGCAAACTTCACTTGTGTATTTGCTTTAATTCTCAAGTTTAATTCTCTTTATTCTTGATTTTACATGAAGACCAAGGTTATGTAGACTCTTGCAGAGAGATGATTCATATGCCTTGATAGCCCTTCAATTTTTTAATGTTAATTTAGGGTTTTTAAAGGCTTGTTTGAGCCTCGTTCATTTATTAAAGGTGGGCTGGCAGGTATAGAACATTGAATTTCAAGTTCAAGTTTTTTGCCATGTGTACATAGTGCAATGAAATTGTTACCTGCACCTCCCCTGAGAATAAAATGCCAACAGAAGACACAATAAAGGCATAAATAAATATACAGCATTAACTGAATGCAGCCTATGTATTCAGTTATATACAATATACTGTATATGCAAGAACATGTACAGTTTTTGTGATTGTAACTGGCTGTTTAGAAACCTTGCAACCTGTGGATGGAAACTCCCTCTGGATCTTCTGGTGCAATTGTGTATGGTTCTCTACCTTTGTCCAGACAGCAAGAAAAGAAGGTGAGGAAAGTGTCTCTGTAAGGTGACTGAGGTCTTTAATAGTTGTTTGTCTTTTTGAGGCTGTGCCCATCATAAAAATTGTATTGAAATAAATGAAGTGTAAAGTAAAAAACAAGCTCACACTATTGCCACTGCCATTCTTCTTCTTCTATGCTTGACCTTTTAGAAGCTTAGCATTGCAGACAAATGCTTAATGGAAATATTCCCTATGTTCATTGGTATGTAATCCGCCATCAATAGTATAAATTAATAATATTTTTATTTTATTTTATCAAATAAAGAATATATACTCCATTTATTTCATGTAAGTTATTAGAAATAAAAATTCTTCCAGACATTTTTAATGCTTATTGAACAGTCAATGAAGGGCAGAAGCAGTGAAAAATGCTGAATTATTTTTTTCATTTATCAAATTTAGTGTGTTCTAATTACATACACCTCAATTTTCTTTACCCAACATTTCATATTAAACATCCATCCATCCATCCATCCTCTTCCGCTTATCCGAGGTCGGGTCGCGGGGGCAGCAGCTTGAGCAGAGATGCCCAGACTTCCCTCTCCCCGGCCACTTCTTCTAGCTGTTCCGGGAGAATCCCAAGACGTTCCCAGGCCAGCCAAGAGACATAGTCCCTCCAACGTGTCCTGGGTCTTCCCCGGGGCCTTAGAACACCTCACCAGGGAGGCGTCCAGGAGGCATCCTGATCAGATGCCCAAGCCACCTCATCTGACTCCTCTTGATGCGGAGGAGCAGCGGCTCTACTCTGAGCCCCTCCCGGATGACTGAGCTTCTCACCCTATCTTTAAGGGAGAGCCCAGACACCCTGCGGAGGAAACTCATTTCAGCCGCTTGTATTCGCGATCTCGTTCTTTTGGTCACTACCCAAAGCTCATGACCATAGGTGAGGATAGGAACATAGATCGACTGGTAAATTGAGAGCTTTGCCTTACGGTTCAGCTCCTTTTTCGTCACGACAGACCAATGCAGAGCCCGCATTACCGCAGATGCCACACCGATCCGCCTGTCGATCTCACGCTCCATTCGTCCCTCACTCGTGAACAAGACCCCGAAATACTTGAACTCCTCCACTAGGGGCAGGATCTCGCTACCAACCCTGAGAGGGCACTCCACCCTTTTCTGGCTGAGGACCATGGTCTCGGATTTGGAGGTGCTGATTCCCATCCCAGCCGCTTCACACTCGGCTGCAAACTGATCCAGAGAGAGCTGAAGATCACGACCTGATGAAGCAAACAGGACAACATCATCTGCAAAAAGCAGTGACCCAATCCTGATTCCACCAAACCGGACCCCCTCAACGCCCTGGCTGCGCCTAGAAATTCTGTCCATAAAAGTTATGAACAGAAACGGTGACAAAGGGCAGCCCTGGCGGAGTCCAACTCTCACTGGAAATGGGTTCGACTTACTGCCGGAAATGCGGACCAAGCTCTGGCACCGATCGTACAGGGACCAAACAGCCCTTATCAGGGGGTCCGGTACCCCATACTCTCGGAGTACCCCCCACAGGATTCCCTGAGGGACACAGTCGAATGCCTTTTCCAAGTCCACAAAACATATGTAGACTGGTTGGGCAAACTCCCATGCACCCTCCAGGACCCTGCTAAGGGTGTAGAGCTGGTCCACTGTTCCACTGTTGTTGTGAGGGTCTTCTGGGAACGTCTGGCAGAGCCCCCTGTCAGAAGTAGCTTCAACTCCCACCTCCGGCAGAACTTCTACCACATCCCGAGGGAGGTCTGGCTCCAGAGGGGGGCCCCGGTGACCCGCGTCCGGGCAAGGGAAAACGACGTCCAAAGTTTTCATTCATCACAGGAGGTTTGTTTAACCGCTCTTTGTCTCATCCCTCACCTAGGACCAGTTTGCCTTGGGTGGCCCTACCAGGGGCATAAAGCCCCGGACAACAGAGCTCCTAGGATCATTGGGACACACAAACCCCTCCACCACGATAAGGTGGCAGTTAAAGGAGGGGCATATTAAACATGTTTTGCTGAATAAAAATGTACCTGTATTTTTTCAGTGGTGATTTGACTTCTATACTGTATATCTGAAATGTAATTAGATGTATCAAATGTAGCAGCGTGTATTTATTTCAATTGTATAAGTCTATATTTTCTCAGGATCTGCAGCTGCTCCCAGCCCATCTACAAAATATTTTACTCCCAGCATAACCTGAATCCACTCTGGGGGGCTTCCTCTGAAATGTTCAAACCACTTCAGTTGACTCCTTATGATCCAAACAAGTAGTTACTCTAGACTGAGGTTCTCTCAGATTAGAATATTCTTCAAATGAAAATAATCTCAAGAAACCAGCATACAGGAAAAAACTTTTGACCATAAATAATGGTCTCTGTGATACAGAGATTTTCTGATAAAGCTCTGCGTCCACATCACTATCTTTGCCTCATACAGCTCACATAGCACTGTTGCTGCCGCCTGACCCTACTGCTATTGTACATTTGTAACTGCTTTCTGACCCTCTTTCATGTATGAGGCCAATTCTTCTATCAGGTCACCATTGCACATTCTTAACATTAACAGTTCTGTAATAGCATTGTACTGGATTGGGTGGTTTCTTTTAGAACCGCTTCATGTCAATGAATCATTTCATTCTGATAAGGGTTCTTTGCATACTCAGTAGGTTCTCTGGGATTTGAAAAGGATCCTAATACTTGGTCAAAACAGAAATCTTTACTGTCTAGGCAAACAGCAAAATATTAACAGACTGAAAAAAAATGAACTCATACTGTGTGATTTATGCATTATTGTATGCAGTAAGGATTCTTTTATAATTATGAATCCTATTAGTCCATCAATCCACTCATTTTCTTAACCCACTTATGCATGGCAGGGCAGCTGGAGCCTATCCCAGGAATCATCAGGCACAATGTGGGAACAACCCCTGGGCAGGGTGCCAGCTCATTGCACATGCACTCATCAGGGGCTTTTGGACTGTGAGAGAAAACTGGAGCACCCCAGATGACGCCAACACGATACCAGGAAGAAAACGCAGAGCGCATCAAGGACGCTACTCCGGTCTCCTTATTTTACAAATCTATTACCATCTATTCATGATTATTTATAGAACTTGTTATAGACCTAATTAAAGGATCTTTCTGGAATCTTCATGTGGATAATTTCCCTATAGCGTTGCATTGAAGAATTTCTCCAGCACCTTTATTTTTTAAGATGCATGTATAACAGATATGAACCCTAACCACGTAATACCCGAACTAAATAGTAACATAAAAACTGAAGCTCACTGCCCACTAACTGCACGCAACCAATACAATTTTCTACAGCCATACTTGGAATGATTGATAATTCAGAAAGATTTTTAGTATGTTATACTGGGATATTTTTTTTAAATCATGGATGTTATATGTAGGATTTTCTTAAATCAAGACCACGACTATTATGACTAGTATGTTTTGGTACTTTAAATTAAGATTACTTTTTTTTATCTCATTTATTGTTTTTGTCCTGTTATTTCTTTGGGTTCAGGCTTTAAAGTTTTCCAAGATGAACTTTGCAGACCTTTGCAGTTTTATTGCCTTTTGCAACCACTGTAATGGGATTTTTACTCATGCTCAGTTGGCACAGTAACAATAAAATAAAATAAAAGTAAATTACAGTTGTAATTAAAAAGCATTAGTATGTAAGGCCAAGGCTACAAAGAGCAATGTAAAAAATGTGTATTACACAAGAGAGTTTCTATCTATTAATGGCAGCAATCCTGTGTTCAAATTGTGCTGTTATTCACAATGCCTATCATTTGAGTACAGAAAGTATTTCTGAAGCTGCTGATCTGAGATTTGTTGCCACAATACCATCTGTCAGCCTACAAAAGTGAGAACAGTTTGAGCTGGGGTGGTTGGAATCCTTTGTAATAGTACAAGCTTTATTTTGACCTCATTTTCTTGCAGAATAGATCTCTATGACTAATGGTGAATTAGCTTATTTGAGTTTTTTGAGCAGATCTCACAACTCTGTAAACATAAAAATGGATTTTTAGTCCATCAGAGGTCATCATTTCCCATTCAAATACTATGAAGGTCCCTAAAAGATCTTTCTGCCCTATGTGTCAGTAAATCCTGTGGTACAGCAGTACGATTACTTTCTTCATCCCACATCTCAGAAGGTGAAGGTGCTCTTCTGACATTTTCAGTTTAATCTCAGTGTTGTAAGTCAGGCTGAAGTCAGGTTGGGGAGCATGCACTGATACAGCACGTTGCTGCACCCAACACACACAATGAAACAGCTTGGGATCCCGGTTGGCGACCTCCCAGGTAGACATGCAGTCCAATCCTCCCCAAGGGAAATGATCATCTATCTGCTGCAGCTTTGGCCACAGTGCCGTAACCAGCACTCCCTCACAATGCAGGTAATGTGCCTCATTCGGGACTCTATGAGCAACCACTCATTCAACAAAAAGTCAAACCAGTGGTACCCAAAGATTCTCTGAAGAAACCAGTCTTCACCTCAGGTCACTGGATAGCATCCATGTCTCACAACCAGACAGTAAAATAGGAAGCACTAGGACTCTAAAGACTTGGACCTTCTTCATTTTGCAGAAATGTTGGGAGCACCACACACCCCTTTCCAGTGATCTCATGACCCCCCATGCTCTCCCAATCCATTCACTAACTTCATAGGAAGAGTTACCAGAGACATGGATGTTGCTGCTTGGGTAAGTAAAGCTCTTGAAGAGGTTGACATTCTCTCTGCACACAGACACACTGCTGTTGGCTGTGCCCAAGTGGTCTTCAAAGGCCTGGTAAGAACTGCCTCCATATTCTTTTATTCAGTTTGCAGTTGTTCATCATTATTTGCCTAAATCACAGTGATTGCTGTGTATACCAGCTTTGCTAGTGATAGTGGGTCTGTTAAGAAATCCATTACTAAGCTTTTAAGAAATTACATGAGCCCAGAACATTAAGTATATGGAAATCTTATGGATGCAACCATAATCAGTAAACACTATCCTAGCAAAGATTCAGTCTTTTAATCAGTTCAAGGGCAATTGTTTAGTGGTCTGTATTGGCCAATTGTGTTTTTGTGTCCTTAGTCCACTACATTCATTTTTAAAAATCCATGTCAGAGAACAACATGCTGTCAATCTGTATCAGCCACCAAACATGGATTGAATGGGTTTTAACATTTAATTAAATATCTTAGAAATTAATTCCAATTATCATATACTACAGTGCTTACAAAAATATTCACATCCTTGGAAGAATTCACATTTTATTGTTATACACCAATGAATCACAGTGGATTTAATTTGGCTTTCTTGACACTCGTCAACAGGAAAAAGACTCTTTAATGTCAAAGTGAACAGAAACATATGTAAGGTGATCTGAATTAATTACAAATATAAAACACAAAATAATTTAATGTATAAGAGTTCACCATTTTTAATATGACCCATCTAAGCCATCATTGGTGAAGTCAATTTGTTTAAAACATCACATAATTAATTCAGTGGAGATCACTTGTCTGTAGTCAAGGGGATTCAATTGATTGTAGTATAAATGCACCTAACTCATTAAATGAAAACAAAAGAACACTCCAAGAAACACTTTAAAAAGACAATTGCAAAACACAAAGAAGTTACAGAAAATCCTTTGCAGTACAGATAAATCAATAATTTAAAAATGGAAGAGTAGGTAAATCTGGAGCAGACTGTCCACAAAAACTGAGTGTCAAGAGAGGAAGACGACCAAGAAACCTATGATTACTCTGAAGGAGTTACAAGCTAGAATGGTTCAGATTAGAGAGGCTTTGCATACAGCAACTGTTGTCTGAATGCTTTATGATGCATTGACTGAAAAAGTAAGTCTTCAAAAATGTTATATGGAAGATCCAGGATAAAAGATGTCATAAAACAAGGTGAAGTTCGGTACTGAGAGACAAAAAGAGAAATGTCAAGACCAGAAATGCTAACCCAAAATCAAAGTAAAAAAACAGTGCTTAATTCTTATACAAGGAGTCACAAAATGAAAAGCACAGAATCTCTGTGTTTATACAGTCTATGATAATCCAAAAATACACAGTGACCTTTGTACAGTTGTGCTGATGACTCATTTTCAGTGAATCATAGGGGATATTCATCACGCATTCCCAGTGAATCATAGGATACATTGTCATGGAAATCAATTTAATCACTTAAAGGAAGCTTACAAAAAATATTTTAATAATGATATCAATTACAACATATGGGAGAGTGGCATCTTGGCTAGATATTGCCAGAAGGCACATAGAACATAGTGAAGTCAGCTGAAAGAATTTTCTATGGTCTGATGAGAATAAAATTGACCTTTGCAGCCATCAGACTAAATACCATGTTTGAACAATGAACGTTGTCAAAAACACACCATTCCCACCAAGGGGAATGGTAATGGTAGCATTATGTTGTGGGGATGCTTTTCTGCATGCAGGCACTGGGCAATTTGTGAGGGTAGATGGTAAAATGAATGCAGCAAAATATAGGGAATTCATGAGGAAAACCTGATGCTTTCTGCAAGAAGCCTGCACATTGGGAGAAGATTTGTTTTCTAACATGACACAGAAATGGATTAAAAACAAGAATGTTAATGTCCTAGGGCCTCATCTATAAACGGTGTGTACGCACAAAAATGTTGTGTACGCCTGTTTCCACTCTCACTTCGAGATGTATAAAAACTAAACTTGGCATAAAGCCAAGCACATTGTCACGGCAGCCTCACACCATGCATATGCACATTTCTGCTCGGTTTTGCAAATGGACGGCACCCAGCGTCAAGGCAGTGCTACTGTTTTTGTGTCGTTTCCTTTTATCTTTCAGAGTAACATCCATGATGCAGACTGAATCATATAAACCAAATTTTATTGCATATCATTTACAAATTTAAGGCACTTGATATTAACCATTCTGTAAGAGCAGTGGTGCATGGACTGGCCAAACTATTTCAACTTCCATCACAAATGGAAGAATTAGAAGAGATCGCGTATTTATAGATGACTGGCTTCTAAGTTGATTTTTCCAAAAGCTATTCTCTTGGACCTGTGTGCTGAATTGGCGCAGACTTTGAGGAATTGTGCTCTACCTGCTCCTTTGCAAATTCGGTGCACCCTCTGGTTTTTAGCCACAGGGCCTTTTTTTACGTGAATTTGCTGACCGATCTGGTATTTCACAATCATCACTGAGTTGTGCCATGCCAGCTGTATGGGATGGTATTTTTCGCTGGTCATCCAGATATACAAGATTTCCTTACACTGTGGTTGAACTAGCAAACATCAAAGCACAAGTCATAGCAACATGCGGTTTTCCAAATGTAATCAGAGAAGTCAATTGCACGCACATTGTTATTGAAATGGAGCTGGACAAGTTACATCAGCCAGGATTGACTCACAAAAAGAATGAGTTGGCATTACATCATCTATAGCAGGTGAGTTTACAAAAACAACAACTGTGCTTTTTCCAACTAGTGTGACAAAAGGCAAGCAGCCCTTTTAAGGATAGCAAATCACCTCCAAGAGCCACGTCTAGAGCAGAGAATCTATGCTTTGTGGCATCAGGCACTAAGGCTACACTATAAAAGTGCATTCAGGGAACAAATTTGCTTTTGTAAATAGAAAGCATTTCCAACTCTGTTAATGTGCTGCTGTATAGTCCATAGAAAGTGTGCTGCAATGTGCAAGCGTGTAGCGTGCTGCATAATGTGGCGCACAATTGTGGCTTGCCACAATTGAAAAGATGCAGTATGATGAACCTGACCCTAACCCACCAAATGGTCAGCCAAATCAGACAGTGTTAAAACTTTGTTTGAGTGTAATTAGCAGAACGTAAAAAAAGGGAATCAGATGCAGAATTTATTTTTTAACCAATTCATTTAATTTATAGTCAGTATCACATAGTACAGCCCTTATATTCCTTAGTTTATTGGCCACATCTCTTACAGCATCCACTATTGCATTTTGTGACTCCAGAACAGTGCCTGTCAGCACACAGACAGATGGTTCCCCAGTCGTTTCCAAAGCAGATGTGTGTGAGCAACCAGCACCCAAAGATGTGCTGTGCACAGCAGCACCATCACTGCCTGGATCTGCATCCTCGGCATGAAGGTTAGCTTTTGTAATATTGTCTGAAACAGAATAAACAGACAGTGGAGGATCTTACCAGCTGAAGTACACTGAAATCAGTTTCTAATTAGAGAATGAAAAGAATCTCACTTTTTACCAGCATCCCGGAGATGTGCATGCAGCACTAAGACAGGTTTTATTTAAAACTGTTTGTTGAAACATCTAATGAAAACAGCACAGCAGGTGCCATTTAGGATTGATCATTACTATATGTAGCAAGGGACAAAAATTACCCACTGCAGAAGGAACCGTGAATGAAGCCAATCTGATCTGTTTGAACAAGCTTGTGTTTAACAGTTTGTAAATGAATGGTCAGGACTCTGAGAGGTAATTTAACGTTGGAGTTTATCAAGTGAAGTGGCATGTAGCTGGAACAATCTGTCAGATCATTACCAGATTTTAGAAGCAATAATATAATGGCAGAGTTTAAATTGGGATGAAGACGCAAGTTCTCTGTAGCAGATGAAAACCCAAGCTGCAGCAGCTGTGTGAGATGTGACCAAAATGTTGACATTAGTTTGGGCTGTATCCTATCAGATCTCTGCACCTTACCGTTAATGAGAGATAATACAACCTGCTTAATTTAACTGAAAAGAGGTGCTGTGAGCCAGTAAGTGTTAAGCAAACTTTGGCAAGAGAAGAAAGGCATCTCTTCATTTTTTTAGGACTGGGGACATCGCTTTATGAGCTTGTGCTGTCTGTACACTTTAGTCAGGGAAGATAAGAATCTTGTGATCTTCAGTGGTAGTTGATTTTGACTTCTTCGCTAAAGTATCTTAGGAACTTTATAATCACAGGTGGTGGATGGACTGAATCAGTCTTCTCATTGCAAATCTAGTGGGCCTGCATGACCTCAGGCTTGAAATTTGGAAGATGTGGGAACCAGAGCTGCTACTGTGACTAGAGATACTGCTTCATGTCAACTTTCATGGCATTTGAAGGGATACCCAGGATTCTAAGATTGACCTTTCTGGCAATGGCTTCTTTTTCTGTTAATTTAAGCCACAAAGCAGCCATTTCAGAGCAGAGAAAGATGTCACGATTCTCCAGTCAGCCCAGAATAACTTCAAGGGATTTAACACTAGAATTACCAAAGCCTACGAAAAAACTTGTAAATCTGGCTCACCTTAAATCCCTTCGCACCTCTCCATCAGCATCTTTTGTCTTGTAAATGTGCCGATGAAGACAAGCAGCAAGCAGCCTACTATTCCATCCCCCCACCGCTGTGGAACGGGCACAAAGTTCTCCCAGTTCCAGACTTGATTATCTAGGAGTCAGGTACCTAGAGGTTTATACGGAAATAATAGATTGTTATTTGGAACACATGCATTTAATGTGTGTTCCATTTCTACAATAATCTGAGTAAACACATCGTTAAAACAGAAATGTTTTTCATATTTTAGTAATAAATGACAAAATGTACACATAAACTATATAATGTGTGAAGCCTGAAGTCCAAAGATCAAATAAACACTTTCACAAAAGGTTCAAGGATGATACAACAGTTTCCGTGGTGCAGTGGTAAGAATTGCTGACTTGTAATCAAGAGTCCCCCTATTCGATCCTGACTGCCTCGTATATTTACCGTTTTGAATAGTGAGCTGCTCTTATTGTTAATATTATACAATAAACACATACATTTGATTTGCATCTGTAACAGCCGGTGTAAATTTATAGTACTTGTAAAAGTTAGTGTTTTTTTTTTCACTTTTATTCTCTCAGTCATGATCACGATACATACTACCCCCGAGGGATCTGACGCTGTTAGTTTTTATTTGAAACTGGGAGTAACTGTAGATGTGAGTGGTGTTTTGAGACAATGGAACTGGAAATTCTCTGATCTGGATGGATAAAAGCTGACACACAAATGCTGGTGAATCTGCCTTCTTCCTATCACATTGTCACTTGATTTTTTTTTAATTCACTTTTATTGAGTGTTTTTGCTTACGCTGAATTAGTATGCACCTTATGGTCCATGATGTCAAAGCCGCACTGACAAAAAACAGAGACATAGGTATATATGATATTTGGAATTATTCATTTTATGACCTGTATAGTACATTTCGGAAAACATTGTGGCACGGATGCAACATTATTCATATTCATTCGCAAACCATCTTGCCGTTGTAATCAGTGACCACGTGTTTTTATTTGTCTCTTTCTTTTTTTTCCGTGCTGCGCTGACACCATGCACCAGAAGGTGTGAGCTTATTCAGTGCGAGCAGGAACACGCAGGTTGCCAGCTGCTTGTGCTATAACAAGCTTGACCTGGTGGCGATCAACACACATGTATTGTGCAATGCATGTATGGGGTCCACTGAGAAAATAAGAAGAGTGTTCATGGCTCACCTTGCAGAGGAACTTCGTTGTCACTTATTACAAGAAAAGGCGATGGAAAAAGAAAAAGAGTATGCAACATCGACAAGCTTCTGTTCCAAGACCGCCGTTTCCCCTGGGAAAGTGTCAGGCGACCCATCAATGTAATAGAATCCACATTACAGAGAGGTGCGTACATTGCAACAGGTACACATGTCGTAAATGTAGGAAGGACGGTCCTTGGGTGTGTGGGAACTGTTAACATTTGAATTTGATGATTGCATATAGCGCGGAACTGACCTCTCTGTATTATTCTTTACTCTGCATGTCCTGGAGTACAAAAGAAACACCACCATGCACCAAAATGTGGAGACTGGGCAAGATAGGAAAAAAAAACAAAAAAAAACGCTTGTGTGTCAGCTTTTATCCCTCCAAATCTGAGAATTTCCAGTTCCATTGTCTCAAAACACCACTCACATCTAAAATTACTCCCAGTTTCAAATAAAAACTAACAGCGTCAGATCCCCCTTGGGGTGGTAGTATGTCAGCAATTCTTACCTCTGCGCCACGGAAACTGTTGTATCATCCTTGAACCTTTTGTGAAAGTGTTTATTTGATCTTTGGACTTCAGGCTTCACACATTATATAGTTTATGTGTGCATTTTGTCATTTATTACTAAAATATGAAAATCTTATCTGTTTTAACAATGTGTTTACTCAGATTATTGTTGAAACAGAGCACACATGAAATGCATGTGTTCCAAATAACGATCTATTATTTCTGTATACACCACTATTATTTCTGTATACACCACTAGGTAGCGGACTCCTAGATAATCGAGGCATGAGCTGGGAGGACTTTGTACCCGTTCTGCAGCGGTGGGGGGATGGAATAGTAGGCTGCTTGTCTTGATCGGCACATTTACAAGACAAAAGACGCTGACGGAGAGGTGCGAAGGGATTTAAGGTGAGCCAGATTTTTTTTTTTTTTTTATAATTTTATTTTATTAATTTTCATTGTAATCATTACATACAAACAGATCAATTTATAACCCAACAAAATTGAAGACAAATCAAACCCCACCCCTGAGAAGGAGAGCTTAGCTAAAGGAAAATTGCTTAAGGCTTTTTAATAAGGCAACATTAAACAAAAGAAAGGGAGAAGTAAATATATATGTAAATAAGAGATGGAGAAGGGAGTTACATGCGGTAATAGTTATTTCTCTTATTCTAAAATAATATTGATTAAATCCTGCCAGGTTTTGAAAAAATTTTGTACAGATCCTCTAACTGAGAATTTGATTTTTTCCAATTTCAAATAATATAAAACATCGGTTTCCCACTGACTTATAAGAGGAGCATTAGGATTCTTCCAATTTAACAAAATAAGTCTGCATGCCAAAAGTGTAGTGAATGCAATCACCGTTTGCTTGTCCTTCTCCAATTCAAGTCCATCTGGAAGAACACTGAACACAGCTGTTAATGGGTTAGGAGGGATTGTGATACCAAGGCTGTCTGAAAGGCACTTAAAAATTTTTGTCCAAAATGATGTTAGTTTGGTGCAGGCCCAGAACATGTGACCCAGTGAGGCAGGAGCTTGGTTGCAGCGTTCGCAGGTTGGATCCTGCCCTGGAAACATTTTGGACAGTTTTAAGTGAGACAGATGAGCTCAATATATAATTTTTAGTTGAATAATTTTATGCTTTGCGCATATAGAACTCGAGTGAATTCTCTGCTTTGCTACCTTCCACTCCTTTTCTGATATATTGATTAAGAGATCTTCTTCCCAATGTCCTCTTGGATCTTTGAAAGGTAGGGACTCTAATAAGATTTTATATATTGCGGAAATAGTGTTTATTTCCTCGAAATTGAGCAGTATTTTTTCCAGCAATGTGGAGGGTGCAAGGTGGGGGAAATCGGGCAATTTCTGTTTAACAAAATTTCTAATTTGAAGATAGTAAAAGAAATGTGTAGCTGGGAGGTTGAATTTTGAACGTAAATGTTCAAAAGATGTAAATATGTTGTCTATATAAAGATCTCTGAACATTTTAATCCCAAAACTTTTCCAGGTATTAAAAACTGGATATACTTGCGAAGGTTGAAAGAGGTGGTTCTCTTGCAGAGGTAACACTGATAAAAGATTTTCCATCTTAAAATGCTTTCTAATTTGGCTCCATATTCTGAGTGAGTAAAGCACAATTGGGTTATTAGTATATTTGCGATAACTTTCATTTATTGGATAGCAGAGCAGGGAATATAAAGAAGTACTACAGGATTTTACTTCTATTGCGGACCAAGCCTATGTATGTTCATTTATTTGTGTCCAGGTTTTTATGGCTTGTATGTTTGCTGCCCAGTAATAAAACTGAAAATTAGGTAAAGCCATGCCACCTTCTGCCTGAGGTCTTTGTAGGGTCGCTCTTCGGATACGTGGGTGTTTTGAGTTCCAAATGAATGAGGTTATTGTTGAATCTGTTTAAAAAACGATTTATTGATTAAGAATTTCGGCAGTGAACCGCCAGTGGTTCAATAGCGATTGCAAACAACAGTGGCGACAAGGGACATCCTTGTCTGGTACCACGTTCTAGTTTAAAGTAGTCTGAGCAAATGTTATTAATACAAACTGAAGCTTCTGGATTTGTATACAGTAGTTTGATCCATGCACAAATATTCGGGCCAAACCCAAATTTCTCCAGTGCAGTGAAAAGGTAATTCCATTCAATCATATCAAATGCTTTTTCTGCGTCTAATGATAGTAATATCTCTGGGGTGTTTGAATTTGCTGGTGAATATATAACATTAAACAAGCGTCGGAGATTTGAAGATAGGTGTCGGCCTTTAATAAATTCAGTTTGATCTTGTAATATTACCGAGGGCAGCACTTTCTCCATCCTTTTAGCTAGGATTTTTGAGAGTATCTTAACATCATTATTCAGGAGTGAAATTGGTGTGTATGATGCACATTGTAACAAGTCCTTATTTTGTTTAGGAAAGACGGTGATTAATGCTTGTCGAAATGTTTGAGGTAGTATTTGGTTGTCTCTAGCTTCTGTAAATGTTGCCAATAAGAGGGGAGCTAGCTGAGTGGAGAATTTCTTATAAAATTGTATGGGGTAACTATCAGGGCCTGATGATTTCCCGCTTTGTAGTGACTTTATTGCGTCTAGTAATTCTGTTAGCGTTAGAGGTTTATCCAGTTCCTCAGCACTTAAAGCATCTATTTGTGGTATCTGTGATGTATCCAGAAATGCATTAGATTGTGTGTTGTCTTCTTTGGGCTCAGCAGAATATAAAGACTTATAATAATCTCTAAATGTGTGCATTATTTTATCATGGTCAATGATTTCTTCTCCATTCTTGTAGGTGATTACTGGTATTGCATTGTGAACTTCTTGTTTGTGAATTTGTTGAGCTAAAGGCTTATTAGCTTTTCCTCCGTGTTCATAGTAATGCTGTCTAGACTTATAAATAAGTTGTTCAGTTTCTTTAGTTGTTAAGATGTTAAGTTCTGTATGCAGGGCCTGCCTTTTCCTGTGGAGAACTTCATTTGGACGCCTGGCTTGTTCTTCATCTATTCTAGTAATTTCACTTCTTAGCTCTGACACTTTCTTGGTCGAAATTTATTTCGGTGGGAAAGATATGAAATAATCTGTCCTCTTAAGAAGGCCTTTAGAGTTTCCCAGAGTGTTCCTGCAGAAACCTCTGTGAACGTGTTTGTCTCAGAAGAAGCTGATTTGTTTGGATATAAATTCTGTGCAGTTCTCGTCTGCCAATAAAAGAGGGTTAAGACGCCATCTGCGAGGTGAGTGTGAGGGGCTTACTGATTTTAGCTCCAAGACTAGAGGGGCATGGTCAGAGAAAACAATTGTGTCATATTTGCATGATTTAATTGTAGGCAGGAAATTATTATCTATAAAAAAATAATCAATTCTTGAGTAGCTATAATGTACTGGTGAGTAGAACGAATATGTTCTTGAGTTTGGGTTAAGAAACCTCCAGGGGTCTGATAAGTTGTGATCATTTAAAAACTGTGTAATTATCTTTGCAGTATTAGATGTCGTCCCCCCGTCACAGGAGTCCTATCTAAGAGTGGATTTAAAACACAATTAAAGTCCCCAGCCATTATAATTTTATGAGTGTTCACATTGGGAATGGATGCAAATAGATTTTGCATGAATTCCTTATCATCAACATTGGGTGCATAAACATTTATCAAAATCATTTTACTGTTATATAAGTTGCCCATGACCATCACATATCTCCCTTCAGGGTCCGATACTACATCTGATGCTACAAGGTGAGCCAGATTTACAAGTTTTTTCGTAGGCTTTGGTAATTCTAGTGTTAAAGAGCGTGTTCTGCACAGCCTTCAAGAAATTAAAGTCAGCTCTTAAATCTGAAAAACTTTTCGAAATAACTTAGTTTAACAAGGTTTGAAGTATTCTGTTTTGATTCTTGACAAGGTGTTTGTTCTGCAGTTATCAAGGACAACTGATCAGACTCAGACACATTTTGACTTGAGAGGACTCAGGAGGAGTTCTTCTTCCTAAAGGCATTATTTCTATAAGATAAGTTCAAGTCCTGTTTAACTGTAGTAATGGAGGTATAGGGATAGAAATATTCAGTGGAAGAAGCTAAAAAGTAAGGGATGAGGAACAGAGATCAGCTAATGTTGAGTCATTCCCTAGACATCATCACATGGACTCCTAGAGACCTACTTACTTAGACTCAAGGCTGTCAAGGCAGCCAAATGTGCATCTATTAAATACTGATTTGAAGGGGTGAATATTTATGTAAGCAATTATTTTGTGTTTTATATTAATAAATAATTTAGATTACTTTGCAGGATCTATTTTCACTTTGACATTAAAGAGTTTTTTCTGTTGATCAAAGCCAAAAAAGGCAATTTAAATCCACTGTGAGTGCGGTATAATTATAAAATATTTAAACCTCTAAGGGGATGAATACTTTTTATAGGAACTATATTTAGCATATGGGTTAAAGGCAGTGCCAATTTTTTAGGAGAGGTTATAAATGACAAATTAAAGAGAGAAATTACAGATCTTTATTGTCACATACACTGCAAGACAATAGAGAAATTCTTGTGCCACAGATTCAGTGATGTATAAATGAATATAGTATATAAATATGAATAACAAAAGATACATACATGAATAAATAAACAGCACAAATAAATACACTAAATAAGACAAAACTTAAAATGCAGGACAATTACACACAAACCTGAAGGTGGATACAGTACACAGTGCAGGGCAGGTAGGATCAAATTATGGGGAATTAAGTTACCTTAAGTGGGTGGAGCAAGTGGCGAGGCTCCTTTAGTACATTCCAGAAGACAGAAGTGAAAATAGAATTAGGTTGATTTGAATGGCTGTTATCGGAGATGGTGAATTCAGTTTCTTGTTGAGAATATAGTATAAAGCTTTGTAAGATCAGCCCCAATGATTTTAGAAACTATACATACAGTCCCTTGAAGAAGTCAGGTTACTAAACTACATCATGATGCATCTGGTCAGGATACTTTCAATGGTGCAACAGTGAATGTTCTCTTTGTTTTGGTTCCCACCCCAAACCACTGTAGCTTCCTCAAGAAAAAAAATCTTTGCTGTGCCTTTTTGAATATGCAGGTGGAGTTGACTGACCACAAAAGGCAGTCGATTATCTGAACACCCAGGAACCTGAAGCTGCTAACTGTATGGATGGGTAGCCATTGTTGTGTAGTGGAGTATGACAGCCTTTGTTCTTCTTGAAGTCAAAATAACCTCCTTTATTTTGTCGACATTCAGGGAGAGGTTGTTGTTATGGTAACATACAGTCAGGTCTTTTACCTCCACACTGTAGGCAACTTCATCATTGTCACTAATGAGGCCAATCACAGTGGTGTCATCCGTGAACTTGAAGATGCCATTGCCTTCATACTTTGCTACACTGTCAACCTTGTTGAACATTGATGTTGGTGAACAGAGTGGAGGTGTTATTTTTGCCAATCCACGTTGACTGGGGTTTATTTGTCAGGAAGTTTAACATCCAGCAACAGATTAAACTTCTCAGACCAAGGTCTCTGAGCATGCACAAGATTGGTATTGGTATAAGATTTTTGGTATAATAATGTTAAAATTTAATTATACATCCATTATATTCTATACACTATAATGATGGTATGAGTAGATACCCCAAAAGCAAACATTATATTTATTTGGAAAATTTTATAAAATGAGATCCAGACATCATTTTAATTAAGTTCTTATTAAATTATATCATGGCCAGCATGTACACTGGTAATTGCAATACAATACAATAAAGTTTATTTTTATATAGCCCGAAATCATACAAGAAGTGCCACAATGGGTTTTAACATGCCCTGCCTTTTGATAGCTCCCCAGTCTTGACTCTCTAAGAAGACAAGTAAAAATTCCCCCCAAAAAACCTTATAGAATGGGTGTGCAGTGGGTGTCAAAAAAGGGGGTAAATACAATACAATATACAGAATAGAACACAAGTAATCCTCAATACAATATAATGCAATAGAAATGTTATAAGTACATAGCAGAATTCAACAGCAGATGATATCACATAATACGATTCAGATTTGTTCAGAGTCCTGGAGACCTTGGCAATCAAGCTGCCTCCTCCTGTTGGCTATTCCATAGCTGAGTCAGTGCTGGGCCAACCAATCTGATTTAAAAACCCCTCTACCTGATGATTCCTGCAATCTTCCATCAGAGATGACTTTACCTTAGGCAGGCAAAACAACTTGGTAGGTGGGCAGTGGCACCAAGTGCCACATTTGAATAGCATAAGAGAAGAGAAATAGAATAGGTAAGGGTTAGCAACAAATTATAACTATCATATTACTTATGTTTTAGTGCTAATAATTAACAATAGAGATGCAGTCTGTACAGTTAATCAGCAAATCTAGTCAGGATATGCTAAATGGAGGATTTTGAAATCTGCCCTAAACTTAACTGGGAGCCAGTGTAAGGATTTAAGAACTGGAGTTATGTGTTCATATTTTCTTGTTCTTGTAATAATTCCTGCAGCAGCATTTTGGATTAACTGGAAGCTGTATAAAGAACAATTTGAACATCCAGTGAACACCACATTGCAGTAGTGAATCCTACTAGAAAAAAAATGCATGAATTAATATCTCAGAATCCTGCTTATTTAGAAAACACCTTAATTTCCAACATTTTTAAGATGGAAGAAACATGATTTGGACAACTTTGTAATGTGTGCTTTAAAGGACATGCTAGAGTCAAAAATAACTCCTAGATTGCAGGCTGATTCAGCAAAATTAATGGTGATTCCAACTGAGTTAAATGACAAAATATTGTTGCAATCAGCGTCATTCCCTCCAATAATTAACACCTCTGCTTTATCTGTGTTTAAAGACAAGTAGTCCTCATCCATCCACTCCTTTAATTCACTAACATAACTAATTAAAGCCAACATTGGAGAAACTGGTCTAAAAGAAAGGTATAACTGGGTGCCATCTGCGTACGAATGAAAATTAACATGATGCTTTCTAATGAGAGATCCCAGTGGAAGCATGTTAAGTGAAAACTGTAAAGATCCCAGTACTGAGCCTTGCGGGATGCCATATCTCACTTCTGTGTGTAATGACAGAATACTGTCAGCACATTTCTGTACGTATTGCAATCGATTTGATAAATAAGAAGTAAACCAGGCAAGGATGGTGCTGTAAGCCCAACATCATTTTCCAGCCTATGCAATAAAATAGAATGGCCAATGGTGTCAAACGCTGTGCTTAAGTCTAACAACATAATTACAGTGGAGTTTCCTTCATCAGAGGATATCAGAATGTCATTTACAACCCGCATTAGTGCTGTTTCTGAACTGTGACTAGTGTATAAACCAGACAGGAATTTCTCAAGTAAATTGTGATGGGTAAGGTTTGAGTGAAGCTGATTGGTAACTTCTTTTTCCAAGTATTTAACAGAGAAATTATAAATTTGAAATGGGTCTATAATTATTAAGTACTAGGGGGCTTCGCCCCCTGCTCGCTTCACTCACCAACCCCCGTATTTGGTTTTCCGGATACACACTTTTAAGATAGTTTTTTCTTTGAATTGTTGCTATTTTATTAGTTTCACTTTTATTTCAGAACTTCTGTAAAAACAATATTTGTAATCTTGCGAGTCCCAATATGCTGAATCTTTTTAATGAGGTCAGGATAGGTTTCTCTGTTTGGAATTTCAGCATAGACAAAACAATCTACATCATCAGCATTTAATAATTTTTTTTTACAAAGTAACAAAGTAAGTAGAGTTCTGCATTGGACTCCTGTCTGTAAAGTCGTGCTATTTTCCTCTCACATTTCCAAAAGTACATGGGTTTACCAAGGTGATACCCCAGCTTTTGTCTAGGTTTTTGTACAAGGGCTAGACAGAACGTTTTTGACTCCTGGGGTAATTTTATGTTTTTAAATAAGCAGACAGATAAATATATATATATATTAACAAAGTAACCAATAAATGCATGTGCGGTAAACTCCGTTTTTGAAACTCTCAAGATTCTTTATTTGTCACATGCATAGTTATACAGGACAACACGCAGTGAAATGCATCCTGATCCGCTTATCAAAAACTGTGCAAAGTTAGAAGAATATCAGTTAGAATTAACAAAAAGTCATAGATCGAAAGATAACAGTATAGTAGAACATAATAAATAAGTAAAATTATGTGAATAAAGTAGAATTAAGTGTTAAGGTGCAATAGTGTAGTAATTATTGTGCAAAACCAAAGTTAGACTGGTGCATGGTTAAATGAGGCAGTTTGTTTGTTTGCGCTACTGCGATCTTTACTTTTTTATATTTTCTAATTTTCTTACTTTCATATCCTTTAACTTTCTCCACATGTGTATAGCGCCAACATTTTTTTTTTTGAGCCTTTCTAATTTCCCTGGTTTCATAATCTCTAACCTGCTTTGCATGTGTTTAGCGCCAACGTTTGTAATCATCTCTATGACGTTCTACTTTGTCATTTTACTCACTGTCATTTATTTAAGAGCCGGATTGGACGTGCTTTTTTTTCAATTCCTCTTGTTCCGGGCTGATAATTACTTTCCTTATTTTCTGAATTTGCACCTCGATTATTCTTTTTTGCTCTTTTTTCTGTCTAACGCATTTGAGTCTCTTTTCTCAGCGCTTTTCTTTCTTCTTCGTTTAATCGTCGACGTTTCATTTCTACCCTATTCATTTCATTTCTACCATATTGAACTTATACACTTTATATGCACTGAGCCCTGGAGCTGTGTGTCCTGCATGACTGCCTTTACACTACTGATTTGTTTTTTTTTTGATATTGCTTGTTAAGTAGGGTGTATCTTGCAAGACTCTCGTTCTATGTTCCCATGAGACGCACTGTGGCAGGTCTCTTACGTCTTGCGGGTTTTTAAATTATCTTCCGAGAAAAATTACGTATCGTAGACTATCAGGACAGGGGACAGGATTTCTTTTTATAATAGAGAGATATGTGGGTCTAGATCTAACTTTTTAAGTAATGGTTAAGTAAGTTTGGCTTTGGCCATAAATACGTTAGTATGTATAGTGCTTTTGTTACTGAGCAGCTTGGAGTAAAAAGTATTTTAAAATCATGTTGCAACCATTATTTAAGTAAATCCACAAATACACTTTTACAGTTTGAATGGTGCAGCGAGTTATGTATGGAAATTATAAAGCCAAGATGTAAGTGGCTACAGAAAAAAAGATCAATGCAGTATTTATGATAGCCCTATAATTGTTTTGGATTGGCCATTAATTATAACAGTTTTTCATCACTGGAGCATGTTCCCCACAAAACCATTCTACTTCTGCAAAAAGTTAATTTTCACTGAAATATTAATAAATGAATATGCATAAACAATCCAATTTGCAAAAGTAATACACACTCTTTAAATTGTGTATATTTTCAGGATGTAATTATATTGCCTGTAATTGCCAACAACAATGCAATCAGTGACTTTTCTCCAATATTTGCATGTTTGATTTATGAGTAAATACTGCTCACATTTTCCTTACTTTGCTTTTTGCTGTTTCTTCTGTTCTTTTTGATATGTGGGCCTATTATAGAGTTAATGCAGAAAGCAAGCAAAGAAACCAAGACACATTACTTCTAGTTTTTAAGAGCTCTAGGCAAAAACTATTTGAAGCCTCCCATCTGTTCTTCTCTGTTGTTAAAAGCACCTTATGCCATGAAATACATTATTAAAAGCTTATAATGAACCTTTAATCGTTTGTAAAGCAGCCAAGTGTGTTGGCTAATGCAGTGCCAGTCAGACCATATTCCTGAACACGGTGTTCTTTTCAGTGCAGTTGGGTGTCCATGGCAAGTTTTCAGCTTTTTTGCCAGTTTTTATAATGTCTTTTTTAGCATCAAGAAAAACTCTATGTAATCCCTGACTTGGCTCATACCTTGCCATAACTCATAAAAGAATAACTTGAAAGAGAAAGCTTGTCATTTGCAGAGCAAAGACTGAATTGTAAATGACATATTTTTGTGCACTGGAGGTTTCTTCACATGTTCAAAGGTCAGACACCACTGTTCTGCTGTAGTTTACCACAAGTGATTTCAAAAGATGGAGGCAAGAGAATTGTATTCCACTCATGTAGACTTATTTGGATTTGCAGGTGTTTAAAGGTTAGAAATTTTTTTCTTAAGACTTCAAATGCCAAAGGCTATATATGATAAAACGCTTTGAGAAAGCAACTGAATTACTTCGCTGCATTCTTTCCTTCTTCTAAGTAGAAGAAAATGGTAAAATATACAGTAAGTCTAAAGAGGACAATAATGTTTACTAAACAAGACTGTTGTACATATAATCATAAAGGCATGGCAGTAATAATTATCTTATTTTACTATCATATAATTATTCTTGGCATATAATTAAAAAATAGCTGATTATGTGCAGGTTTGCTAAAATAACGTTAAAATTAAATACCATAAACATATGAAGTAATCTTAAAGATATAAACAGAGGTAAAGGTAATTTAAATGCAGTCAGTAACATAAAATAACATAAAATAATAGAATAGAATAGCCTCAGTCAATGACAACACAAATGGCAGCTGCATATAAATAAATTTGGCCAGGCCAGTGGTATCAGGATCACTTACTGGAGAGATATTGTAGATATTTAATCTAATCTTCCTTATTCAATCTTAACATTCCTTAATTAGAAGCCAAGTCTTGCTGTTAATGGATCTTGTTGCAAAATCAGATAACCTGCACCAGCTTTTTGTCTGCAATCTCAGAAACTTCCAAGTGGTAAGAATTCATATTTTTACTGAATTAATAGTTCATAGTGCACATATATTTAATAAATCAAAATGTTGTTTACTTAATTTTAGTGCACTTTATTATGATTCTGTATCCTCATTTGTTTATTTTGTTTTAAACAATTAAAATCACCTGCAGATATCAACATTGCTAATAGAAGAGCATCTAAATTGCTGGATTAATATAAGGCCACTTAGGTACACAGACAAAGCTATGGAAGTGCATTGGTACATAGAGGATACTAGCACAAAGGTCACTGTGTTCAAAAAATAATTTACAGTGTGGTGAACAACCAACTATTAAAATCACAACTTTTCATTTAAGGTGGAAATTGCAAACATGAAAGAAATGCAAAATATATTGATTATTTACAAAAGTAATATTTTGGTTTATTATAACATATAGTATTATTTATTTAAACTCATAAAGCAAAACCAGTTAAATAAGATGCAAATAATATGTATCATTGTTAAAAAAGGGCTTTGTGACAGACATAAAATAAGTTGTCAGGGAGGCACTATTAGTGAGCCAGCCTAAACATTAGAGTATAATAATGAACAGAAACAGTCACAATATTTTATTCATCGACCTACAGTTATATTGGTTTAATTTTTTTTTTGCTAATTTAAAAATCTTCCTTCAATCTATTAAGACTGTTAGTGGTTCTTACAATTTAAAGGAAGCAAATACTGGAGGAGGCAGTGAAGCTTAAAGGAACCTTGCATTCTATAACACTACACAACAAATGTTTTCAAAAGTTTTCCTTCTTGAAAATTTTTTGATGATTATACAGAAGTATAAATTTGTAACACACCCTTATCTTTGTTTTAAACAGGTAAGACCCACTTGTGATTGTACACTGATCAAGGTTGGTTGCTTTCTAGATTTCTGCATGATGGAATCTGGAGATGGATAGACAAATGAAAGATTAAAACATTCAGGACATGCAACTTTTAAAAATGTAGAATTGTAATGTAAAGCTCCCAGACTCCTCCCAGAATTACACCTCTGAATATGCAAATCAATATAAATATTCCCTTAAGTTCAGCATTCTGTGAAAAGACAATGACAAAAGCACAGGGAAAAAAGAAGAATATCAGTGAATGCCAAGTGGAGGCAAAGAAAAAGTACTATTTGATGGTTTAAGCAGTTGTATAAATAGCAAAATGAAGTTGATCGAAAGTTCAAGTTCAGAAAGTCGCTCACTGCCCGAAATAAAAAAGAACTTGTCAAATATCAAAGTCGCTATGTGTTTGAATTACTATTTGCTTCATAAACGGGCTTTTTCTTACACCAACAGGACACAGAATACATTACATTCATGATATTACAGCTCTCTGAACAATTTAAATACTAAGATGTATACTTCATATCATTTTCATGATGAAATGAATTAAAGCATGTACATGTATTAAACATGGGGCCACAGTGGAGCAATGGGTAGAGAAGAGCTGGCACCCCATCCAGAGATTGTTCCTGCATCCTGCAAGATGCTTTCTGCGCTGTGCACGACCCTCAATGAAATAATTTATTGCAGCAGTACTGTCTCTCTAACGTACTAACCCCAATTCCTGTACTTCCTTTTCTTTCCCAAATAACCAATCACCACACAATCAGCTCTTTAACAAATGTCAAGCCAATTCTTCAAAACTTTTAAGGAACATGGAAATATATTTGTAGTACATTTTTAATTATTCCATCCATCTATCCGTCCAGGGTAGTACCAGTCCCAGGAAGCATACAGCGCAAGGCAGGAACAATCCCAGGACGGGGTGCCAGTTCGTCGCTACCACTGTTCACCGTGTCCACACGTTTAATAACAGTATACATTATTTAAATGAATTTAAAATTTTATCTTTATAATGTAATATATATACTTCACTGCATTTCATCTGAAAAAATACATCTAGTGCTCCAAGAAGATAAGAAGATACAATAACAATAAAGGACTTCAATTCAATTTAATTGAAGTCCTTTATTGTTATTGTATGGTACAATGAGTTTCAATATGCAAATCCTCCATAAACTTATTTTCTTATAAAATAGTAAAATAAAAAAAACAATAATAATAATAATAATAATAATAATACGATAAAAAAATGAAAAAGAAACAATATGAAAGCATAAGTGGCTCTGGTTGTACAATATTACAACTGTAATGCATGATTACAGTGAGGTAATTGTACTTATAAGTACAAACAGTTCTACTGGGAGCACTTGATGGACTGATTGAGTGTGTTTATATATCTTGGGATGAAACTGTTTCTGAACCACGAGGTTTGTGCAGGAAAGGCTCTGAAGTGTTTGTGGAATGGGAAAAGTTCAAATAGACTGAGCACACGGATAAGGCAGCATGTGCTAAAAGCTGTACCCTGATAATTCTCTCCGCTCTTGACACAAGCTGCGGTAGAGCTTTCCGATCAGTTGCTGTAGAGCTGTGATTCCACACTCAGATGCAATGGGTTAAAATACTCAGTGGTGCACTGATAGTAACAATGCTAAAGCAGCTATAGTATTTGGAATAGTTTGGCCATTCCATGCACCATTATATGGTTACGGGATGATTACAATCAGATGCCTTAAACTAAAAAATGATATGCGGTTAATTTTAGTGTATTTGATAAAGCCGCGTCAGGGATGTGAATCTAAAAAATAAAGAGAAGCCACCCAGGAACAGTAGCACCGCTTTGATGCTGGGTGCCGCCACTTCGCAAAACCAAAGCCAAAAACTTGAGTATGCTATGGTTTGAGCTGGTGTGAGAATATGCGTGGCTTTACATCAGGTTTAGTTTTTATATATCGCGATGTGAATATGGAAACGGGCATATTTTTGAGCATACGCACCATTTATACGTGAGGCCCCTGGTGGCTGTAGTCAATTGGCTAAGAAGATAGAATTCTGCATATTAAGAGTTAGATAACGTGATGTACTGTATTAGATAAGGTCATGGTAATAGAAAAGTATATTTCTTTTTTTTATCACTCCATGAACTGAGACATTTGTGTATATCTATGTGCAAATAAAGATTCTGCATTTTCATCTGGGCTCCAAGAATGACTTATTTGAACATATAGAAAAGTTTTTTCCACAACACCTCTTGCCTTACACCCTGGTACGATAAGGCTCCCTGTGACCCTAAACACATGCAGGGTTAAATGCATACGTATCATTTTTCTTCAATTCTTTTCATTTGATTTCATGCTATGCACATGTTTAACCTCTTCCTCGCTAGATGACACTTGACAACCAGAGAATGCAGCAAACTATGTTAATGAACCCAGTAGCCAATTTCTTTGCAAAAAAGGCACCATTTCTGCAAAATAATGCAATACATTTGTTTTTTTTTTTGGAGTGGCAAGAATAATTTTTTGTATTAACGCAGTATCTCTTTTTTTTAATTATTGCAGGTATTTTTACTTAAAAAATAAGTATTGCATTAGGTTACTCATTACTTTAAAAAGTAATCTGACTAAGTAGCAAATGTTTCTTTTAATAGGTAACCCCCAACACTGCCATTCACAGTCCAAAGACATGCAGGTTAGGTGGATTAGAGATGCTAGATTGGCCCAGATGTGTATGTGTGTGTATGTGTGTGGGACAGACCAAGCTACAATGAGCTGGTGCTATGTTTATGGATTGTTACAGCCTTCCTTTGAAAGTCTCCAGCATTGATGCTACCCAGTTCTGAATAAGCGGGTTTGGAAAGTGGATAGATTGATCCCGACCCAAAGGGCCCCCTCATCAGACCTCCAGAAACCCAGCCAGAAAAACATATATTTAATATTAGAATACAGAAATAAAATATTTTGTGCATTTTTAGGCTAAACAAAACATTGAAAAACTTGTGTGTGTCAAATTGCGTTATGTTACAGGTAACAGATTAATAAGTATTGGTAATACTTCATAGGCATAAGTTAGCAAGTAAAATAAAGGGACAATTCATTTTGCACTACACCAGTCACAACATGCTATATACTGATTTCACATTGTTTATAGTGAAGGACATCTGTGTATTCATCAGCTCCCAATGGTAAGTCAGTGGAATTATTCTAAGTAGATACTGCTGTAGACTGGAGACATTATGGGCACATCTGTACGCGTGGGCACGAGAGTAGCCACTTTGCAAGACTCTCTTGGAAAAATAAACATGCAAGGCACACCATTTCATAAAACACATCCCAGCAGGAGTGTAAAAGCAGGTTTTTTCCTTTTCACATTTCTCTAAAATAATCTAATCTGTGTAACAGAAGTCAGTCAGTCATTTTCTAACCTGCTTATTCCTGAACAGGGTTGCAGGGGGTGCTAAAGCCTATCACAACCATCATAGGGCACAAGCCAGGAATAAACCCTGGACAGGGCTCCAGTCCGTCGCAAGGTGAAAATACACACACATACACACACACACGTAAGCATACACATCCCCCCCAACCACACACTATTGCCAATTAACTATAAGATCTCCAATTCACATAACATGTATGTATTTGTACTGTGGGAGGAAAACGGAGCACCTGGGGAAACCCACACAGACGCATGAAGAACATGCAAAGTCCATGCAACACAAACCTTGATCTACCTCTGTGAGGCAGTAGAGTTACCACTGAGTCATAGTGCTACCCTGTCACAGAAGTGAAAAAGATTTTTTTACATGACAATAAAGCTTACCGGTGATTACCTTTCTGTATAACCAGAATAATAAATAACTTACAGTGAGTGATCAATATAATAATAATTTTACAATGCAGGCCTCCATAAACTTGGAAATTAATTTAGCTCCCTGAAACATACTATTAGAACAATAAAGTTCTTAAAAAAGAAAAAAGACTATCAAAATGTTTCCAAAACAATCATTTTCAATATAGTATATTTTATTTGATTAGATGCATGATTTTATATTAACCAAGCCACAGGAGATGCACAAACCAGTGTGTTTCTTTGTGCCGGTCCCAAGCCCAGATAAATGGGGTGGGTTATGTCAGGAAGGGCATCCGGTGTAAAATATTGCCAGATCAACATGCACACAACAATACAGATTTTCATACCAGATCAGTCGAGCCCCGAGTTAACAACGGCCCCCACCAGTACTCTTAGCCTATAGGGTGCTGGTGGAAATTGGGCTACTGTTGGCCGAAGAAGAAGAAGAGGGGGGGGGGGGGGGGGGGGGGAACGTTTCCGGAAGAAAGAGGAGAGGAGGAAGAGATAGGAAGAGATAAATAGAGTGGAATTGAAGGTAGGAACTTCAAATGTTGGCAGTATGACTGGTAAGGGATGATGGAGAGAAGGAAGGTTGATATATTGTGCATGCAAGAGACTAAAAGGGGAAGGGGAGTAAGGCCAGGTGGATCGGAGGTGGATTCAAATTGTTCTATCATGGTGTGGATGGGAGGAGAAATGGGGTAGGGGTTATTTTGAAGGAACAGTATGTCAAGAGTGTTTTTAGAAGTGAAAAGAGTTCCAGACAGAGTAATGATTATGAAGCTGGAAATTGGAGTTGTGATGATGAATGTTGTTAGTGCATATGTCCTGCAAGCTGGGGGTGCAATGGATGAGAAAGAAGATTCCTGGAGTGAGTTGGATGAAGTGATGGACAGTGTACCCAAGGGACAGAAAGTGATGATTGGAGTGAATTTCAATGGACATGTTGGTGAAGGAAACAGAGGAGACAAAGAGGTGATGGGTAGGTATGGTGTCAAGGAGAGGAATGAAGAAGGTCAGAGGATAGTGGATTTTGCAAAAAGAACAGGTATGGCTGTGGTGAATACATATTTTAAGAAGAGGGAGGAACATAGGGTGACATACAAGAGTGGAGGAAGATGCACACAGGTAGATTATATCCTATGCAGAAGACTCATTCTGAATGAGATTGAAGACTGCAAAGTAGTGGCAGGGGAAAGTGTAGACAGACAGCATAGGATGGTAAAGGATCAAATGGTGGAAGGTGAAAAAGGAATACTGCAAGGCTGAGTTTAGGGAGTAGGTAAGACAGGCACTGGGTGGTAAAGGATTAGCAAAGAGGGAGTAAGGGCCGCTATGAAGAGGATGAAGAATGGAAGGCGGTTTATCCAGATGACATACCTGTGGAAGCATGGAGGTGTTTAGGAAAGATGGAGTTTTTAACCAGATGTTTTAATGGAATCTTGGAAAGTGAGAGGATGCTTGAGGAGTGGAGAAGCGGTGTACTGGTGCTGATTTTTAAGAATGAAGGGGATGTGCAGAGCTATAGTAACTACAGGGGGATAAAATTGATGAGCCACAGCATGAGGTTATGGGAAAGAGTAGTGTAAGCTAGGGTAAGAAGGGAGGTGATGATCAGTGAGCAGCAGTATGGTTTCATGCCAAGAAAGAGCACCACAGATGCAATGTTTGCTTTGAGGGTGTTGATGGAGAAGTATAGAGAAGGCCTGGTATGAGTTGCATTCTGTCTTTGTGGACCTAGAGAAAGTATATGATAAGGTTGCCTTGAGAGGAGTTGTGATATTGTATGAAGTCAGGAGTGGCAGAGAAGTATTTAAGAGTTGTCCAGGATATGTACGAGAGAAGTGTGACAATGGTGATGTCTGCAGTAGGAGTGACGGATGCATTCAACATGGAGGTGGGATTACATTAGGGATTGGCTCTGAGCCCTTTCTTATTTGCAATGGTGATGGGCAGGTTGCAGATGAGAGTAGACAGGAGTCCCCTTGGACTATGATGTTTGCTGACATTGTGATCTTCAGCGAGAGTAGGGAGCAGGTTGAGGAGACCCTAGAGAGGTGGAGATATGTTCTAGAGAGCAGATGAATGAAGGTCAGTAGGAACAACACAGAATACATGTGTGTGAATAAGAGGAAGGTCAGTGGAATGGTGAGGATGCAGGGAGTAAAGTTGGCAAAGGTGAACAAGTTTAAATACATGGGATCAACAGTATGGAGTAACTGGGATTGTGGAAGAGAGGTGAAAAAGAAAGTGCAGGCAGGGTGGAATGGGTGGAGAAGAGTGTCAGGAGTAATTTGTGACAGACGATTATCAGCAAGAGTGAAAGGGAAGGTCTACAGCATGGTAGTGAGACCAGTTTTGTTATATGGGTTGGAGACGGTGTCACTGACCAGAAAGCAGGAGACAGAGCAGGAGGTGGCAGAGTTAAAGATGCTAAGATTTGCATTGGGTGTGACAAGGATGGACAGGATTAGAAATTAGTATATAAGAGGATCGGCTCAGGTTGGACGGTTGGGAGACAAAGTAAGAGAGGCGAGATTGAGTTGGTTTGGACATGTGCAGAGGAGAGATGCTGAGCATATTGGGAGAAGGATGCTAAGAACAGAGCTACCAGGCAAAAGGAAAACAGGAAGAGAAGGTTTATGGATGTGGTGAGAGAAGACATGCTGGTGATGGGTGTAACAGAGCAAGATGCAAATGACAGGAAGATATGATACACCTAATGGAAGCAGCCAAAAGAAGAAGAAGAAGATGCAAAATTTTATATTAATATTACTATCAAGTAAAATTAATTGGTGCAGTTCTTTATCATTTAGAGCAAGTTATATTCTTACTACTTAATAATATATATTACATAAAAATAAAACATTAGGCAGTAAGATATTGATGCATAAAATATTTATAAAAAGGAAGGAACTTGGTTGAGTACATTTTCATAGAATATTAATCTACAGTGTTGATAAAAATGTATCACTTCATCTTGTAATGTGCCTTTGAATGGCTTGAAAGACACAATTAAATTCGATGTATTATGATTTCTACTTGCATTTTCTACAAAAGAAATGTACTTTTTGGTTGAATTTTCTCTGTGAGGATGTATGCCTGATATCAATATCACACACTACAGCATAATAACAGTTTAAAACCAATCAGAAGCGTAGTGGATACTCCCTGCCAGATAACAATGGCTGCAACAGCATAATTTTTTATCAATAGCTATTCAATTCCCTTCTCCTCTTTGATTACAGATCTTGGAGTCTCAATTGATCTTCACTTTTGTCTCAAAGCCAAAATGGTCCGTAAACCTCCATTTTATCAATTAAGGAATACAGTTAGACTTATCTCTCTATGATGCCTGAAAAACTGGTTCATCCTTTTATTTCATCCTGTCTGGACTATTTCAATTCTGTTTTTACTGGTAAAACCGTAAACCATAAAAAAAAAAAACAATCAGAGACTGTAATATGTTCAAGACAGTGCTGCACATTTACTAAAAATATATGGAAATATGCCCAAATAACCACAGTTGCATTATCCTTTCAAAGCCATTAGAATAAACTCACACGTATGTAGACAGTAAAGCAACAGACAATAATTTCTTCCCTTCTTGCCTTTTTTCAAGGTTACTGTCACAACTATATCCCATGAGTGGTTGATAATAATTACAGGTCCTTTGGAGAAAGCCTTTTGTCTCCAAAGGAATCACATTAAATGTTTGCCAGAATTGATAATGCAGGTACCTGGTTTAGTTCACATCACCGTCAAAGAAGTGTTGAAGCAAATAAGCAATGAGTAGAAGACATTGACTAGAAGGAAGTTAAAGTCAGTACTGAGACTAGAGATTACATGGGATTCGATTTTTGATAAGTGGAACATTTCTTATGTGTTTGGGGTCTGCAAGTGGTGTATTGAACATGGTTGTTGCAGAAAAACTAACAGTTATTACATAAACAGTTATAAAGTGGGAATGGCAGGCTATTCATCGATGAATTCACCACTGTTCCAAAATGTACTGTTAATGTATCATGATGAAGACAAGAAGAGGATTTATATTGCCTATGTAGAATTGGTGTTTGTGAATCCAGAAAAAGTAACATTCAGATTTTGAAAAAGAATTGAATCCTGGGACAACAATTTTTTTAATGGAAGAATGTGGTATGCATGACTGCATATTCAGAGATGCAACAGTCAATGATTTCAAGGGAAGACTGGTGTGGCTGCCTGTCTGCTTATCTCGCTAATCTATGTTTTAACTTCGTTTTTATGTATTAGTTTATCTCAACGGCCACTGTCCTATGATCATGATTCTTTACTTAACATATTTTCTTGCTTGCTTTCATCTCAGTTTTCATCTCCTGATGGGATATTATGTGAACATCCACCTTTGTTTTATTCATCTCTTGACTTCTTCACCTGGACGCTGATGTTCACCTGTATCAGTGAGCTGAATGCCTCTCGGAGATGCAAATGCACCTGCTGCCACCGTGGAAAAAGAGCCGCGATTGCTGTTAAACAATGCTGACTCAGGTCCCAGAGCTTGGATTCCCGATGTCTGCTAGTTGTCTATGACCCATCTTCTCTTGCACAGGACTCCATCCCTGGTCCATGGGCGCTGGATACCAGATTTAATTTCTGCATCTCAAGGCAGCATCATTCTTCCTCTGTGTGCTCTCGGGGAGTAAACGCTGCTAATCTTCGCACGCTCACCCGTGCTCATCCCACAGCGAGCTCTTCTACTTCCATCAAGGCTTCTCTTTTGAACGTGAGATCAGTGTCTAATAAAACTTTTATTCTGCAAGACTTTATTATCTCAAATAAACTGGATTTCTTTTTCATCACTGAAACCTGGATTGTAAATGGTGACTCTTCATGTTTTACTGACTTGGTACCATCAGGTTATTCATTTTTAAACTCTCCTTGGCTGACTCGTCGTGGTGGGGGCATTGCCACTGTTTTTAAAGGTATGTTCTTGTGTCGAAGCCTTACAAGGAGTCCGTTTAGTAGCTTCGAACTGCAACTTTTCGAAGTGTGCAGCTCCCCTTCTTTGTTGTTTGCTGTGGTTTATAGACCTCCTATAATTAATGATATCCTCATTTCTAAATTCTGCGTTCTTCTGGCTGATAATTCCCTCTTCCATGACACAGTATTTATTGTTGGTGATTTTAACATTCATGTTTGTTGTCAATCGAAACCTTTGGTTAATGACTTTTTTTCACTATTGGACTCATTTGATTTTATCTAGCATATTAATACGCCAACTCACTTTCTCGGTCACACCCTTGATCTCGTTCTTACACGTGATATTTCAGTTAATAATATTGATTTATGCAATGTTTCTTTTACTGATCACTTTTCTATAACGATGGATTTTGAATATTACTGTTGATGTTCCTACTACTAGTCGTGCTCCACGCTGTTCTCTCTTTTTAATTTTTCTATTATATTCGATTTTAAAACCATATTCTCTAGTCTTGATGTACAGTACATGTCCAATATGATGGTATTGATGATTCTGTCTTAGAATTTAATTCTTCTTGTAAAACAGTTTTAGATTCAATTGCTCCGCTCAAGATACGCTGTAATAAGGGAAGACCTGTTCCCTGGCTAAATGAAACTACGCGATCACTGTGCCGCGCCTGTCGAACTGCGGAACAGCATTGTTAAAAAGATGGACTGATTGTTTCTAAACAGAATTTTAGGACTTCTGTATTCAACTTCTAGGTAGCAGTTAAGAAAGCTAAACATGATTTGTTCGCTGATTTAGCATCCCGTCATTCTAAGAATCCTAGTGTTTTATTTAATTCAATTAATGCGGCCATTCACCCTCATTCTGTGACGGGATTAAATAGTACTGTTCTTTCATGTGAGCAGTTTCTTTCATTCTTTGTCAGTAAAATTGATACAATTTGCTGTGTTATTGTTCCAACTGGCTATGAACTTCCTACTGTTAATCATGGCATTGTCTTGGAATCTTTTGATCTTGTCTCACTTTCACAGTTAAAAAGTACTATTGACACCCTTAAACCAACTCTCAGTCCTCTTGATATTGTACCACCACGCCTCTTAGTTGAAGCCTTTGATGATGAGGGGGTTGTACCCTCATTTTTTAAACATGCTGCGGTATTTCCCTGTCTAAAAAAGACTGAATTAGATCCTGGAGTTTTAGCCAATTTTCGCCCGATTTCCCAATTGCCATTTCTGGCTGAAATATTAAAAAATAATTATTTATAATCAATCCAATAATTTATTTGAGATTTACCAATCTGGCTTTAGATGTTATCATGGTGTTGAGATGGCCCTTCTTAAAGTATTCAATGACGTCTCTATTATTACTGACTCGGGTGGCGCTGCAGTCCTTGTCCTCCTTGACCTGTCCGATGCCTTTGACACTATTGACCATGAGACATTGGTGTTGCGGCTTGAACATCTTGTTGGGCTTAAAGGGGCTGCTCTGAACTGGTTCAGGTCATATCTAATTGGTAGACACTTTCAGTGACTTTAAATTCCTCTTTTTCATCTACTGCTCCTCTTAAACGTGGTGTTCCTCAGGGATCCATTTTGGGTCCTATTTTATTCTCTATATACCTTCACCCTATTGGAGCTATTTTTAGGAAATTTAACATTTCTTTTCACTGCTATGCTGATGATATACAGGTTTATATTCCCGTCTGCAACTCTGCAATGAATCAACTGCACAACTGTCTTTTTGAACTAAGATCCTGGATGGCTAATAATTTTCTTGATCTGAATCAAAATAAAATGGAGGTGCATCAGCTAAAGCCCAAATTGGTCTTGGACTTCTCGGCTCTTTCTCTGTCTTTTGCAAACCTCAAGTCCACAATCTTGGTGTTATCTTTGACAGTAACCTCTCTTTTGAGAAACATTTTAATTCTGTAGTCAAGAGTTGCTTTTTCCAGCTTTGTCTATTAGGTAAGATCAAGCCTTTTTTATCTTCTAGGGATCTTGAGAAAGCTACTCATGCTTTTATCTTTTCTCGCCTTGATTACTGCAACTCGCTGTATTCTGGGATTAGCAAATCCCTGATACGCAGGTTACAGTTGGTCCAGAATGCTGCCACTCGCTTTCTGATTGGGGCAAGAAAGTCTGATTCTGTTTCTCCAATATTAGCTTCTTTACATTGGCTGCCTGTCAGTTTTCGAATTGATTTTAAAATCTTGTTGCTAGTTTTTAAATCTTTACATGGGCTTGCTCATGCCTATTTATCTGAACTGTGTGCTTTACACCAGCCATCTAGAGTGCTTAGATCTTCTGGTCAGTTGTCTCTTGTTGTCCCTCGTACCAAGTGTAAAACTAAGGGGGACAGGGCTTTTGCAGCAGCTGTTCCTCGCCTGTGGAACTCTTTACCTCATTACATAAAGGAGTCGTCTACAATTGAACTGTTCAAAACAAGATTAAAGACTCATTTCTATTCACTTGCTTTTCATGAATTTCAGTAATACTGATGGTTTCCTCATTGTGATTATGTAACATTACTTCTATTTACTATCTGTTTTATTTATGTTCATTTATTTTATTTCTATTTACGTTATTTATGTTAATTGAATGTTTTTTTTCTTCTATTATTGTAAAGCACTTTGGCCACAGCATTCTATGTTGTTTTAAATGTGCTATATAAATAAATTGACATTGCATTAAATTATTTCATCAACAGTCTTGCGCATCCCAGGAAGCATCTTGCAGGAGGCAAGAACAATCCCTGGAACAGGGCACTAGTTCATCGCTACTGCTGTGCCACTGTGTCCCCATGTTTAATACATGCTTTAATGCATTTTATTATGAAAATGATATCAAGTATACATCTTAGTTTGCTAAAGTGTTCAGAGAGTGCAATGTCATGAATGTAATGTATTCTGTGTGATGATCAGTGCCTGCGTTCTTCTGTCTGTGAATAGAAAACTCATTTAAGAGTGAATCATACACACAGAACACACAGCATTTAAAGTGCTACTTTAGCTGCGATGGGATTTGAGAAACTCTAGTAAATGAAACATCAATTTTAAAGTGAAGTTTATGTCATTCTACTTTAATGACAAATAAACTATGAGATTAAACTAGAATTTTCAAGATTAAAGTTGACTTTAAAGTCAATATTTCAACCTTTATTTTTTTCACAGTGTCCTTTTTTTCTTTTCTCTTTGCCCTAATACGCTTCTGTAGGACACTCAGGCTACAACTCACATTTTCATGTCAAGTTTGACATCTGACCACTTCTTTTTTATTTTGGGCACTGTATGACTTTTAGAACTTGAACTTTTGAGTGTCATTTCATCAGGTTCCTTTTGTTGCTCATACCAAGCCACCAAAAAGTATGTTTTTCCTTGCTTCCACTTCACTGATTAGGACCTCCACTTCGAATTTGGTTAAATTCTTCTTTTTTATACGTTCTTCTGCAATTTTCTTTTAAAAAAGCACTCAACTGAAAGGGCTATTTTATACTGATTTTCATATTCAAATATGCAAAATTCTGAGAGGAGTCAGAGTGGGGTGGCAGGTGCGTGTATGTACATTACTTTTCATGGTGACTGCGATTTATGGAGTGGATGTGCGTGGAAGTTGGCTTGCGCAAGGTTTTGTACATCTGAATTTTTTTGTGTGTACACACATTTCCATTTTTGTTTGTACGCCTTGTTTTAATGTGACTTCTACACACGGCATGATACATGAGGCCGAGGTCTTAATATCTGAGCCAGGTCACAATATAGTAATGATGACCAAATGGTATTTAAGAAAACAATTGCTTTTTGAATGTTATTCTGGTAAAACGTTGCATTGTGTCCATAGCTGCACTGTAATTACTATGTAATTATCTGTATAAGTACAGTGTAACTATGAGTTATTATTCTGTATTAAGGAACATAAAAAATCACCAGCCATATGATTTATGATTTTTGTAATTTATTAAGATGCCATTAACAAAGCACACAATATAAAAGGGTCATACCCTTACATACCATTGGAGTGGCCATAATTTTTCATGGACTTCTCAGAAACCTTACCAATTTTATAACAGTGGTCAGAATGAACTACACACTCTAGTGGAATGAGAGTTAGAAAACTATTCATACTTTTAAGTTACCAGTAATCTTTCATGATGCACTAAATAACAAAACATAATATGGGACATATAATGAATGGCTGCCTGTGCAGTTACATATGGTAAGATGTAATGAGCAAGGGATTACTCTGGGGTTTTTGGAGATGGCTGCAACAAATTTGTAAGCAGGTAAATGGCTAATCTTTTCATCTTGATTTTCAAGTGTTTTTGGTTAGTTATCTCAAATGTCGGTAGACATTCAGTTAAATTCATTTTCCAAAAGCTGGTAATCAATGGTAAAAAGTCTACAGAGGTGCTCCAAAATGGTTTAAGCACATGCCCCAGTGTTTTGACACAAAGAGGACATCAACAAGATTGCTGACAATCAAGCACTGAAGACATCTAAAACACACAAGATAAACAGGAACTGCTGGATTGGAAGAGAATTCAAGTACTCTGTGGTTAAATAATACTCAGAAGGGACTTGCAGACTGGAAAGTAAATGTAAGTATGTTGTGCTTATATATTACTTACCTTGGAACTGCCTGCTTATAAAATATAACACCTTTGGGAACAGAACGTAATTGTCATGTATTTACTCTGTATTTACGGAGGAATTGCCTACTTAATGCATAGTGTAACTCCTTTAGGAACAGAATGTACTTACCATATATTTACTCTGTACTTGCACAGGAATTGCCTACTTAATGTAAAGTGTATCTCCTTTGGGAACAGAATATGCTTACCGTTTATTTACTCTGTACTTACACATGAATTGTCTACATATGTAAAGTGTAACTCCTTTGGGAACAGAATGTACTTAACATGTACTTACTCTGCACTTACACAAAATGAAGCTATCACATTTTTATTCAATACCTAGGCAAGAATAACCTATAAAGAATCATCTTTCATCTTGGTTAAATCTTGAATGTATATTTTCACTCTCTTGTCCTTCAAATAGTGCATTAACTATTTGAAAATCCACACTGCAAATCTAAACCTCACAACATTTATTGCTAATTCCATTAAATGTATTTTACTACTTTAAATCTTCAAGTTTTAGTCACTTTTAGTGACAGTTCTGATGGGTTCTCAGATGCTTTAAGACTTTTATGTAACCACTGACTAAATAACAAGCCCAGTTAATAGTGTGTTCTTTATTAATAAAAACTATTTATTACCAGAATTTAACATTTCCTTTCAGGGTACTGGACATAGTAAAGTTTTTTTGTTCAGTCTACTGTTAATGGAAAGCCTTCCTTTATCTTATTTTAAATTCACTTAGTGCAGTACAATAGCTAAGCCATTAGACTATAAAAGTTGAGTTTCCAGTTCAGCTCCTGTCACAGACTGACAGGCCAACACTATTTATGTGACACATTTGCCACAGGTGCAGTTGTTGATGGTAAAGCATTTGTTTTATACTGTACATGCAACACAGCTTGAGCGGTGCTGTTTGACTATGAAAATACAGTAAAACATTTTTTATTAGTTGTGATTTCATTGAAGCTCTTTTAGGTGGTCCCAGATTTTCAATGGAAAGAACTTCATGCTATTATATATTCTAAATAAAATTAATTGCTTAAAACATAAATATAGGAAATTCTGTAATACCTTTCTTTTATGATATAATTTTGATTCAACAAACACGACAAATCTTTGATGGCCCCCAGTTTTTAGACAGAACCTTCTTCTAGGCCTCTTCATTACTTTAACACACACCTTAAAATATGCTCATGTGAACAGATTCATCAAAAATATTGTTATACAAATAATACAAATAGAAATATTAATAAATTATATAAGTTCATAAAAACAAATAATTATAACCTGGAAGTTGTTTGCAAATGTTTTATTCCCTGATGAGGAAAAAAATGCAAAACATAAATAAATAAACCGTACAAGTCATTATTACAAAGTCACTTTGTCATTTTAGTCAGTATCAGTGAGTTCCTCACTATGCCATCCTGAATCATATCAATTTGCCTCATATGAAGATCCTGTGAAAAGCTAACAAATACTTAATGTCAGTACAGTACTTTTAAAATTCAGGATGGTTATGAGTTATCTTTTGTGCAACAATTAACCTACTGATATATAAACCTCATCCAATGTTCCAGTGAAACATGAGAATGCTTAAAAATGGAACCATAATATATAGACTGCAAAGACGTACTATTATGAATACTTTGCCGACATATCCTAAAATATATTTAAAAATCACGATACAGTAAATACCAGTACTGTACTTATTAAAAAAAAAAAAGAAACATGCCAAATATAGCCATCCCATCCCAAATGATGTGACAGTTTCATCCTTTAGCCACAACTGAAAGGTTGCTGGTTTGAGACCAGCCAATCTGTGTTTTGAGTAGTGAGCTGCTATTATTATTACTATAATATAATAAAAACATGCATTTGATTTGAGTCTGTAAAACCCACTGTAAATTTTGGCCACTTGTAAAAGTTAGCTTTTTTTTATTATTATTCTGTTTTATCTTGTATGTACTTCACATTATGGTGTACGATACTGAAAATGCAGACCGACTTCTTACAGTACAGGCAAGATTGAAAAAAAAAACAACCAATGTTCAAATGACAACTCATGTTCAAATGGCATAGTGTTTTCAAATCGTGACATTTTCATGTTGGAATGTGTGTGTGTGCTTGTGTGAGAGAGGCAGAGGCGGATACGATCTCATTCAAGTGGTTACTGGAATGTAAAATAAACACTTTTGCAAAGTTATAACAAAACAAGTGTGCTTTTACTCAAGAATGAAACTTAATAACAAAAAATTCAAGTGACAACAAGATACCAAACAGACATGATTCATCAGAGTTTGTGTGTCTGCTTACACCCCTTCAGCGATATCTTTTACAGGTATCAGACTGTTACAGACTGAAATCAAAGGCTCTTCCTTTTTGGGCGCATACACTGTCAGTATGACAGTGCCAGATTTAAACACTAGCATGGTAAATTGCTCACATACTAAAGTGACTTTAGCAGCAGGTGGAAGTCCCATTTTACTTTATGGTGCCGAGCAAAGTTGTGTTGCGGTGCAGCAGTCTATTAGCCAGTGAAAGCGCTGTGAAGAAAATGTCTCTTTTTACGGTTCTGCCTTTGAACAGTCTGACAGTGGTCATGGGACATTGTATCTTTTATTACCAGTACAACAAACAGTTCTGAGCAGGCATCAACCACAGTACCAACTGCTCTTGTGAAAAGAATGGTGATAAACGGCATCAAATCGAACAGGGAGAGGCAAGTTTGTTGTACCACGTGAACGTCACTGAGAGAAAAAAACTGAAAAATAAAAAAAGCGCTAACTTTTTTACAAGTAGCCAAAATTTACAGCAGGTTTTAAGACTCAAATCAAATGTATGTTTTTATTATATTATAGTAATAATAATAGCAGCTCACTACTTAAAATGCAGAGTGGACGGTCTCAAACCAGCAACCTTTCGGTTATAAGACAGCTGCTCATACCTCTACACCATCCAAGAATACATATTAGATAGATCTGTTGATTGACATTTGAACTTGGGTTTTTAACTCATTGACAGCAACATGTAAATTGAATGATTTATTTTTTTTACTTTGGTTATTTTCTTGAATAAAATGCACACCTGTTTATTTGCATATTTGGACTCGAACCTATGACCTCTTGATTATGAGTCAGCAGTTCTTACCGCTGTACTACCAAAGCAATCATGACAATGAATAAAAGCGTACTTGTTTTGTTATACTTGTACCTTTTGTGAAAGTGCTTATTTGATATTTGGACTTCAGTCTTCATCTATATATATAAAAGCCAAAGCCCTCACTGACTCATCACTAATTCTCCCACTTTCCATATAGATGGGAAGCTGAAATTTCGCATGCTCATTCCTTGCAGTGTACTTACAAAAGTTAGGTATGTTTCATGTCCTATTGCAACACCCAAGGGGGGGAAAACGGGTGTACCTCCTAAACTGTATATATAGATAAGGGAAACCCCTCCTCATTATTTCTGCAACTTCCAATATACGTAGGAAGCCCAAATTTCCCATGCTCATCTGTAATTACAAATGTTAAGTATGTTTCATTTCGCACCACGCCCCATAACAAACTTTCAAAAATAACGTCTTCTTTTTGCCGGTTCTTACCATTATGCCATAAGGAACTTTCGAAACTGACCTCTCCTTTTGGCAGTTTCATTCCTTATTTATATTAACAGACAATTTATTTCATGGCAGAGACGCACAAGGGCTGCCCCCGGTCCCCCTTCCTTTTCCCACATGGCTGCTGTCCGTGCACCTACCACATGGTTGGCTCCCTGCCTATATACAACATCCCGCGCTCATGTGCCTCCTCACTCACTTCCTTAATTTCCTCAGCTGTTCATCATGCTCACTGCTCCATTCTTCTTTACTCCACCACTTCAAGGGTGGAAGGACTGCTCATTCTTCTTTCAGGCTACCTCTAAACCTCACCCATACTGATTCCCCAATATGTAACTTATCCAAACAGAGCATCATGGCGCAAGTGCTGTGCGATTGTAAGTTCATTGTATGGGATTAATGCATTATGGCACACAGACCAGGTGTTGAGGCCTTAGACAGGACCTTACAATACATCAGAAACACAACAAAAATGATGGGAGGCTTGACAGTCTTGCTGGCTGGAGACATCTGGCAGACCTTACCAGTTGTCCCAAGAGGAACACGCACCAATGAAGTTAAAGCATGTCTGAAGTCTTCATACCTATGGCCTAATACCAACGTTCTTACCTTAAGAATAAACATGAGGGTTTACTTGAAATCCAACAAAAAATCCAGAGAGTTCGCTGCTCTCCTCATCAAAATAGGTGATGGCAATTTAATTGAACAGAACTGTAAAATCAATGTCCCTAACAGTCTCTGTCTCCTGGTGAATACCTTACAAACCCTTTTTGAAAATGTTTACCCCAACCTATGAAATCTGCATGAAAAGGATGTCAAATGGTTGAGGGAGAGAGCTATTTTAATACCAAAAAATGACATGACTTCACATATAAACACCATTTTACTTCACCAACTAACTTCCGAAACAAAAACATATAAGTCTGCCGACTCTGTTGTAGAACTAGAGGACGTGGTGCATTATCCGGTAGAGTTTCTTCACACTCTTAATCCTCCGCATACTCTACTTTTGAAGGTCGGCGCACCAATTATATTACTACGAAACTTACAACCACCAAAACTTTGTAACGGCACCAGGCTTCAGATCAAATCTCTGCACAAGAACCTCATTGAGGCAACTGTCTTCACTGGAACTGACTCAGGGGAGACTGTATTTTTTCCTCACATCCCTCTCATACCCGCTGACCTCCCATTCCAATTCAAGCACCTCCAATTTCCAGTAACGGTCTGCTTCACTTTGACAATAAATAAGTCACAGGGCCACACTCTAAAAAAGGTCGTCATAGACTTGACACAAGATTGCTTCCCACATGGCCAACTGTACATTGCATGCTCAAGAGTAAGCTCAGCAGACAGCTCGGTCATTTAACAGCCCGAGGGGAGAACTACAAACGTTTACAAAGAGATCCTTACATCCTAAAAATGTGCATTTCTCATACACAACATTTACAATTGTAAATTAAATTCTTTACAATCATCAAATTCACTCTCAATACTAAAAAAGCCTACCACAATTACATTGACAATCATGTTACGTTATTTTTAAAATGTTTCCTTTTCTTTTTCATAACTTCTTTAACACACTACTTCTCCACTGTGAAGTGCGGGTAGTACATTATACACTTCACGTCAGCATTTTGTCCTTATTAAAGTAAGATAAAAATTTTCTGTTTAGTTATGTGTTCAACATTTCTTGCCTTGCAATTTTCGTCATCCTACATTTATCCAGATTGTTGTTGACACACATTATACACTTAATGTCAAAATTTTGTCGTTTAGTACTAAAACATGAAACAAGTTTGTCTTTTAGGTATGTGTTCAACATTGCTGTCATCCTCTACACTTACATTGATCTTTGTTGACACGGAATACAGATGAAATCCATGTGTTCCAAATAACCAGCTTTTGGAAAATTAGTTCAACTGGATGTCTACCGACATTTGAGATAACATCAAAAATACTTTGATTATACATTTATCTGCTTGCAAATATGTTGCAGCTGTCTCAAAAAACCCCTGAGTAATCCCTTGCTCAGTGCATCCAACCATAAGTAACTCTAGTTAGAAGCCGCACAAGCAGGCATTCATTTTATGTCCCATATTATTTAGTGCATCATGAAAGATTACTGGTAACTTAAACATATGAATAGTTTTCCAACTCTCACTTCACTAGAGTGTATAGCAGTAGAGTGTTGTACCATGTTAGCCATAGATTGATACAGGAGAAAGTAGGGTGAAATGACACGATTTATTGGCTAGTTCCATATGAATCTGGTACATTTTGGTGTCTGGTATATCCATATAGCCAATAAAAGGTTTCATTTCACCCAACTTTCACTAGAGTGTGTAGTTCATTCTGACCACTGCTATAAAATGTCATGAGATCAGTAACTGTTACTTAAATTGGTAAGCTGTTTGAGAAATCCATGACAATTGATGGAATATCTAATTGTATGTAAGGTTCTGGCCCTTTTGAATTGTGTGATTTGCTAATTGCATCTTAAGAAATGACAGAAATGTAGAAAGCATTTTAAGATGGAGAATCTTATATCTGTGGCACCTCTGCATGAGAACCACCTTTTTCAACCCTCGCAAACATATGCAGTCTTTAATATCTGGAAAACATTTGGGATTAAATTGCTTAGAGATTTTTATATAGACAACATCTTTGCATCCTATGAACAATTACATTCCAAATTTAATTTTCCAGTAGCACATTTCTTTCATTATCTTCAAATTAGAAACTTTGTTAAACAGAACCTGCCCGATTTTCCCCATCTCCCACCTTCCTCTATGCTGGAAAAAATATTGCTCTGCTTCGAGGACTCAGACAGCATTTCTGCAATATGTAAAATTATTTTACAGTCCCTCCCTTTCAAAGATCCAAGAGGACAATGGGAAAAGGATCTCTCACTCAACATATCAGAAAAGGAGTGGAAGGTAGCAATGCAGAGAATTCATTTGAGCTCCATATGCACAAAGCATAAAATTATTCTACTCAAAAGTATATATCGAGCACATCTGTCTCGCTTAAAATTGTCCAAAATGTTTGCCAGGGCAAGATCCAACCTGCGAATGCTGTAGTCAAGTTCCAGCCTCACTGGGCCACATGTTTTAGGCCTATACCAAATTAACATCATTCTGGACAAAAATTTTTAAGTGCCTTTCAGACGGCCTTGGTGTCTCAATCCCTCCTAATCCACTAACAGCTGTGTTTGGTGTTCTTCCAGATGGGCTTAAAGTGGAGAAGGACAAACAAACTGTGATTGCCTTCACTACACAATTGGCATGCATACTTATTTTGCTAAACTGGAAGAATCCTAACTGTCCTCTTTTAAGTCATTGGGTAACTGATGTTATATATTATTTGAAATTGGAAAAAATCAAATTCTCAGTTAGAGGGTCTATGCAGAACTTTTACAAAACCTGGCAGCATCTAATCAATAATATTTTAGAATAAGCTCTTAAAGTACTGAGGAAGTAGATTCTATTCCCATTTCTTTTTCTTCTCCATTTATCTTTAGCCACCTATTAAACTCATCAATTTATTTATTTTTACTAGCTTTAAGTTTTATTCTGTTGGTCATGCTCTCTTTCTCAGGGGTGGGGGTTGATTTGTTTTCAATCCTATTTTTTTTGTAAAAATTGATCTATTTGTATGGAATGATTACAATAAAATCAATAAAATTAAAAAAAAAAAAGAAGTGACAAAATCATAAATCAGATGGCTGTTGATTTCTTATGGTCTTTAATATATGTTTTCCACTGTAATATTGGCAAAAGACTGGGAGTAATTATATTATGGTCACTGATTCTGCTGATACAATTACTTCCATGAAATGACTTTATTGCTGAAAAATGCAAAATCCACAGGGACACCTCCTTGACATGTTTTGCTAAAACAAGCATTTGTCACATTCTTGTAGTTGTGTTACACTATTATTATACCCATCCTTAACATAGTACCACCTAACTTGTATCATCCAATTCAGGTTCACAGCTATTCCATGCATCATTGGGCTTAAGGCAGGAAACACCTCAGGATGGGGAGCCATCCCATTGGCAGGCCCACTGACAAACACATCAGAACTCACGCTCTCACTTATGGTCACGGAATTCAACTTACATGTCCTTGGGATGTGGCAGAAAAACCCATGAAGAACACACAGGGAGACATGGTTAGAATGTACAAATTTCACACACATATCTCCGGACAGAATTCAATCTCAGGAGAAATGGATCCATGAGGCAACAGCGTTAACCACTTTGCAAAGGTGTTTTCACCATTTAAAACAGATCTTGAAATATCATCGATAACCTATGCAGTTATCACTTATCTGTTACATGGTTGGAATTACATACCCTGATGTTTTTATTCATTTTGTAAAGTACAAATACAATGTAACAATGTAAGTACACTTGTTTTTGGATCAGTGATAAATTGTTACATTGTAATTATATAAACTGTGGACTAACAATGACAACTGAGTACTTAACTATAGGGCTACTTTGTATTACACATTAAGTATGGAGCAATAACTCATAGTTACACAGTACTTACACAGGTAATTACATAATAAATACAGTGTAATTATGGCCAGTGTAAAGTGTTACCATTATTTGGTCATTTAAACAAACATAAAAAAATATACCTTAGCTCAAAGCAGATGACAGTAAACATGTAACTGCTTGGTATGGCAATATGCCTTATGTTCTCTTTTGTTATTTATAAATTATCGTCATACAAATATCAAAAGCTGATAAAGTTTGCAGAAGATGCAAACTAGGCAAAATTATAGATAATCTTTAATTAGCAGAGACATTATAGCTGTGCCTGGAAAAGATGAAGATTTTTGCTAATTTGTGGTAGACAAAATAAATGTAGCTAAACGTAAATGTAAAAAAACATAAACAGTGGGGGGTTTGAAACTAAGAAACTATTTGTATGAGAATTAGTTTGGGGTCGTAGTGAAATCCTTCTCAATTTATCAAATGAAAATTAAGCAGTAACATAATTAAAGTGTTCCAGTTATGAAGGAAGTTAGTGCAGTTCAAGGGTATAGGGTCACAGATGAAAGCTAGTGAGGATGAATCTTTGAACAAATGTTACAAAACCTTTCTTCTCTTAACAAGACACATGGACTATGTTTATTACTACTGTGGTAGATAGTTATATTTAGGGTAACTTTAAAATTTGGCCTGATAATTATTTTGGGTAAGGCAGCTAAACAGGGCAGATGAACTTTTGTGCTGACCAGCCAGTACCAATTTTGTAAAACTGTGTTGGAAAGACTATATTTACAAGTTAAATCTACTCTGCATCAAACAATTATTGATTTTTTAAATTTTATTTGAAGAAAACAACATTACATAAAATCAAGTCAAACTTAACGAAACAGAATTCAACCTGATAGAAAGAGAGGAGTTTCAACAGCATGGGCATAAATACTTTTTCTAATATTTTAGTACTAGGGTGTTGTACCGTGTTAGCCATTATGAATGTAGAGAAAAGCCAAGCAAAATGACACCTTTTATTGACAAACTAAAAAGATTGCAAAATGCAAGCTTTCGAGGCAACTCAGACCCTTTCTTCAGGGATGATGTAATCATTACCACTACATCTTGCCTGAAGAAGGGGCCTGAGTTACCCTGAAAGGTTGCATATTGTAATCTTTTTAGTTAACCAATAAAAGGTGTCATTTTGCTTGGCTTTTCTCTAATATTTTATTAATTAGATATTGCCATATTTTAAAAAAAGTTATGAACAGATCCTGTAAGAGAGATTTTGATTATTTCCAAATTCAGATAGTATAGAGAATCAATTACCCACTGACTTGTAAAAGGTTAGTAGTGTGGTGTAGGCAATTACAATCAATTTGTCATTCTCCACTTTAAGCCCATCTGGGAGAACACCAAACGCAGCTGGTAATTGTTTTGGAGTGATTGTGACACCAAGGCTGTCTGATAGGCATTCAAAGATTTATGTCCAAAATGATGTTAATTTGGTACTCTTCCAAAACAGGTGGCCCAGTGAGGCTGAAGCAAGATCACAGCATTTGCAGGTTGGATCTTGCCCTGGATACATTTTGTACAATTTTAAACAAGATAAATGTGAACGATAAAAGACTTTAAATTGAATGATTGAATGCTTTGTACATATGAAGCTATAGCACATTCGATGCACTGCTGCCTTCCATTCCTTTTCTAAACTATTAAGTGAAAGATCCTTTCCCCACCATACCCTAGGATGTTTGAAAGGTAAAGACTTTAATACTGTATGTCTCATGGTGCAGGTCCAGCTCCATGCTCCCTCTTCTCATTTGGGAGCTTCTTGAACTGGGATGTGTACAAATGTGTGATATGTACAAATGAGGACACCACATGAAGAATGGGGAAGGTGCAAAGTGCTCAAGTGCTTTTATGAAAAACAACTCAAAATCAAAGTGTTTCAAAAGTGCAGCGTTCCAAACTATCAATAAATAAATAATCCATTAAAAAAGTGTTCTTGTGGAGTTTAAAATCAATAAAGAGAAAAATCTGTTAAAAATGAGGTTAAAACAACACAGTGCAGGAAACTCATTAAAACTCGGCAAATCCTGGTGCCTACCTTTAAAATTGATGTCTCTCCTATTCTGACCTCACAGCCCAAAAGGACAACCGTCTCTTTCGGTTGGTGTCCCTTGCCGCCAATCCCATGGCACTGGCGCTCTTATATTTCCACCGCTACCAATCCAGGCTCCACCCGGCAAAAACACCCCAAAGCATGATGGTCGCTCCTGCTCCCAAAACGCTCAACAAGTGCGAACCACAGCCATGGCCATTCTCTCCTCCTAGGACTTCACTTTCATCCACCTGCTTACACTCTGTTCACTGGCTTGTTTCCTCTTTCTCTTTCTTCTGCCTGCTTTTTCTCCCATTTTTCATCCTCCATTCTCTTTTCTTGCCTTCTTTATTTTTCTTTCTCAATCCTAATTCTCCTCCTAGTACTCACGATTCCTGTTTTAAAATGGGGATGTGGCACAGTTGTGATGATTAGCAGATCCCAGCGCCAATTAGGATCACGGATGATCCCATACCTGTGCACTTAGTGTAGTGCTGCCATCTCCCGTATCTGTCTGATTCTTCAAGACTGATCAATACTTCTCCTGGAATAGGAATGGGTGAAAGGTGTGGAAAGTTGGGTAGGTTTCTTTTAGCAAAATTTCTGAATTTAAAGTAGTTGAAAAGTTGTGTTGCTGGGAAGTTAAATTTTAAGTATAATTGTTCATAAGATGCAAAAACATTATCTATATACAATTCTGTAAGTGTTTTAATCCCAAATGTTTTCCAAACAATAAGTACTGTATAGGTTTGAGAGGATTGAAAAAAATGATTATCATGCATAAGTGCAACAGATAAAAGCTTCTCTGCCTTGAAGTACACCCTGCATTAGTTCCATATTCTGTGTGATTGATGAACAATCAGATTGTTAGTATATTTTTGATAATTAGTATTTACTGGAGCACAGAGCAAGGCATATAAAGAAGTACAGCAAATTTTACTTCTATTGCAGATAAGGCTTGTGTATATTCATAATTCTGTGTCAATTTCCAGGTCTTTACAGCTTATATAATTGTCACAAAGTAATAAAATTGAAAGTTGGGTAGTGCCATGACACCTTCTGCTTCAGGTCTTTGTAGTGCCTCATTTGGAGACCTGGGGCCTCATTCATAACACAGTGCGTAGAATTCACACTAAAACTTGGCATACAGACAACAGTGGAAATGTGCATCTGAACAAAAAAATTCAGACACACAAAACCGTGCGTTTGCCAACTTCTACACACTTCAGGTCCATAAATCCTGGTCAGCGTGAAAAGTAACACACATGTACGCACCTGCTGTTCCACCCCGACTCCTCCCAGAATTATGCCTCTTTGAATATGCAAATCAATATAAATAGCCCATTATGTTCAGTGTTTTATGAAAAGACAGTGGCAAAAGCATGGGGAAAAGAAAAAAAAAACTTCAGCAAATATGAAGTGGAGGCAAGGAAAAACATACTATTCATTGGCTTAAGCAGTGGTGTAAACAACAAAAGGAAGTTGATCGAGTGATACAGAGTGGCGGCGACACTCGAAAGTTCAAGTTCAGAAAGTCACACAGTGCCCGAAATAAAAAACAAGTGGTCAGATATCAAAGTCACAGTGAAAAGGTGAGTTGTAACCCACCGTCTGAGTGTCATACAGAAGCATATTAGGGTACCAAGAAAAGAATAAATTAGGGACACAGTGAAGAAAAAAAGTTCAAAATGTCAACTTTAATCTCAAAAATTCCACTTTAATCTTGTAGTTTATTTTGTCATTAAAGCATGTTAAATGCTTTATATTCTATGTAATCTATGTGTGTGAATCACTATGTGCTTCTTAAATGGGCTTTCTCTTTAGTAGACAGGAGCACGCAGGCACTTACTCCACATAGAATAAATTACATTCATGAAATTACAGCTCTGTGTTAGGGTTGGACAATGGATGGATGGATGAACATTTAAGAATACTAAAATGTATACTTGATATGATGTTCATGAGGAAATGCATTAAGGCATGTATTAAACATGGCGGCATGGTGGCGCAGTGGTAGCGATGAGCTGGCACCCCATCCAGGGATTGTTCCTGCCTCCTGCAAGATGTTTGCTGGGACACACGAGACCCTCAATGAAATAATTTATTGCAGCAGTACTATGTTGGTCAAACGTACTAACCCCCAATTCCTGTCCTACCATTTCCTTTCTCCATGTAACCAACTGCCAAGCAATAAGCTCTGTAATAAATGTCAAACCAGCTGTAAGCTTAGAATGCAGATTCTTCAAAACTTTTAAGGAACATTGAAAAATTGTCATAATACATGTTTAATTATTCCATCCATCTAGGATCGTACCAGTCCCAGCAAGCATACAAAATTTGCTCTACCAAATGTCTAAGGAGGATTGACTGGGATACACTTTTAAGTGTGGAGACAGTTGAGGAGCAGTGGAATAGGTTTTAAAATGTTTTACTTATAATGTAGGACAAGTACATACCTAAATTTGAGGTAAGTAGGAAATTTAAAAAAACGCTGCAGTAGGTTAATAAAGATTGAAAAAGAAGCTGCAAAGAAAAAAAACAGCTGTATAAGGTGTATTAGACTAATAACTCCTTTGTGAATTGTAATGTATGATGTATGAGAACAAGGGGACAACCGTTAAGAAGGGTAATAGGGAAGCTAAATGGCAGATACAGAGGAATACAGAAGAAGGGCGAAAGATGACCCAAAGAAATTCTTTCAGTATTCTGGTAGTAAAAGAACAGTCAAGAAGAAGGTGAAGTGCATGAGGAATAGTAAAAGGGAATTAAAAATCCAGTCAGTGAAATAGCAAATGCTCTAAACTCACATTGTTCTATGGTGTTCACATGTGAGGAAGTGGATAACCTTCCACCAGTAAAAGGGACTACTAAGGAGATATTGATTGATTTGGAAATTATAAAGGGAGAAGTACTGCTCAGATTAAACAGGCTGAAATCAAACAAATCACCAGGACCAGATATTTACCCTCTAGTTCTTAAAAAGGCATATATATCCTTGACACATATTTTCAGCAAGTCACTACACACTGGCAAAATTCCAAAGGACTGGAAAATGGCCTATATTATTCCATTATATAAAGAGGGTGACCAGGCAGATTCAAGTAACTATAGACCAGTAAGCTTAACACTAGAATCCCTGAAGCCTACGGAAAAAAATTGTAATCCCAGCCCACCTTAAATCACTTCGCACCTCTCCATCAGTGTCTTTTGTTTTGTAAATGTGTCGATCAGCACAAGCAGCAAGCAGCCTACTGTCCCATCCCCCGCCTTGATGGAACTCAACTCGGGCAAAAAGTTCTCCTAGCTTAAGCCAAGACTCCTTATCTGTGTGTGAGGTCCCTGGAGTTGTATAGGGTAGATAATACAGTATATCGTTATTTGGAATACATGCACTTCATGTGTGTTCAGTGTCTACAAAGATCTGGATAAGTGTAGGATGAAAGGAAATGCAAGGCAAGAATTGCTGAACACATACCTAAAGCAGAAACATTTTCTATGTTATACTAATAATGACGTGAAGTGTATAATGTGTGAAGACTTTAGTCCAAATATCAAATAAACTTGTGCGCTTTTATTCAGGAATATAAAGATAATACGTATTCTTGGATGGTGCAGAGGCAAGAACTGCTGCCTTATAACCAAAAGGCACCAGTTCAAGTCCCGGCGCTCCACATCTTGAGTAGTGAGGTGCTGTTATTATTATTACTATAATAAAAACATACATTTGATTTGAGTGTGCAACACCCGGTGAAAATTTTGGCTACTTGTAAAAGCATTTTTTTAAATTATAATTCAGTTTTATTCTCTCAGTGACGTTCACGTGGTACAACGAACTTGCCTCTCCCTCTGAATTGATGGCATTTATCTCCATTCTTTTCACAAGAGCAGCGATGATCACAGTTAGTACTGTGGTTGATGCCTGCTCAGGATTATTTGTTGTACTGGCAATCAAAGATATGATGTCCCGTGACCGCCATCAGACTGGACAAAGGCAGAACAATAACAACAGACATCTTCTTCACTATGTTTTCGCTGGCTAATAGATTGCTGCACTGCAACGCAACTCTGCTTAGCACCATAAGTAAAATGGGACTTCTACCTATTTTCTACCATCAAACACTAATTTATCACACAACACTTTGCATTCAGATTCTACAGCAGTTGCTTTTTTGTATGCAGCGGATGGCAATTGCCCTACTTCTTCAATACGAGTTGTAAACATTTGCTTATCTTCTTCGTAGTGAGCACCAAGTACTTTGATTTTATCCTCAATTTTGCTTATATTTTCCTGTAGTTTTTCATCCATTTTTGCTATTTTGTTTAGGTTTACATCAAAGTTATTGCTTAAACGTACCTCCTGATCTTTTATATCCTGAAGTAGCTTGTCTTATCTGATGTCTGTTCTGTTGTGTATTCACGCTATATCCTATATCCTTTGTATCATTCCCCCAAAGAGTGTGGTAATCAGTACCTTTAGCTCAGATGGCTTGTTTTCATTTTCTCCATGCTCCCAAGGCGAAATTCATATACTGTTACAGTTGATGTGGTTTACTCACACGGGGTATTGGTAGTAGATGACAGTGGAGATAAAGAGGCCATACTCTGTTCTGATATCCTGCCTGAGATTGGCAGGTTTTCATTGCCTACCTTACTTGCAGTTTTGCTCCCACATTCACTGTCGGCTGTAGTAGATTCTGAATTATGAGGTCCTGGGTGATCTGTTCCTTTACGTGACTCTTCTAACTGAATCTGTGGCAGGTCATAATGTGAAATTGAGACCGGCTTAAACTTTGATGAAACTCTAGTTGCCTTTTTCTTCTCTTTCTGACCCTCTGGTCTCCTGCTCATGTATTTATATACTTGTAATTAAATCCTCTTGGGTTGATTAATTACAGGATATCTTGAATAGATAATAAAAAAGCTAAATAACTCTGCTGCCAGCAGAGCACTGTCTCAGACTTCCATCTCTCACAATGGATACAACCAACCTGTTGATTTTGATAGTCTGATTTTATAACCCTGCAGTGGGCTGATGCCCTGCCCAGGGTTTGTCTCCTGCCTTGTGCCCTGTGTTGGCTAGGATTGGCTCCAGCAGACCCCAGTGACCCTGTAGTTAGGATACAGCAGGTTGGATAATGGATGGATGGATTTTATAACCTTTTACATGAAGCTTGTTGCTACATGATAAAGAGTAAAATATAGTATCCACACAATACATGCTAGGCATTGAGTAAACAGTACTTTTTGAAAAAATGTATTGACTCTTTGTCTATTTTTCTTAATAGGCTAGTACAACGATCCAAATAACCACTGATGATATAGATTGGACTGTGACACTGCACACAAATGACAGTGTCACATCAGTGGATAGACCATCATTGTCTCAAAATGAAGAAAGAGTAAGTGATGCACAATTAACAGATCAATGCATAACATCTATTCTCAGTGTGTCAATGTCAAAACTGTTGCCAAACTCTGAAGACCCGTACCACCTTCATAATGAGTACAAAGTCCTAATTCAGACACAGTGTTGTATGGCATTTAACCAATGAGTAATACAGAGTGAAAATCTACTATATGATTAGCGTACTGAATTTTATCGATGAAATATGTGAACCATACATTTCATAAAACACCAATGGCAACAAAGTAACTAAACCAGCTGTAAAGATTATTGTTTAAGGTGATCAAATAAACAAACATAATGTTGACACAGCCATTCATTCAATGCAAAATGCAAGCACATCTGTGCAATAATTTGAGGGAATACTTCCTGCTATTGCAGAATTTAACTGCAGCATGAATTTTACAGATCTCATATACAAAAAGTTGTATAGCATAACTTCCAATTCTGACATGGCTAACTTGTTCCATTTACAGAACAGTATCAATCGTAGGAATGTCTCTACAAGTGCATTAGGAGAACATGTCAGATCATAGTAGAAAGCAGTTATGTTAGCACAAACAAGATGTCCATAGCTTAAAAGTAGCATTTCACAGTGAGGAACAGATTAGAAAAAGTCATAGACACGACAATACAGTCGACTTGGTCTTGAGTTACCACAGTGGCTTGTGTAAGTTGTCACTTCTTGAAAGAAATTTTTAAGATTCTTCAATGGAGGGTGATGGCAAGAGAACATGCTGTTAATGGAAACATAAAATGTTATATTTCAAATTTACAAGATGAATCAAATAGGTTCAATCTTTTTAAAACAATGATCAACGAAGAACTGATGAAATGGATCAATGTTCACAGATTCAAGGTACATTATTATCAGAGAAAGAAGATTGAATAGTAGTATTTGCCTTTGATAAGTCCAATGGTATATTTAAATCAGTCAAAAAATATTATTCAACCTACAAGGAGATAATAATACAACAGTTAAGTTCATCATTAGATATTGGTTTTTTTTGTACATAAGAATCATGTTCTGAATCTCTGTTTGTCACTTAGTATAGTAATTGTTATTTCCCTAATCCCATGTTTACACCTCTGTTTAGGTGAAAGGTAATGCAATAGTTACAGTGCTGCAACACTGTGCATATAACAAATTATGTAATACCTCAGTTTATGTACAAACCTTCACAGCACGGTATTTTATATATGTTTAAAACTGGCTATAGTGTCAATTATTGAAATTAAATATTAGTACGGATACACAACAGCTCAGTTAGTTGTCTTATGTTTTTGATCATTGTTTATTTGTACAAGTATCTTTCGTATGTATATTCTTAAAGTACTTCTTTACCCTTTAGTATTTTCATGATTTGTGTTAATGCTTCTACTGTAAATGTAAAATCTTTGTTATAGACGTTGTGTGTTATCTTTGAAACATTCTGCTATTCTTAACACTAATATGATTTTCTTATGTGATATTAATGTTCCCAAATTCCCTAATTTTCTAACAATACAGCCATCTTCTTTTTCTCCTTGTGATCACCTAAATCATGATGAAGCACCTCGTAAATAGTCTTAAGAACTGTTTTTGCATGCTTACACACCAGGTACACCCACTGCACAGAGAATATCTTTTAAGGCAATTTGTCAACAATGATATCTGGACAACTCTCACCTAAGTGATCTGCCGAAAAGACAAAGAGACAGATTTTTGTATTGTCATTTTTTTGTACAACCTTACTTAACTTCTCCCTTAGCAATACTTTGTTGCGACTATTGACAAGTGTTTACTTATGAGTAACACAATCATTTGCAAACCTCTCTATTGTATTTGAGTTGCAATCACATGCTTCTGTGCAGTTAAATTTTCTTCCACAGCTGTTATGTTTTGGTACAATGGATTTTGGTTTCTCATTGTCAAATTGTTTCACCAATATTATCCCTCCTGCAACTATTTTTTTCTAACATAATACTGACGTATGACATTCTTTAATATGAGGTGCCGTTTAAGACATAAATTATTCTCAACTGTACATACACTATATAGTGAAACTCTTACACTGAAATACTGAAACTTTTACACTATACACTGAATCGCATACACTGCATGCTGAAATGCATATTGAAACATTATGAAATGCATACTGAAAATTATATACTGTGATGCATACAGTACATACTGACATGCAAACACTGTACCTTGAACCACTTACATTATGTACTGAAACACATGCATGGTATATTAAAATGCGTACACTGCATATTGAAATGCTTAGACTATATATTGAATTGCATTCACTGTACACTGAAACTCATACACCATATATTGAAATGCAAGCACTGCATACTGAAATGCTTGCATATGTAATGAATCACATACACATTGTATTGAAATGAATAAGCTCTAAACTGAAAGGCACACCCTTTGCTGTGAAACCCATATACTGTATACTAAAACTATTGCACTTTATACTGTAATATGTGGTTTAATTAGTCTACCCACTGAGATCGAGTAAAAACATTCCTTTCTAAAGAAGGGCGCCATTCTGGAATGTGGTGACCAAGAGGTAAATTGATGGCTTAGTTTTTTGGTTTTGATTTATTAAACACATTTTTTTTAAAAAACTGCAAAATTCCTTAGTGGTGGAGAGAAACTAGAGACAGCTCAACAAATTAAAATGTTTTAATTGATATTTATGTCTATGAAGCATTATTCAGACAATGTTGAAATATGCCACAGAAGTTAGGCTTATCTTCTCATAAAATAATTTAACATGAACACAAAGGCAGTAAAATGAACATAGGAAACAAAGTATTTGTGTTTTCATCTGGCCTTTAAATAGTGCTGATGAATGGATCACACTTCTCAGACAGCACTAGTGAGTCAAGGGTGAAGAAAGGTACTTATTTGCAGCACCTTATTTCCAGGGTTACTTATTCACTGCTCCATATTCAATTTCATCCAGCTAATTCTGACACTTTGTACAAACTTTGTCAAGCTGCAGTTGAGCTTTTCCTGGCCCCACGTGGGTAATTGGGTCAAAAGGACTGGCAAATTTGGCACACTCCTATATCTAATGAATGGGATGCACTGTGATGGGATGGCAAGAAAAAATGGTATCCTAGGAAGTGTGTAATGGGCCAAATTTTCAGAAAGTGGATGTACACAGCCAATCCTTTTAACAAGAAAATCCCATTTTCAACTTATTATGTTCTATTATTTCCTATATGTGAGTCACTTGGACAATTTGTAGAGTTATAGTAAAAAAATGTGTATTTGGTTTTCAAACCATTCTTTTCTTTTCACATAGTGACATGAAATTAGACTCTTCATTGATGTTTAACTGCTCATAATATAAAAACTGAAACAAATAATAAAATATACAGATGTTAACTACATTTAATTCCTTAAGCAGAAACATTGACAACCTTTAAGAATGAGATTTTGGACAGCTTAGCTGTTAGCCAAACAAAGAAGGTTGATGGACTGAATGGTCTTCTCTTAAGTTCTTGACATATGTTTTTTTTTTTTTGTTTTTGTTCTTTATTTTGCCTTTATACAATTTCTTGTATTAGGAATTTATTACTTTTCGCATACCCCTTGGGGTCAGAGTGCAGGGTCAGCCATTGTACAGCGCCCCTGGAGCAATTACAGGTTAAGGGTCTTGCTCAAGGGCCCAGCATTGTAGGATCTCTTTTTGGCAGTGACGGGGATTCGAACTGGCAACCTTCTGGATACCAGCACAGATCCTTAGCCTCAGAGCCACCACTCCGCCCCATGTAAATGCCATTTCTATAAACTATGTAATTGTCTATAAGAAGTATTAATCATACCTTTGTATGCAATAAGTATGTGCTCCAAAATATTGCAGTTAAGCAGGACATGGAGCAACAGTTTCCTGACCATACTGTTACATGCAGTTACAACAAACTGAGTTAAAAAAGTTTATCATGTTAAATATGAGTAAAGTACATAAGAAACATCAGTTTGGTTTCATATGTTAATTATATTTGTTATTTGGTCTATGTAATGTAACAATGTTCTTTAAATTGTATGAAACAAGTTACAGTATGAGTGGTTAAACATATCAGAATCTTTGGTCCTGCTTGAAGTGGCATTTAAAGAGTTCACCACTTTAATATACATCCATCCATATCATTGTTAAACAAATACATTAGGGGAAAAATATTTTAAAAATCTAGAACTAAAACAGTCAGTAGGATTTCCTGGGTTGTCTTCTCTGGGTAAATTGATTTGATGCATTAGATGTCTCAATGTTTTCTCTGAGGTAAAGACTTGATATTAAATTGCCTCATTTAATTAATTATACTTTCGAGTATATTATACTTTCAAGGAATTCTGTGAATTGAGTGTAAACTTGTGTTGGGATGGATAAAATAAAATTCCATTTCTCAGACTTACAGTTTGTTTAGTAATTTCTATATTGAAATGCTATATTGGTACAAACCAGTAGCCATAACATTCAACACTGAAATCCATTTTCTGTGTTTCCTCCACTTATCAACTGATAATCAGTGACATTTTTATGATGGACAAAGAGAATTAAACAACCCTGGCAGTGGACACATGGTCACTACACCTTAAACACTGAAGGATGTTCTTAAACCAGGAGCCAAAATGGAACACTTTTCAAAATGACTTTTCAGTTGAGATCATAAAGGTTTTACTCGTTAAACTTTTTCAAACAATCGTGCCTGTTTAATTATTCTAATTAACAAAATTATATTAACAAAATATATATATAAACTGAAGTTGCACAATATATATGATATTCTCTTCTCTTCCAAATCTCAACAACTATTTCTTATAATATTTGAGCAGCAATCATCCATGTTGAAGGACATGGAAAGTGCAAGTCATTGTATGGACAAAAAAAAAAAAATTATTTTCAGGAAAAATATGTAAACTTTCAGCACTAGAAAGGAGCATAAAGATGTTACGGTTATAGTTATGCTATGGCTATAGTTATGAAGTTAAAAGACAGCAAAGACTGTGATGATTAAGAACAAAGGGGAAAGAGTTTAGAGCCTTTTACATTCACGTTTCACAAATCTAAAATATGGAGACATCTCTCCCACGTACAAGAGATAAACTAGGAATTTGTGTTTTTACATTAATCACTTGAAACAAAGTGTTGTCATCACAAACATATATACTGTAGGTATATATACTCACAAATACACACACTATATTTAAGTAAACTACTTTTATAAATCATGAAATGTTAACCTTCAACTAAAGTGCTGTTTGGGAACTTACATAACTTGCTTTGGGCCAGGCAAAAGTAAGCAAAATTAAGCAAAACTAGGATCTGTCTTTTATCAAAAAACTGGGTTGGCCCAAGTTTTTTTAATCCTTTAAAGTGCCATTCAAATATCACAGTGCATAACATTCATTAGACATAGGAGTTGGCCTATTATGCTAGTCCTTTTGACCCAGGTACCAACATTGGATTTGGAAAAGCTCAACTGCAGCATGACAGAGTTTGCACAAACCGTCAGAATTAGCTGGCTAGAACTGAATTTTACTGTCCTTTCATTTTACTGCCCTTGTGTTTATGTTAAATTCTTTTACAAGAAGATAAACCTGTGACAGACTTCAATATCACAAATCAGAAAATGCAAAAACAAATTGAATATGCAAAAACAAATCAGAAACAACAAATCCAAATGGAATGACACATAAACAAAATGACGACTGCACAAACAAACTGAGAAGCATGAAAAGAAAAAGAGCAGTGCATAACCCAAATGGAAGCAGATTAAACAGTGAAAGCGAAATGTACATCACAATCCATGTTCAACATGTGTTGTTGTGGAAGCGAGAACACTGAAAGGTAAAAGAGATCTCTTATCATTTTCAGGTATTTTTATGTACTTTAGCATAAAAGGTAATGTTTGTATAACTTTGAGCAATCTCGGCCAAAGCAGTGGCAGAGCCAACTGGGGTTTCACGAGTAAATGGGGTTGTATCTGATAGAAATCTAACTTGTCTACTGCAAGCATGAATTTGATGTCTCGATATCAGATATAATAGTTTGATCTAAAATCAGCCAACTAACAAATTGTGTTAAAAAAAAAACTCAGTTGTCTCATGTGTCACAGTTGATTGCTTTTAGTTTGCTATGTGTGTCCTGAAGCACTCTGGTGTCATATGAGTATTTGCTTACCATCATGCTTTCAGCATTACATATGGTTTTCTAACAGTCAGTAAAGGACTGACAAACTTGTGTGTATAATTCTTTAAATAGATCTCCAGCAGGTATGCAAAAGTTTTATGTCCAATCATTAAAAAATATCTAAATATACAGGAGACATTCTGCTTTACTGTACCCCGTAATTGATTTGTGACGTACTGCCACCTCGCTTCTCTTTTTCTTTTCTGTTTAACCTGAGGCTTTGCTGGATTTGTGGTAGCATTTAAAAGAGTGACCAGACTAAAGTATTAAGACAGACATGAAAGACTTTGGGATTTAACATAAACCTCTCATACACTAAAAGGAATGTCTGGCTCTTTTCATGCTTACTTTCTAAATATGGTGATATCAAATACTGAAAGTGGTTATGACTAAGTATACAGCAGAGTACCTGAATCAGACTGGATCTGGGACCAAAATTATCAAAAACTGCTATGGGTGACTCCACAAAGTGAAATAGTATTTTGTTTCATCCACAAATAATACGCAGTAATGACACTACAGTAATCCCTCCTCGATCGCGGGGGTTGCGTTCCAGAACCCCCCGCGAAAGGTGAAAATCCGCGAAGTAGAAACCATATGTTTATATGGTTATTTTTATATTGTCATGCTTGGGTCACAGATTTGCACAGAAACACAGGAGGTTGTAGAGAGACAGGAACTTTATTCAAACACTGCAAACAAACATTTGTCTCTTTTTCAAAAGTTTAAACTGTGCTCCATGACAAGACAGAGATGACAGTTCCATCTCACAATTAAAAGAATGCAAACATATCTTCCTGTTCAAAGGAGTGCGTGTAAGGAGCAGAGAATGTCAGAGAGAGAGAGAAAAGCAAACAAATCAATAGGGCTGTTTGGCTTTTAAGTATGCAAAGCACCGCCGCACAAAGCAGTTGCAAGGAAGGCAGCAGCTCACACCCCCTCTGTCAGGAGAAGAGAATGTCAGAGAGAGAGAGAGAGAGACAGATAAAAACAAACAATCAAAAATCAATACGTGCCCTTCAAGCTTTTAAGTATGCAAAGCACCGTGCAGCATGTCGCTTCACAAAGCAGCTGCACAGAAGGGAGCAACATGAAGGTAATCTTTCAGCATTTTTAGACGAGCGTCCATATCGTCTAGGTGTGCAAACAGCCCCCCTGCTCACACCCACTTCCGTCAGGAGAAGAGAATGTCAGAGCAAGAGAGAGAGAGAGAAAAGTAAAAATCAATAAGTGCTGTTTGATCTTTTAAGTATGCGAAGCACCGTGCAGGAAGCATATCGCTTGATAAAGCAGCCATATGTAAGCCCAGCAAAGAAGAGAGCAATGTGAAGGTAATCTTTCAGCATTTTTTGAGAAGTGGCCGTATCCTCTAGGGGTGCGAAGAGCCTCCGTGCTCACAATATATTTGAGGAGTTTTATTTAATAGGTAACACGCGCTCTGGTTGGGTAGCTTCTCACCCATCTGCCAATAGTGTCCCTTGTATGAAATCAACCGGGCAAACCAACTGAGGAAGCATGTACCAGAAATTAAAAGACCCATTGTCCGCAGAAATCCACGAACCAGCAAAAAATCCACGATATATATTTAAATATGCTTACATATAAAATCTGCGATAGAGTGAAGCCGCGAAAGTCGAAGCGCGATATATCGAGGGATTACTGTATTACATTGTTCTGGGTCCGAATGTGAGAGGGACATGTTCCTCCGGTGGACGCACACTGAGTACCTATGAGTAGCGGGTACAAGGAAGTGCAGACACAGCACTTTCAACCCCACATTCCCAGACAACTAAAGCTCATCGGTTCTGATGCTTGGCCTCAGAACTGAACGGGGTAAAGAGTGGCATATGGGTTGCCTCTGACCCTGGATGAGTGAAGTGAGAAGGAGCTGTGTGGCATGTATGAGCTGAAGAAGCTAACAGTATTTTTTAGGGCCACATCCTAGAATTCTGGCTTAAAGTGGCTGATTCCATTTCTTCTTCTCTCTCACCCTGGAGTTGTTACAATGCATTTTATGTCCACACCCAATACTGCAACAGCATTGACGTGAAAAGTTAATAATGTAGGAATACAACTTGTCATACAAACACTACATTATGCATGTTAATATAATACATATCAGTAGGGTATAATAATGCCAGTAACAAACGTTTTTCAACAAGGAGTGCTGTCGGCAATAAATTATAGCTTCATTACCAATTAAAAATTACTGAAACATGTTTGTAATACTTTAAACACTGCATGCTCAAAGTTATACAAATGTTATAATTTCTGCTAAAGTACAGTATATAAAAATACCTAAAAAAAATAAGAGATCTCCTTTACCTTTCAGCATTCTCACTTCCCCCATACCACTCATTGAATAGCTTGGATTGAGTCATGATGAACATGTAATTTTCACTGTTTTTTACTCTTTGATTTGGGTTATGCACTGCTCTTTTTGCTTACATGCTTCTCAATTTGTTTGCACAGTCATCATTTTATTTGCATGCTGCTCCACTTGCCTTACTAATAAATAAACTTGTTCCTCCATTATAAATAATAATGAACATATAACAGAAACCATCAATTCATGTGTTTTAAAAATCAGGTTGCAAACAGGTTACCAACTTTGTAAACTAAACTTTTACTATATCCCGTTGGGTATACAAGGCAAGCTGTCTCTTTTATCCTGAGTATGTGGCTTCACAAAAAGTATCTGAAGTGGTTTCATTGAATCAATTTTGTGCATCAAACACACCTCCAACAAAAGTGAATTAAAAATTGTTCTTAATACATAGATTTTAAAACCTTACTATTAATTTTACCTCAACACACTCAAAAAATATTGCTAGCCTGTAAGATATTGCTTCGCTTGTGTTTTTGGTTGCACCCCAGCCATTCAAAGTGCACAAACTAGAGGAAAATAGGGGTGGGTTTTTAGGAAGAGACCCTGTTGGCATAGACTTTTCAGTGGCAGATTTTGCTACTATTCACTACAAACATTTTAGAGTCTATCTTGAAGTTAAAATTCAAACAGAAAGAATAACTTTGGATTTAGAAATATATTTTTGGGGAAATAGTAGTTATTATGAATCACACTGGAGAGATATTCTTCAATTTGCAGAGCTTTCTATAAATACTAAAGATCTATAGTGCAACAAATTATTCTCTTTTTTATCACATATGTGAATACAAATCACCAATAATTTCAGTGTACAATACATGAGAACTTGATAAAGACTGGTACCTAAGTTCTTCTTTTTCTTCTCTGCTTTCATCTCCTCCTTTTCCTCCTCTTTTTCTGGTTAAAGGGAAGCCTTAATTCAAAATCCAGAAAATGTTATATTCTTGGCATATTGAATTCAGGGTTTTTTATCTAGGTGTTTGGCAAGGTTATGGTCCAAAATACTGTTTTTGCCAGGGATGGGGATGCTTCTGCTTTACTTTTGCAGTTTCATTGGCAACACCCAACAAAACTATAAGAATGCATCCAGCATGTACAGTATGTCTTTGGTCTCTTTCATGATTTAATTAAGAATAATGTTTTGATCTTCTTTTTTTTCTGTTTAATTTTTTCCACCTTTTTCATTGCCCTTTTATACCTTAGTTAGAATGATGTGTCACTGTCCTATGTATGTGCGTGATACAGTGGCAGCTATCTTATTTATAACCAAGCCGTATGTTCAGTCAGTATGAGATTTATGTCATTGTGCAATACTTTGGTTCAACTTGAAGAAAAAAAAAATTGTTCATAGTCTGCAGCGATCTGCTCCTCGAGATCACAATAAGCCTGCTGAGCCAGCTCCCAGGGATAATGGATAGTGGTATGATCAAATATAAGTAAGCAAGTCTCAACATCGACATCAGGCTGTAAAGGCAACAATAACTGGAACAGTCACATCAGCCGTACCTTCTGGATGGCCCTGCATGCCTGCTTACACACCTCTGCCTCAGCAAGCTGAGTCCTTTGCTCTCCCAATTGAATTCTGAGTACCTGTAACTCCAATGCCATGATGTGCAACATCTTGGGACTCACTCATCTTGTGAATTTTCACAAAACCTGCCAATTATGCCACTGTAGCAAAAAACACAGACAAGTGTAAAGGTTTGGGGTACCTTTAGGCAAACCCCCTGTATGAATGAAAATAAACATTATAAATGTTTATAAATGTGTTGAAAAAGGGCAAAAAAGACATCTTTATAGACACAAGTGTCAAAGTGACTGCTCCAAGATGGTAACACTTACAGTTAAGTATCAGGCCAGGCAGGAAGAGGCAGGTCCAGGGGGACAGACACCGGAAGTGATATCAGAGGTGGTAGGGGCTGTCAATCCAGTCTGTAGAGGGAGAAAGAGAAGAGACATTAGTAAATAATGCCATCTTGAGGATTGGTGAGGTATTACCACCACCAGAGCCTATAAGCTGTCCCCAGGCGCATGTGTGTGACAACAGTAATGTTTTAACCATCCCCCTTTTTCATTTGTTGTGCTTGACAATCCTGTACCATAACTAAAAGGAGCATCTAACAAAATATCATGTAGATGTAACCCATGAAATTATGCCTGACTTGCTATCAAGGTCTTTTTCCAGAGTAGACTGAATGATCTCTACAGTTGCTCATTTTTATGTAGCTCAAAATGTGGTTAAAAAATCATACCATGGGCAAACATGCATTTTCTACTGTGACTTTTTGTGCTCCCTAAGTTCTTAGAAGAAAACTAACTTCAGTATTATCTACATAATCACAACTTACATGAAAATCTTCAGTCAGTTGTTTTAGTGGGTGGACATTTTGCATACAATAATGTAATACTGTCAAGAATTAACTCAAAGGAGCTAAAATTAGCTTTGCTAAATCTGCTTGAAATGTAGGTGTTTTCTTTGCTTCAGATCTATTCTGTAATTCTCACATTAACTCAGTGTCAATTATTTGCTTTCACCAGCTTTGAACTATCACAAAATTAATGTATTTTTAAAAATTTTAAGATGTGGAATGGCTATTTCAATTTTTGAATCATGTAGTATTGACATATGCAACATATTACCTTTCAGTCAGGTTTTCATTTTCTTCAGAATTATGGAAAGGACTGAAAAATAAAACTTCATGCTTAACTTCTGCTTAACTGGCTTCTGTTTAGATTTATAAAATGATTTCAAAATTGTCCATTAGACTTGTAGTTTTATAAATGGTTTTACTCCTCTTTTAACTCACTGATCACTTACACACCACCCAATTCTGGCAATAAGATGCTGTCTATTTTGCAATGCTTAGAATAAACTAAATCACTACAACTGTAGAGATTTGCTAGAGGACTTATAAACTTTACAAGACTGTGCTAGGCCAACCAATCTGATAAGAGAACCTTTCTCTCTGGTGATACAAATGCTCCTTTATCTGAGATGATTATTCCATTTCCAGGAGACCAGCATGGCATTAGAGCAGTGGCACCAAGTGCCACATCAAGTTAGAACATTAGAATGACTTAGATGAGAACTGGTCATTCAGCCCAACAAACATCACCAGTTCTATCTACTTAATTCCTCAAAATAACATCTAGTCAAGTTTTGACAGTCCCTAAAGTCCTATTGTCTATCACACTACTTGGTAACATACTCCATGTGTCTATGGTTCTCTGTGTGAACAAGAACCTCCTAATTTTTATGCAAAATTCGTTTTGTAGCGTGGAAATCATCACTGCACCCAGTACTCCAGATGAGGCCTGAACACTGCATTATAAAGCTTCAACATAACCTCCTTTGACACGTATTCCACACATGTGCTATATAGCTTAACAGTCTGCTAGCCTTCTTAATGGCTTCAGAACACTTTCTGGAAGTTGATAGTGATGAGTCCACTATGACTCATAAATCCTTCTCACTTTCTGTACTTTTGATATTATCTGGCCCTGGTGATTTGTCTGATTTCAGCCTATTTTTTCCTAGCAGTAATTCTACCTCTACAACTTCAAAATTACTCGTTACCTTCTTAGTGGTCCATATTATGGGTATTGTAAAGACCTTAGTAAAACGTTTAGATCATCTGCTATTTCACCGTCTGTATTTTTAATTGCCCTTTACTATTCCTGATACACTTCATCTGATCCTTGGCTGTTTCTTTCTTTACTAAAATACTGAAAGAGTCTCTTTGTGTCATCCTTCACCTTATTTGCAATATTCTAACTGCCTTTTAGCTTTCCTAATACTCTTCTTATTGGTTTTCTTCATGCTCTCATATGCCCTATGATTAGAATTAGAGTTGTTAGTGTTATTCACCTTATACAACTGTTTTTGCAGCTTCCTTTCCATGTCCTTACTTACCCAATGAAGAGTTTATTTTTTATTTTCTACTAGTTCAAATGTTTGGGATATACCTGTTCTGCATTATGTGTAAAATGTTTTTAAACCTGTTCTACTGCTCATCAAATGTCTCCACACTTAAAAGCTCATCTCAGTTTATCCTCTTTAGATTTTTTCAAAATGTTTTCTACCAAATTTAAACTTAACATCCTCTTTAGATTTTTTCAAAATGTTTCCTACCAAATTTAAACTTAACAGTTTTGTGGTCTTTGCATTTGCACTTTTCCAAAACACTAAGAACTGTATAATACTATGGTCACTTGACCCTAGTAGTTCATTCACCTGTACACCTTTAGTTCTGTCCTGGTTATTACAAAATACTAACTCTAGACAGTCTTCCCCCACGTTGGTGCTTTAACAGACATAGTTAAAAAACAGTCACTGATTATGTCTATAAACTCCTGCTCTTACACAATGTTAGCCCAGTTATTATTTGGGTGGTTAAACTCCCCCATGAGTATAATATCTCCCTGTAAACCTACATTTTTAATATTATTAAAAAGATGCAACTTGAAATTACTCTCAGTATTAAGGGATCTATAGCCTATTTCCTTAATGCTTTCTAGACAAATACAGACATCTTCACTCAGATGTGGGTCATCATCTAACTGAAGAAGACTTGCATTACTGTAATATCATAATTAAGCACCTTAAGCATGATAAAGGTGCTATATAAATGAAATGTATTATTACTATTATTATTATGCTCAGCTACATACACCTCCAGCTCACCTCTTTTATTTTTGATACTTTTAGCATTAGAACAAGCAATTTTTAATTGCACTGAAACTTTGAGTCAGAATTTACGTTACAATATGTGTTTCTTTTTACATCATTGTTCGTCTCCTCATGTACAGTTCTAAACCTGACCTGTCCTAAACTCCCTGCCCTCTATTCCTTAGTTTAACAATCCTCAACTGACCTACTCATATGTCTCACCAACACATTGGTGCCCTTCTGGCTCAAATGTGACCCGTTGCAACGGAACAGCTCCCATTTTTTCCAAAACAAGTCACAATCCCCCATAAACTATATGCTTCTATCCAGCAACAAGATTTCAGCCTCGCATTAAGCCTTCTAGTCTCCTGATCTTACCTGAACTTGTATATGTCACAGATACAACTTTGGAGAAGTATACCTTATCAGTTCTGCTCCTCAGTTTGGCACCTGATACTGAGAAAAGAAACAGAATAGAGGAGGGTTAGTAATAATTTATAAATATCATAGTACTTATGTTTTTGTACAAATGACTAACAAACAGAGATACAGTATGCACAGCTAATCAGCAGCTCTAGTCAGGGTATGGTAGACTAAAGTAGCCTGGATTTAACACTAGAATCCCTGAAGCCTACGAAAAAACTCGTAATCCCAAGCCACCTCAAATTCCTTCACACTTCTCCATCAGTGTCTTTTGTTTTGCAAATGAGTCGATCAGCACAAGCAGCAAGCAGCCTGCTATCCCATCCCCACCACCGATGGAGCTGAGTCTGTTGCAAAATTCTCTATCTGGGAGTGAGGTGCCTGGAGTTGTATAGGGTAAATAATATATCATTATTTGGAATACATACATTTCATGTGTGTTCCATGTCTACAACAATTTGTGTAAGTGTAGGATGAAAGGAAATGTGAGACAAGAAATATATGAATACATACCTAAAGCACAAACTTTTTCCATGTTATACTAATAATGATTTTTTTTATTTGGTTATATTCTTGAATAAAAGTGCACATGTTTATTTAATATTGAACTAAAGTCTTCACACATTATACACTTCACGTCATTATTAGTATAACATGGAAAAAGTTTCTGCTTTAGATATGTGTTCAACAATTCCTGCCTTTCATTTCACCCTACATTTACACAAATCATCGTGATGGAGAGGTGGCCATGATGGAGAGGTGGCCTTGGATTACGAGTTTTTTCGTAGGCTTCAGAGATTCTAGTGTTAAGTAGATAATACAATATGAAAAACATTTGCATGCATTATCTTATTTAAGAATTATTGATTATATCTGCAACCTTATACTTGGTCTGTGAACTGCTCTTGGCCAACCAACTGCGAAGGCCAATATTTAAAAAAAAAAGATATTGCTTTAAATTCCAATTTTCTCCAAATAATCTAATTTAAGGTTTGACACCAAATCTAAACACATATAGGACAATTGCAGTGTGCTATCAGATCAGGCTGATCCTGTGATGATCTGGTTTAGTACCCGTTTATGGTAAGAACAATAACTTTCAGGTTTAGCACTTTTGCATTGTGCCCCAGATGTGAGGACTAGCAGTGGACCAAGATTAAGACTATGTGAAGTTGCAGTGTGCTACTTAGAGTTGGAGAAGGGGAGCAAAATTGCATACTAACTTAGCACATCTCTTGAGCAGGATTTATGGACATTGTACAGTAGGCAATGTTGGAAAATGAATTCCATATGTATCAGACAATTAGTTACACATCAGTAATGAACATGAAAAGCACTAAACTACCATTGAAAAAATATGAAAATATTTTAAATATATATTTGAACAAAAATGTAGGATAGGGCTATTCAATTACAATTTCATTTAGGCCTGATTTTCAAACCATGAAATTTAGCTGGGCCAGACATTTTCAGCAGCCAGAAAATAGCAGGTAATGACAAATTTTAAATCAACCCAAATGAATGTATTTTAAAACAAGTAATGTTTAATCATTGTTTCCCTTTTATATTTGGTCACATCAAAAATGTATAAAAAAACAACAAACAAGCTATAACTGAACAGAATCTGATGTAGTAGCAATACTTTTTTCCACTTTTGAAATAAAAAATAAACATTTTGCTTACATCTGACCCAGGCGCATCTCAAAGTCCATAAAATCAAAAAAGTATGCAGTATTAATATATTTGTTTCCCTTTTGAAATATGAGACCCTCTCACAATTTAAATGTGTGGTCATGACAGGGTTTTTTTTCATAGAGCTTCAACTATTTCATTCACATGGTTTTAATCACTCATATGGCAGAGGTTACATTTGAGTTCCACAACAAAGCCTTTCCTGTTGAAATTGTTTCCACGGTCCCCAGAAAACAACTACCTGAACAAATGTTTAAGAGCAAGGCTCCATGTATGGTGTGATAATGGATTGGTACATTTATTTTAGTGATTTGTCTTTAAAATGTGTTTGTACAGAGTTCTTGGCTGTCAAGTAATGAATTATTAATTATAAGTATTACTATTGTAATTTTTTTACTAAATCTTATTTTCCCTGTTACTTCGTTGATGAGGATGGCACGGTGGTGCAGTGGTAGCGCTGCTGCCTCGCAGTAAGGATATAACCTGGGTTCGCTTCCCGGGTCCTCCCTGCGTGGGTTTCCTCCGGGTGCTCTGGTTTTCTCCCACAGTCCAAAGACATGCAGGTTAGGTGCATTGGCAATCCTAAATTGTCCCTAGTGTGCGCTTGGTGTATGGGTGTGTGTGTGCATGTGCCCTGAGGTGGGGTGGTGCCCTGCCTGGGGATTTGTTTCTGCCTTGCGCCCTGTGTTGGCTGAGATTGGCTTCAGCAGACCCCGTGACCCTGTGTTAGGATATAGCGGGTTGGATAATGACTGACTGACTTTGTTGATGAACCTTTGTTGAAGAATTTATTGGTAACAGAACATAAAGTGTGCAAGCCAAAACGACTGAAGTAACAACTAACAAAGTGGCATTTTTGATACCTTTTCAACAAAGTTTACTGTACGCTGTTAATCACAGTGCACCCCAGTAAAATGACTGTAATACACGTTCAAACTTAAAATGCAGACTTCATCACATCACTGTGCATGACGAAACAGCAGGCAGGCGACTGCTCATACATGTTTACTGATGGACAGGCCAGCATTAGAGGATGCATTAAATCAAAAGAGAAACGGTATGCAAAGATGCGTAAACACAAGGAGAACGGTGACAATCTCACCTTATTGTGCTGTGGCAAATCAGAAGGGACAACTGATTTCCAAAGGACACAGATATATTCATAATGGGCGGATGAATTTCAAATGTTTTGCAAGCCTACCATTTGTTTTGATGATTGGTTGCATCATATTCAGTCCTGTTCGTTATTCTGGCACAAGTGTAACCAGTCTCTCTTTGAAATTCACCATTTGGAATACATGGACATCCCATCAGCAACACTTAGCAAAACTCAGCAAAACTTAAAAAATTTTCCCCGCACACATATACTAGTCTGATATCATTTTCACCGCGACTCCCTCTCTCAGGGATCTGTAAGGAGGAGCCCATACTGACACATATGTTAACGGCACATCCACTTAACAATAAAAAAAATGGCTTTATGCATCTGTTACAATATAATTGGTTTAAAGTTTCAATCATTTCATTTGCAGCTGGCGAACTAAGCAGAAATGATACTCGCCAAAGCCTATCTTTGGTTAAGTTTGAGACCATTTTAGTTGCAGTCTGTCAGGACTATGGGCTAGGCCACTTGGAGTTTGCTTCTGAGATGCATGTGGCCTACAGGCCACCATTTGAACAGGCCTGATATAGGGTTATACTGAATCGAATATAACTAAATATTGCAGAAAAAGACAAGCCATGCATGGAAATATTTATATTGTGTAATATAAGAAAATATATGTCAACTTACATTTAACCATTAGTCTTTAATAAATTGATACAGAATCAGTATCTCTAATTAAATCACTTGTCTGCCAGTTCAGAAAGTGTGCTTCCCAGGAAATAGCTAAAATAATAGTAATGTTACCTTTTGATTCCCTATTTGTTATTGGATAACCTAACATGCATTTAAAATGGTCAGATCCCTTAAAATACATATACTATATTTAAATTACTATACTAAATCATTATAGTTGTTTTTTTATTCATAAAACTAGCATTTCTACTGATATCATATATTTATATATATATATATATATATATATATATATATATATATATATATATATATATATATATATATTTTTTTTTTTTTTTACAAATAATGGGATATGCAATTTTATTTTTTTTGTTATTTTCTGTTCCATTAAGGTTTTTGTCCTTTTTGCTTAAGTAAGAGGGAGGAAACTCCGGATATATTGTGGATCTGAATCAGAGGAAGATTTATAAACATTAAGCTGCTTAAAAAAAACTTTTGTTTCAGAATTTCAATATTCTTGGTCTTCCCTTAAAAGCAATTCAGAATTCAATAGCTCTGCTACATCCAGCACATTTACACAGGGTTTATGAACTCATCTCTACTGTTCTAGGAACAAAACACAAGTTATAGCCCCAGAAACTTGGCAACTACCAGCACCCAAACATGCACATGCAAGTTCTTTAAAGGTTCCCAAATGGTTATTTGACAATGTCAAATTATTTGAAAAACTTTCCACTTTAACATTTTGATAAAATTTTACATTGCTGAGTAATGACCTGGTTGGTAGATGTAACCTTCAAGTAATGTAGCAATAATGCTAAATTGTTTGCTGGGATTAAAAGATGCTGCTAGGTTCTTCCATACTATATTTCTTCACAGTGTCGTGGAGGTATTTTTGTAGGTGTCCTTCAGATCTAATTTGAGATCTCTCACACTATGTATTATATATAGCTTTTGCTCTACTGTGAAGTTTGCCCTGTGAAAGACATTCTTTACAAATATTGTCTAGCCAGCCTCTGACTAGGTATTTTATACGCTTTAGTGACTGTTACATTAATTTGGTTATTAGACAGTGGTGGAAGAACTACTCAAAAATTTGCTGACATAAAAGCAAAAATGTAATCTAATAAAGGCTGAAGTACCCCTTTGACCTTTCTGCTTAAGTAAAAGTAAGAAAGTACTTGCTTGGATATATACATAATGTATTAAAGTAAAAGTACTTGTCGAATATATTCCCCGATTCAGTAGTATAATATAGCATTAGGTGTGCCAACTGAATGTATATTGTTTTAAATACAAAAGCAATACCGGTTGTGCCATTTTAATTAAGAATGATGCAGAATATGTTGATGAAGGCATTAGTTCAATATTATGTGTACATGTTCTGTTTAAAACAATTCCAATAACAAATTGCACAATCAATTAATATAATCTAATATAAATGTGTTTTTGCTGTATTGTATTTGTATGATGAACAACAGGATGATCAATGACAAGAGGTCTCCTTTGCTGATGATGATTTAGCTGTAAACTGAACAAATCATGAATCAGTCGAGACAGTACTTTCACTTAGTTTTAACCATATAAATGAAAGAGGATGACAGCATCATGCATTAAATCAGTCCCTGCTTTAAACTTCTAAATTAAGAGATTCTTAATCTTTTTAATCTGAAAACCCATATTAGAAAATCTGTACCGTACTGGAACCCAAGAAGAGAATTATTATCATAGTGTAGTGACAATGGAGTCATAAAGAGACAAATTACAATGGTCATACAATAAAAAAAGTAAATGTTTTTGTTTAATGCTAAAAATAAACTGCTCAAAAAAATTAAAGGAACAATTTGAAAACACATCAGATCTCAATGGGAAAAAAATCAAGTTGGATATCTATACTGATATGGACTGGGTAATGTGTTAGGAACGAAAGGATGCCACAATGTTTGATGGCAATGAAAATGATCAACCTACAGAGAGCTGAATTCAAAGACACCTCGAAAATCCAAGTGAAAAAGTGATGCGTCAGGCTAGTCCATTTCGCCAAAATTTCATTGCAGCAGCTCAAAATCATACTCAGTAGTTTGTATGGCTTCCAATATTTTCTCACATGATTATTACTAAAAGAGAAAAGTTTAAGACTAGTATATTGTTGAAGCAATACTTCGTATTTGCCTATCCCAGCAACCACAGGGTGAAAGGGTAGGATGCCATGCAATCACAGGGTGAACACACACACACATGCTCACATTAGGGCCAATTCAGCATCACCTATCCTAATCTGCATGCCTGTGGACTGTAGGAGGAATCTAGAACACCAGGAGGATACCCACACTGACATGAGAAGAACATGCAGTCTTCACACAGAGAACACCTGGGGCTTGGACCTAAAAAAACAACTGTATTGTCATTCAAAACAGGAATTGATTTCTGAGGTGTGTCACTGCCAATAGAAATGTTTAGTTTAAGCTTTATTAAAGTTGAGAGAAAGGATTTCTTGGGGTGTGGTTCAAGGATATGATGATTTCTAAAAGCATAGTACCCTAAGTTCTTGTCAATAAGCCGCGGCTTATCTAAGGAAAAAAGTTGTGAAAATGAAAAAATAGAATATCGGCTTATACATAAGTCCGGCTTATACATCCATCGCGGGGGTTGCATTCCAGAGCCACCCGCGAAATAAGAATATCCGCGAAGTAGAAACCATATGTTTATATGGTTATTTTTATATTGTCATGCTTGGGTCACAGATTTGCGCAGAAACACAGGAGGTTGTAGAGAGACAGGAACGTTATTCAAACACTGCAAACAAACATTTGTCTCTTTCAAAAGTTTAAACTGTGCTCCATGACAAGACAGATGACAGTTCAGTCTCACAATTAAAAGAATGCAAACATATCTTCCTCTTCAAAGGAAGAAACAAATCAATATGTCTGTTTGGCTTTTAAGTATGCGAAGCACCGCGGCACAAAGCTGTTGAAGGCGGCAGCTCACACCCCCTCCGTCAGGAGCAGACAAAGAGAGGGAGAGGGAGAGTTTGTTTTTCAGTCAAAAATCAATACGTGCCCTTCGAGCTTTTAAGTATGCGAAGCACTGTGCAGCATGTCTTTTCAGGAATCAGCTTTACAAAAGATAGCAACGTGAAGATAATCTTTCAGCATTTTTAGACAAGCGTCTGTATCGTCTAGGTGTGCAAACAGCCCCCCTGCTCAATCCCCATACGTCAGGATCACAGATAGTCAGCGCAAGATTGACAGAAAAGTAAGCAATCTAGCTTCAGCCATCTGCCAATAGCGTCCCTTGTATGAAATCAACTGGGCAAACCAACTGAGGAAGCATGTACCAGAAATTAAAAGACCCATTGTCCGCAGAAATCCGCGATATATATTTAAATATGCTTACATATAAAATCACAATTTAAATGACCGCTACGCGCTCGTGTTGACTCGGCGACGCCCAGAGCAGAAAGAACGCGCTCCGGCCGCTCCAACCGCGCCATGCGGGGAGTGAGAGAGACGGCAATATCTCACACTCTCTCCTCCCTTAAAGAAATTAAATGGGCGCGAGTGAGACCACTGACCTCCCTCCCTTCTATTAGTTATAGGTTATAGTATGTTCGGCTTATCCATGAGTCCGGCTTATCTATGATACGATTTTATTTTAAAAATTCGTATGATTTTTGGTCTCCGGCTAATACATGAGTCCGGCTTATAGACAAGAACTTAGGGTACTTTGTTAAAATGTAATTAAGCAATGCAGTTCATTTACCTTTTTTTAAACAACATTTAAAGAAATCTTTTTGAAATGAGCTCTACCATTAACAATAATTTTTTTCTAAATGAGTTCACAAATATTTTAAAATATTCCTTCTGCCATTTAACAGTTCAATTAATGGGAAAAAAGATAAATTATTCCTAAAAAATATACTCACTATGTATACTTATAAGGGTGATATGACAATCTTGCTGAACAATTCAGTGAACAGTCCAGTTTGAAATGTTTAACTCTACTGACTAACAATGAATGTCTACTGCTTGTCTCACCTGTTTGATATTTTCTGGTGTTCTTGCAACTCTGGGGGGTTGCCAACCAGGATCCCAAGTTGTTTCGTCGTGTAGTGGGTGCGGCACTGTACCAGTGTATGCTCCCCAACTTGACTTGACTTGACTTGCAGTTTTCAGTGGTTTAAAAAACATGTTTTTCACACTACCAGTTGACTGACATTTATCAAACTACTTTAAAATAGTATGTCAAGAAGAAATTCTTCCTCACCAAGGTATGTTAAACTTAATACAAAGTCTTCTTTGCACTTCAATTGCAGATATAGATAAATGCAGCACATAATGAGGAACCAACCAGTTGTCCATGACCAGTGAAACTTCATTTAGTATAAAACACTGCAACAGCACTATATATACCCAAGCTCTACTGACTCATCCCAAATAACGTTCCAAAAATCATCACATCCTTGATCTGCATCTGCAATTTTCATTTCAACCTTTCAAACTAGTGCCGCAGTCCCTTCATCTCATAAGCTCGTCTGCCTGTCATTTCCTCTTTGCTGTTAATCTTCTCAGTTTGATTGTTTCACTGATTGTGAAATGGAAGGGGGGAATACTTTTTATATTTAAAAAACGAAAGATCTCCATGACATGGCAATGGCATTGTTTCACATACTGCACTGCTGCAGATATTATATTAAATAGGGAGAGGTTTATCACTCAATATAGAACTGGCACTTGGACAAACTTGGTTAATTTTGTCACACATTTATGTGATGACCCATCACAGATTTGTTAATGACCCATAGTTTTAATGTAGTACAACAACCGATTTGCCCACACTAAATTGTCAGACTATGCCACATGAATAATTATAGGTGACTGGAAGAAAACTTGACAAAGTCAGCAAAATATACTTTTTAGATTTGTGAAGGTGCCAAAGAGGAAGGACAGAAATCCTGGCTGGGATAAAGGAAGGATTCCGGCTCTTGTTCAGAAAGCGGACGCCACTTGGTTGTTTCACACAGACGCCACTTGGTTGTTTCACACAGACGCCACTTGGTTGTTTCACAATAATTAAGATTAGGTATATAAGTAGGTTTCACATTTCTGTTATCAGTTTAGCCCTAAAATACTGACTTAACATCAGGGACCTATTTTCTTGACCTTAAGGTTAGTGTTTAGGCGAGGGGAAGACCATCTCAAGTGGAGTCCGCTTTCTGAACAAGACCCAGGATTCCTACCTGGTCAGGAGGCCATAATGGATGGACTGGGTGAACAGGTTTACTAGGAGCATTTGATTCCCCCACACAACAGTTGGCCATGTTCCTCAGGGCTGAACCCAATCAGAACACCTGCAGGGTGGTATGGAAGATGGAGTCTGAAAACGCAACTTGGTTGGGGTTTTTGGGGACTGGCAGAGGATGCTGCCTAGGGGGCGACTGTCCTGGTGTTTGTATGAACCAGAAATGCTTCAGACGAAACAGACAGGAGACCGGAAGCAGTTCCTGAGTCTAGTTTAAAAGAAAGCCCACTGCCTCACCTAAAATCGAGTCAAAAGTCAGGAGGCAGCCGGCAACACTCTTGGAGGAAGCATGAAAGAATTGTGAATGGTATATTTTAGTGGTGCTCTTGTGGAGAAGGTGTTAAAGACAAATACAATCTTTTATTTGAACCTGGAGTTGTGTGTGGTATTGCTGTGTCTATGGTTTGGGATGCAGTGGTGTCCCCGTGTGGTAACAATAGTAATACAGTATTTTGTTTTGGGAGATTTCATATGTATTTGCATTACTGCATCTACTACAATTGTGTACTGCATATGTCCACTTTGGTCCAATTGTACAACTGTACTTCTAGCATTTTGAATTTAATACACTAAGTGACCATTTTTGGAATGAACAGCAATGGTGTTGCATTATTTTAGGTTCTAAACTGTCTGCAATATTGTGGATTGATTATGTAAAAAGTCTTTCCATACATATTGCACCTGAGCATCAAAAGCTATTTTGGAAATCTGAACGGTAGATTATTATTTTTTTTTGTTTGTAATGTGTACATATTAATTTTGCCAACCAAAGATTTCTCCCAATACAAATGATTAGTCTAGATGTTCACATATTTTACAACAAAAAGCAATTGTGAATTAATAAATTGAGTAAAGGAACAACAGACAAAAATGTAAAACTGTTGTGTGTTGCTTACTCAGATTCTTGTAATTTTCTTACATTTTCATTCTAGTCAGTACAGGAGTATAATCATAAACATATTTAATATAAACTGTGTATTATATATAATTCTTCAGTGCGTGCAAGCTTAGTATACACCTTTAAATTACTATTACCGATATTTTAATACCTTCTCTTTTAAACTAATAATAACAATGCATCTCAAGTCATAGAAAAAATGACAGATGATACAATAATTACATTAAATCACAGAAAAGTTGTCTGACAACCTATTATGTATTTGTGTAATAATACAATGCCATTCTCTGTCAATCCATGGAAAAAAATCTAAAAAGTAGTATACTAATAAGATTTCTGTTGCGTATATACCATGTTGCATTCATGAAAACATTTTCCACCTATTATTTGAATCAACTCAAAATGTAAATTACCTAATATTTTAACCCAACTACGACATCAAACTAACACTCTTATTAACAGAAACTCCACTTTTGAATGATAACATGAAGTTAAACTTTATAGGTGATTATTGTGAAACTTTAAACATTGATTGATAAAGAATTTTTAACTATGGACGCATCATCCTTGTAAAATATATAATCTATTTATAATATAATATAATATAATATATAATAATAAAATAACATGGCTATAGTGTCTTTTAAGTCCTGTATAAACCAGAGTAAATGGATTTAGTGAGTAACTATATTGCCCTTTTGCTCAAAACAATCTTTCATAGGCGCATGTAGTATATTATGTAATTTTCAAAAGTGACGTGTTTAAGATATTTTTTCTGCACAATAATGGCAGCATAAGACTTTGCAGCTTTTTTTGCAGTCAACTGAAATAAGGGCTGGTCTTTGTTCACGTTTATTGACAATGTATGTATTTCTGGAAGGACATTGCACATAAGTTCCATAAGTGTTCATGGTAGCAGTGTGGTAGTGGTGTAAAATAAGGAAATGTCTGACAAAATTCTTAAACTGAATATATCGCTCTTTTTCGTTCTTGTGAGAACTATACATCTATTTCAATAAGTTGCAGAGATAGGACAAGAATGTAATAGGTGATGATGGAGGCAGGGATGAAGCCAAATTGAGAGAAGAATCACAAATAATCTACAGTACATGGTTGTACAGTAGCTTCAGTCTTTCACTGGACAAGAAAATAAAAAAGAAACAAACAAACAAAAAAAATACTATTTTCAAACAAAAGAAAAGAAAATTCTAGATTAAAAATAGGAGTTCTAAAATTAGTGTGACTACAGAAATAAATAGAATATACCTTGTTTGGTACAGTATGTATTAAAGATGTAATTTATTAAATACAATGAATGAACAAAGAGCAAATTAATTGACAGTTTTAAAAATATTTCATTACAAAAATGTCAAAGATCAGAAACTATTTAATCAAAAGTGGCTTTAGTCAAAACCAAAACTTACAAAAAAAATCAGACCAAAGCTGTAACCTCACTGAGCCTATTATTGTGTTATTTTGTTCTTCTGTGTTAAAGTAATATGGCATTGCGGGTCTTTACTTTGACCAACCAAAATACAGATACAAATATGTGCATGCTACTATTCTCTAAAACAGTAGTGTGGTGATGGCACATTTCATGCTACTGTTGGCTCTTGTGACAATAGCCACCACAACCATCAATGATGTGGTTGCAAAAATAATTTTAAATAATACATTCCTAGAATTACATTAAAAATATGAACTAGCAATACTTCCAAACCTTAAATAAACCAAAACACAATTTTAATCGATGATATCCTATGCTAACACCTTGCACTTTATATCTGTTTTCATCCATCCATCCATCCATCCATTTTCCAACCCGCTGAATCCGAACACAGGGTCACGGGGGTCTGCTGGAGCCAATCCCAGCCAACACAGGGCACAAGGCAGGAACCAATCCCGGGCAGGGTGCCAACCCACCACAGGACACACACCAAGCACACAGTAGGGCCAATTTAGAATCGCCAATCCACCTAACCTGCATGTCTTTGGACTGTGGGAGGAAACCGGAGCACCCGGAGGAAACCCATGCAGACACGGGGAGAACATGCAAACTCCACGCAGGGAGGACCTGAGAAGCGAACCCAGGTCCCCAGATCTCCCAACTGCGAAGCAGCTAATATTAACAAAATTAGTCAGCTTTAACGGTCATTTCAGACTTTCCTTAAATGTTACATTAGGAAGATTGCTTGAGTGATTGCCTAGCACATCCCATTCTTAACTTATGTGAGTGCTTTTAGACAGCAGATTCATTTTTAAAAATGTTTAATTAATTTTCATGTTTACCATGTTGTATTCTTTTAAATTGACTTTAGTCTCCTGATTGACAAATATAATTATACGTCATTCATATTTTTTTACAATTGTAGTCAATTAAATTGACCAAGCATTTAATATCCAAGCATTTATAGCAACATTTTGATAAACACTTTCAACTATTCACTTCCCTCCTGGAGCTTCTATTTTTGTATATATTACCACAAATCAAAGAGAAAATGTTTAAGTCAAGGATTAGTGTTTGCCCCTTCCTTCATTACTTATATAGGTAAGTAATCTGATATTTGGTCTTTCTGATCTGTGGGACATTATGACTGGTAATAGTACTGGTAATAGGTACTAACAAAATATGAAGTTATTAGGGGGAGCCAAGTTAATAGGCTCTTTCTGAAGTGGGTGAAACCAAATGTTTAACTGCTGTGAAAATATTACAGAACCCACAGCAAATATGCTCTGACCTACCCTGTGCTTTCATTTTGGTTGTTATTGTTTTGGTTTCAAAATTATATCTTTAGAGATGCCTACTTCTGTATTTGTGAACCATTTCTCAAGGCAGTTCCTTATGTTTAGGTATGGTTGAAGTTTGCCAGTCTGAGAGTACAGTCTCTGATGTGTTCTCTTGTGTATGTTTTAAATATATTGAGTTACTAAGGCTGGTAAAAACTGCATTGTTTTCATATAATGTGTTATGCTTATATTCTATTGTTAACCTTGTTTTATTAGAATGGTATAGATGGTTTAGAAAAACAAAATTCAATACTAACTTAATACCAATTTAAGGGTGGTTCTGGTGTTCCCCAAGGTGTGAATGATATTATTAGATAGAAGTTGCTTTATACTTCCAAAGTCTGAAAGCCTCACTTTGGAGTTTCAGGTCAATTTCAAGAATATTGACAAGAATAGAAAGGTGATAGGAATGGAATGAGATGAGTAAAACTGATAAATAACACACAAGTACATGCCCATCTTAAGGCAAAGATCACATAAAATGAGGCTATGAAAAAATCAAAATTGTCATTGGCTGCCATCCTTAGAGTAGGTGATTTTAACGATGTCTTATTAGTTTGGCAGAAGTCTACAAGAAAGACTGATACCAACATTAAATCATCATCAAATTGGAACACTTCCATTATGAATCAATCATAATGTCGGCAACAAAAGGCTCTTAATAATAACTAAAAGAAATTAAAGAAGAAAATGTGTGGTTGAAAATCACAGTCACTGAGGTGGAAAGCCAGTGTGAAACTACAGAGCAAAAAGGTGATGATGCACATCATAAAACAAGTATAAGGAAATTCCAGGAACACTAAGGGAACTGAGGTGGTATTGGCTATTAGAAAGTATTTAGTTTAGACAATATTCTAATCAATAAAATGCATTATATTAGGAGGTAGTGTTAACAGTTTTATTATGTAAACCAATTCTCTATTGACATGATTCTAAGAGTATATTCAGTGTTTTGTAAACTAATACCATGATTCAAAGGTTCTTCCCCAGCCCATCCTTCTTTATGCTACTGGTCAGTGTTTTCACTGTTTTTAAGAGAGGAGGATAATACTCTTTTGCATAACAGATAACAAAATGTAATTTTTGTTTGTTCTGTCTTTAACTGTTTGCATAATGGCTTATCTTGACAGATATACTATTTTTCAGCCTTATTAGGTTATCCCACACAATCAATGATCTCTTTTGGTACGGGCAAGCCACGATTGTGTGCCACATTATGCAGCATGCTACATGCTTGCACAATGCAACACACTTTCTGTGGACTATACAGTAGCCCATTAATAGAGTGCAAATGCTTACTATTTATATAAGCAAATTAATTGTCTGAAGGCGCCTTTATAGAGTAGCGTTGGAGCCGAGTCATCTTTGAGATGACTTGCTATCCTTAAAAGGACTGCTTGCCTTTTGCCGTACTAGTTGAAAAAAGCACCTGAGCTTTTATAAGCTCTCCTACTACAGATGAAATAATGCCAACTCATTCTTTTGGTGATTCATCCTTGGCTGATGTAAATTGTCCAGAGTTGTTGCAATACCAATGTGTGTGCAGCTGACCACTCTGATTACATTTGGAAAACTGGACTTTGCTGGGAATTGCACTTTCATGTTTGCCAATTCAACCACAGTCTAAGGAAAATTTATATATCTGGATGACAAGCGGATATTACTATCCCATACAGCTGGCATGGCGCTACTCAGTGATGTTTGTGAAATACCCGATCAGTCAGCCAGTTCACACTGAAAAACTCCATTGGCTAAAAACCCGAGAGTGGATAGAACTCGCAAAGGAGCAGGTAGAACACAATTCCTCAAACTCTGCCTTTGTAAAGATGGTGCCAGCTCAGCACACCATAAGAGGATATCTCTTGGATATGAAATCAACTTTGAAGCCAGTCATCATCACCTATAAATACTTGCTGTCTTCTAATTCTTCTGTTTGCAATGTCTTCTAATAATGCTAAAGCAACATTGATGCAAATCTGAAAAAAAGGAGACCACACAGAAACGGTAGGACTGCTTTGACGCTAGGTGCTACCAGTTTACAAAACTGAACAGAAATTTGCATACACACGGGGTGAGGTTGCTATAAAAATGTGAGTGGTTTTACACCAAGTGTAGTTTCTATACATCTGAAAGTGTGCATGAAAACTGGCCTATGCAACATTTTTGTGTGTATGCACCGTTTATAAATAAGGCCCATATTTGTTGCCATAAAACCCGTAAAGCTGGCTTCTCGATGTCTTTCCTCCTTGTATTATACTCCTCTTTTCCTTTCCTGGGCAGGATTTTAAAATATGCCCAAAGTTAACTGCAGATTCTGCTGCAGTGGCTTCTCTTGACCAAATTAAGGAGTCACTTTTATTAACGACTGCCTATTTTCTTACAATGTTTGTCATGAATATGAGAAATCACCGATAAATATATGAAAAACAGATTATATAATAAATATATAAGACACTGCACAATGAGGCAGGGTTATATAAACCTCTCAAAAAACAGAAATATTATGACAGTGTTTGTGACAACAAAAGGAACAAGGAATCCAGCCCTGCTATCAGCAATAGTAAACAAGGACAAGTGAATATATATAGGCAAGTCAATACAGTCAAACAGTAGTAAAACTAAGAACACAAGTCATTGTAGTAAACCATCTACATAAGTCTAATGCAAAAGGAACTGGGGAAATTGACCGTTGATAATCACCACCGGGGTTATACATGTCTCTCGGTATATCCTGAAGCAAAATGACACAATAAAGGACTATGCCGACAAAATGAAGCTCATCCGGAAAAAGAATTAAAGATACAAAGAAGAGCAGTTGAAGTGCTGAATGGAAGAATGAGAGAAGAAACAACCATCATTAAGAGTGACAGGAAGTTGTGAATAGCCTGAACAACCTACTTTGGGTCACCACAAACCATCCTTTCTCTGACATGAGTTAGATTTAGGGGAGCTGGGTACAAAAACTACTGCTCTAATGCTACTTCACAAACTGATTTTCATTAAAAGTTTCTTATGTTCCTGGCTTAAGATGATGTTGGGCTAAAATTGGTGAAGAGAAAATTTATTCTAAGACCCATGAGATATAAATTAGTAATTTTATGATCCTTCTAGAAAAGTGTTTGCCAGACAGCATTGATAAGACACTTAATTCTTTATAAGAGTCTGCCAAATTTCCATTAAAAGAATATATCTAGTGACAGTTTTCACTCATTAAAAGAGAAAAAGTCACTTTAAAATGTCATTTTTATAAACTATTGGACTACCATTCTCTGAATGTTTTGGGTTATTATGATGCAGACATCTGTTTTACGCTTGTCTTTTTGGTGGGTTATGTTAGTCTCTAATGCCTCAAACTGATTTAAAATGCCTACAGGTATGCTTGTCTTTGACACCATTTGTGTCAAGGTGAAATATTCTGAGCTCTCCTTGAAAGCAGAGCTGTATGGAATCTCTCATAATGAAAAGTCGGTCAACCACAAACTTCATATTCTCACAGAAGATGACCATAATCTATATATATAATTCACTAAGCCGACAGAACAAGCAAGACAACCATGGGATACGCACAGCATAGCCGACAGAACAAGCAAGACAACTATGGGATACACACCGCATAGCCACGCCCGCCAACTCACAGAGACCCACCCACCAACGCTAAGACCATGGGATACAATGACAACTCACAGAGCCACGCCCGCCGACAACACAGAGCCCGGCCCACCAACAATTCACTAACCAGCCAACCATGGAACACACCTGACAACAATTCGAGCGAGAGCAAAAGCATTTGCCAAGAATGTTTTCATTAATCAAGAACGAAAGTCGGAGGTTCGAAGACGGTCACATACTGTCGTAGTTCCGACCATAAACGATGCTGACAGGCGAACCAGCGGCGTCATTCCCCACCGGGTAAACAAAGTCTTTGGGTTCCGGTGGGGAGTATGGTTGCAAAGCTGAAACTTAAAGGAATTGACGGAAGGGCTCCACCAGGTGTGGAGCCTTTCGCTTAATTTGACTCAACACGGGAAACCTCACCCGGCCCGGACACGGAGAGGATTGACAGATTGATAGCTCTTTCTCGATTCTGTGGGTGGTGGTGGATGGCCGTTCTTAGTTGGTGGAGCGATTTGTCTGGTTAATTCAGAAAACGAACGAGACTCCCGCCTGCTAAATAGTTACGCGACCCAAGAACGGTCAGCGTCCAACTTCTTAGAGGGACAAGTGGCTTTCAGCCACATGAGATTGAGCATTAACAGGTCTGTGATGCCCTTGGATGTCCGGTACTGCATGCACGCTACATTGAATGGATCAATGTGTGTCTATCCGGCGCCGAGAGACGTGGGTAAGCCGTTGAACCCCATTCATGCTGGAGACCGGGACTTGCAATTGTTCCCCACGAACGAGGAATTCCCAGTAAGTGTGGGTCATACGCTCACACTGATTACATCCCTGCCCTTTGTACACACAAGCCCCCCTCCCCCAGTCGCTACTACCATGGTCGGGTGACTTGGTGGATTATATATAGAAAAGCAGCCGGAACCGCAAAGAACAATGAAAAGACAACGTGGCTCAGAGGTGCATGTGGACTGTAGCAGAGACAAAAGCGACTGAGGCGATGTTTGGAAAATGAACAGTCAACGTGACTCACAGGTGCATGTGGACTGTACACCGACGAAAGCGACTCAGGTGAGGAGTTGGGGGTGGGCACATGAGCAGGCAGTGCGTACTGAACGATGATTGTATGTTGGTTCGTAGCGTGCATTGTTGCAATGTTACTTTTCTTGGTGGTTTATTAAATTACGGATTTTTCAAATGTTCATTTTTTTCCCGGTGCTTAAAAATCATTAAAAAAGTGGTGTGATTATGCGGCGTATGCTATGCCGCGGGTTGGCTAGTAGATCATAATCTTCATCTAAAATCACATTTACAGAGGTTTCTTTGGCATGGAATCATCTTGCAGATGACCACATCATTGGAGCCTCTGATATGAGTTAATTAAACATTTACTTTGGGTTTTGAGGAGAAATTATGTGAGTGGGGTGAAGTGGAAAAATTGAGTGACCCCAGAGAGTGACTCAAGTATATTTTCATTCACCCCAAGGGTCATACGGTCTCACCTATAAATAAGAAGTTGGATGTATATACATTGTGCAAAAAATAAAATACAGCCAACTCAGATTTCAGTTAGGTGTGCTAATGTGCCTGCCAGGCATTACCAGTTCAAAGAAAAAAGAAGTTTAAGACACTTACCTTTGTAAGCATATGAAGTGCACTGTGCACTTCCACAAACATTTTAATTCTGCCCCAGCAGGAATACGCTGTCAGACACCAGCAGCTGGGCATATGCAGGTTTAGTAAAGACCTACATTGACTTTACGTGTGTTGTAGAAACATTTAAAATTATTGCCTGTATGAAAAATAAATCAAACACTTTAAGCATTGATCAGTCTGAAGCAAGGGTTTATTACTTGACACACACAAATGCCCTACACCCTGCCAAGGCCCTGCTGCAGCGTCTAAGAAGTGTGTTTGCTCGTTGCATTGAGAAAGCTGCTTTTATAAGTTTACACATACATTGTTGCTTATCTCGTATGAGTTGTCATTTTTCTGAAAGAACAAAATGATCTTAAAAACCAACAGGAAGGCTAATTTTCAAAAAAAGTTTCATAGACAGCTTTTCTAGTACAAACCACAAGTCTTAACATTGCTGCTGCATTATTTAATAGATCAGTGTATAAGCTAAGGCTATACATAGAAAAAAGCAAACATGGGTTAAAAGCAGTTATTAGCTAATACAAATATGGGCTCAAATAAAATATAAGTCAAGATTGCGGCATGGTTAGAAAAGCAATTTAACCCATAGCACTCATCATTCAAGATTTTAACACCCCAGTACTTTACCAACTTCTGCACTCACCCATTTTTGGCCTCTGAAACAGATCAATCCCTAGGACATTCTCAGAACAGGTCCATTGTAGGGGAAAGGGTTGGAAGAGTGAGGAAGGGGACCACATATAACATATTTTAACTAAAGGTAACTCCATTGATTTCTTAACCATATGCTAATATAAACTTCTAAGACCCCAGGTTATTAAAATCTGAATACATATGCCCACAACAATAATAAGTATGGTTTGCAACATTTTCTACAACCAATTTCGAATCCATGACAACCAGTCAATTATACCAGAATCAGGATTAAGTTCAGGTGATACAGGTGAATTTATTTTAGTTGCAGTCTTTTGGATGTGTTCAGCTAAAGATGAAATGCTGGTTCTCATATCAGGAATATAAGTGCAACTGAACAGCCACAGTCCTAATAGCAGTCATTTCAGCTAACATTTAACTCAAAGCAGTAGATGTGTCATTGACAACAAAGTGTATGGGAACTGGATCACATTTCTAATCACTAGAAATGATCTCTCTTTTTTTCTTTTTGCTTCTGTAATGTCAGTATGAACAGTCATATTCAGAAAGAGATAGGCCAAATAACAAGTGTCATACCACCCTTTGGGCAACAACAGATATGCATATTTGTCATATATTAAACTAGTTCCATTTAGAACCACTGGAGCAGAACACCGGGTAAACTCAACAATCATTCAAGAGTTAGATGTCTGTTACGTTTATCAAATACCTCATTCTGATCACCAGTATAGTTCAAGTTGACAGTCAAGAAGGAACAGTCAATCCTGCTCTTTCCATAGAGTGACAGGCAATATTATTATAGTTAACGAAAACTAAAATCAAAACTGAAACTATTATTAAAAAAAAACATTTTCGTAAACTGAAATAAAATAATTAACAAAACTGTAATGAAAAACTAAAACTAAACAAAACTATTAAAGTAGCTGGAAAAACTAACTGAAATAAAATAATAATTTACTAAATATAATTTTAGTGTTCATTTTTGAATTAATTTTCTTGTTGTCAGTTTTTAACCCTTATAACATTTAACTCTAAAACTGAAAGCCATCCACCACGAGCCGCCCGCACGTATTCATCCAGTGAACAGCGGCTGGTGACGGAGGGTGGGTTTTCACACAGCATTTGCAGTGACAGAGCAAGCTGAATACGGGCATGTAAAGCATGTGGAATAGAAAGTGATTTACGTACCACCTTTCTTTGCACTTGTTGTATATCAAGATGTAATTGAAACGCCTGAAATCAGAATGTGCTGCTCAACAAAACTTTACCGTATGGACTGAAAAATCACGAGTGAGTAACATTTCAGTTTATTTCTCATGTGCCTGCTTTTTGTTGACAGTAATTCACCCACCACTTCGCACTCTAAGTATACAAAGTATAGGGAAAGTATACTAATCATGAAAAAAATTCGACCTCGACATTTTGATGAATCTTGACGTTTTAGAGCTCCCTGAATCCGAAAATACAGTTTTTTGGAATTATGTGTGTGTGTGTGTGTGTGTATAAAGATATCTCAAAAACACAACTAGATAGATGGATGAAATTTGGCATGTGGTTGTTACACCAAAACTGTAGATCTGTATTAACTTTTGGGCCAAATCCATTAACTGGAAGTGATACTTTACCACACATACACATACTTGATTTTTTTTTTTTTTTATTCATGCTGTGGCAATAGTCCGATTTATTCAACTTTTACTTTTATAATAATTGCTCAATATATTATTAATTTGATTTGTTGTTGATGGTTCTTTAATGTACATAATATAGTCATTGTCTTGCGGTTTACTCCTCAAATATCCATCCCTATATCTGAGTATATGAGAAAATCTGGGGGAGACAACTCCTGATTTTTGAAAATAAAACGGCACTGATCGAGAGACTGACAAGGTCATCATACAAGATCAGCATATTGTTGCTGACCAATCACTTTTGCTTTAATAACGTCGTTTAACAACGAAGGGATACAAACTATGTAAAATTCCTGAGTTGGCAATGTCTCTACTGAACTACAGGTAGGTAGGTAGGTCGAAGAGAGTCTGCCAAGTGGTGAAAAGCTAAACATACTAATTTGTTTTTGTATTTATTCTATATTTATTAATTTGTTTTTTTGTTTATATTCACAGCTCAAAATACCTGATATTGTGAAAATAATCCAGTAGCAAAATTATGCTTTAAAATATCTGTCCCCATTTTTTCAATGTTTTTCTCTCTCTCTCAAATCAGATAGTTGAAATATCATATTCTTTTTGTTCTTAACATTGACCATATCATACATATTGCATACCAGGGATTTTTCCTGCCTTGCATCCTAACCTGCTTGGGTAGGCTCCAGGTTCCTGTGATCTTGTTCTGAATAAATAAGTTTAGATAATATATAAATTGTTCTTAATCTCAGATGCTGTCCCTGTCATTTTGTGCCTGTCCATACTCTTGTTACCTGCTCATGCTCTGCTCATTAAGGGTTTACCATTCTTATACACTGGCTATTCAAGTCTCACTGTCCCTGACCTTCACACTACATGCTTGTTTTTCTTTGTTTCCCTCAATACAGTGAAGTGGGGTCTGCACATTCATTCAAGCCTGAGAGCCCTGTTCTTCCTTAACCCCCGTGATTTTCATGGTCACACCTGTCAGAACACAGTAGATTCTCTTTTCTTATTTTTTTTTTATATCTTTCCAGGCCTGCAGGTGCAAAAGTCTATCTATAAATTGTTTGTGCCTGAGATAGAATCAGAGATCAATATGGCTGGTAGAAAATAACAAAACCCAGTGTTTGAGATTTTTGAATGAAATACGGAAGGTATTCATTATAAGCACATTGTCGAAAATATTTTAAAAATTATAAAATTGGGTAAAATTGTTCATATTCAGTACCTGGTTTTGATTATGCTTGTTTTTATCGGACAAAAGCAAAACCAAATAAGTGTGTTGTGTAGTGCTGCAAGCTTCCACTAACATTAAACTCATTTCAAATCCAAACCTGTTAAGTGTATAGTTCTGTCTCATTGTGCCACAAAAACTAAACTCCATAGTAGCTCTTTAACCATACTACACTGTAATTACTAAAACTAAAACTAATATATATAAAAATAAAATAGAAATGTCTTTGTAAAATAAAAACTAAACTAAAACTAAAAATACACAATGAAAGAAAACTAAAACTAAACTGAATTTCCAAGTAAGGTCAGAAAAAATATAGAAATAAAAACTAATATAAAAAGGCAAAACTATAATAACCTTGGTGACAGGGCACAGTGTTGTTAGTTTTTCAGAGCTGGTCCATAAAGTCACAATTTAGCAAGGGGTAACCTTATACATGTTCATGTTAAGAGCTCAGAGTGTGGCAAAACTAAGTGAAAGATCAAAGCTAGAATGAGTCCCTTGCCTTTATACTTCATGGGTTATAATTCACAGGTTATAATTCAAAAATTCACTGGTGCCCCCTTTTTCTGTTACCTAGAACAGTATGAATTATTACCATAGTCTACAGCAGGGGTAGGCAACGTCGGTCCTGGAGTGCCACAGTATGTGCAGGTTTTTGTTCCAACCCAGTTCCTTAACGAGAACTCAATTATTGCTGATGAAGCACATATTGCTTAAGTGACATTTTAATGCTTCATTTTAGTGGTCTCGCTTGTTAAGGTTCTCCAACCTTAATTGCTTATTTCAATCTTAAACTGCTGCATTCAGTGTTTTAATTGCTCCTTATTAGCAATAAGATGTAAAAGACAAAGCAGCCAGCAGTTCTCCAGCTAGCTTTTTTCCAATTACATCTGTGTGTGTTCATCATGCACGGTTTGATTTAATAAAACACTTAATAGAAAAATGTGACAGACTGAAAATGATCTGTTTTAGGCTTCAAATCATTTGGATGATATCCTTGGAAAGGAAAAAAATCTACGATATAAAAGCCTTACATTGCACAGACTAACAAGCCATAAAATTAAATAAGGTCTGAGATTGGCAATGATTGGTTTCTAATTAAGCAATTGGGTTGAATGAAAACCTGTAGCCACTGCGGCTCACCAGGACCGACATTGCCTACCCCTGTTTTACATCTTATTGCTAATAAGGAGCAATTAAAACACTGAATGCAGCAGTTTAAGATTGAAATAAGCAATTAAGGTTGGAGAACCTTAACAAGCGAGACCACTAAAATGAAGCATTAAAATGTCACTTAAGCAATATGTGCTTCATCAGCAATAATTGAGTTCTCGTTAAGGAACTGGGTTGGAACAAAAACCTGCACATACTGTGGCACTCCAGGACCGACGTTGCCTACCCCTGGTCTACAGATTTAGATATATCTGCATTAGCACAGTTATAGAGCAATATAACTAAACCTAGGAGAGGAAGGGAAAATGGGCATGTATGACCCACCTAAAACAAAATTAACAAAACAAGAGAATAATGTACATGGTTAATAAAAAACCCTGTACTTATCCTTCTATTATTCCAACAGATTTAATTGTTTAGGTTATTTAAATTTTTCAGATTAAGTATTACTTCAGACTACAGTAATAACATTAGTAATTAATAATATTGCTCTGATGTTATTGTAGGCCTCAAAACATGCCTCTTCCTGTTGCTAACACCACAGGACACGCAGAATATGATTACATCTCAAGGTTTGCTTGATCTGCGGACTGGGAGGCTTCTCTTTCTCAGACTGGGTCATCTCACGAATTTCCATTCTCTTTCTTCCCTCTCTTTTTGGGAGGCAGCTACAACTTAATGCTGGAACTCAAAGCCGATGGAATAAATACAAATTTACCAGGCCCAACTGTCTGATTATACTCTAGAGCAGGGGTCACCAACCTTTTCAAAACTGAGAGCTACTTCAAGGGTACGGAGTAATACGAAGGGCTAGTTGTTTGATACAAACTTCTTGAATAACATAAAGTTGCATGGTTCACCTTTAAAGATAATAATAACAATAATAATTAATATTCATAAATCATGTCCCATTTGTACTAAGCGCTACCTTTGTAGCATTTTTGAACAAATCATGAACTCTTTCCCATGTTTGTACAAATTATCTGTTATGTAAGATTTTAAAAACATCAATTCTTTCACATTTTTAAATGAATCCTATCACATTTCCACTAATCACCAAATCTGTAGGATTTTTAACAAATTATCTCATCTGTTATACTTTTTGAATTAATTATTTTTCACATTTTTGCATAATATTTGAGTTTAACGTTGCCATGGTGTTTCAGTGAAAACATCTGTTATCTCTTTCTTTGTCTGTAAATGTCTGTTAGTGGGAAGCCTGGCATTGCATGCTGTTCACCGTTGTACTGTAATCTGGGGCATAATTTGAAACTGCAACTCTGAGTGAGTCTTGTAGATGTGCATCAGTAAGGCATGGTCTATGTTTGTTTTTGATGAAGTTCATATCCGAAAAGGCTGATTCACAGAGATAGGTTGAACCAAAAAGGCAGGCAACATTCATAGCTGTTTTGGATACACCTTTGTACTTTTCTATGTCTACAAGATACCAGATGTTTGGTGCACCCTGATGGGCTTTGAGGTGGAGGTCATTTTACAAAATTAGAATTTCAATCTCCACCTGTCCTGCATCCAAGTTGAATGTTACACTGCACTTCTGCCCAGGTTTATAGGTACCAAGTTTATAATGGATGTGTCAAGTGTGAGCTATTTTTAGAAGTTGCCCTGCGGGCAACTCACATAATCCCTGCGGGTGACCAGGTGCCTGTGGGCACTGTGTTGGCTACCTCTAATCTAGAGAAAAAAATATCCAATTAGTTCCAATTGATCCAATTAGGTCTGGTCTCTCTTCTGGTTACTATATTATTGTGCTGAAGGTAAATCATCTGCTGGTAAAATACTTAAGAATGTTCTCATTATTAAACAATATTAGAATATTCTAGCAATAACTGGTGAAAGTGTTTGAAGATCCTATAGGAGAGGGCACCATTTCTTGCATCAGTCATACTATTAGTAATTTGTGTGGTATCAGGACTAAAGTTTATTTTTTGTTGGGGATCCCCCTCATAGTCATTAACGATTAGAGTATATGGCCATTTTGATTTAATTTCTACTTGTCTCTTGGCCAATTTTTTTTTAATGGGTAAAGTGAACTCTGAAAGTGGTAAGCATAATTTTTTAAGTTTTCATTCATTGCATCCATTATGTTCAAAATAGATCCCTCAGTAAAAAAAAGTTCTTCTATAGTTGTATCTAGTTTGGCCATTATTGTGGACTACACTCAATTTTAAACATATCCGTTACAAACAAATCATTACAATATAAATAAAGTCAGTCTTAATATATATCAAGGGAAAAGGGCATTCAATTTGTCTTGCAATATTAAAACTATTGGCACATAACCTTTGCTGTTACGAAAATAACTCTGCAAACTAAAATGAATTTAAAATCAATCTTTACCTCTTTAGAGGGAATGTGGAGTGAGAAGGTATCAGTGAGTGAAAACTTTGAGAATGGTCCCATAAATATTACAAGTTGATAAGAGCCAGATGTCATAACGCAGTTTACACAGAACACAAAAACATCTAGGCCAGGGGTGGGAAGCAAAAACTAAAGAAAAGAGAATGCAGAGTGATGTGGATGGATGATATTAGTTAAAAAACTATGTTCTATGGAGGTTACTATAGAAATTAAGAAAATTTGGAGAGGATTTTGCTTCCCTTTCATATTCCAGTCTTGAACTGGAGCCTGAGCTGGCATTATCGTCCCCTTTTCATACATTAATGGATGGTAATACCAATGTCCTCCAGGAAACATCTCTCAGTCATTATAGCAAGCAAAAGTCAAGGAAGAAGTCCAGAGTCTGGACTGGTAAATTCCTAATTATTATAAAATGAGATCATAATAAGCTAAAACAGTTAAGCTCCACATTCCTTTTTTTCTAATTACAGAATATTGTTTCATTTTTTTCTCAGGCACGGGTTTTGATAGATTTTCACTATGTCTAAGGCTAACAAGATAATTCATACAAAATATTTTTTATCATTTTCCTCCTTAAAGTCTCTTAATTATTTCAGAGGTTACTTAGATTGCCAGAAATTATCTTAAAATACACATATTAACATCTCCCAACATTTAATCTTAAAGCTAATCAGTTTCTTTATACATATTCCAGCTATTTTTCTTTAAACCATTATTTAACTTAATTAAATTAACACATAAATTTCTACCTTAGGCTTCAGAATATTTAATAAAGTGTCTGGAATGTTTCATTAGAACATCAAATTATAGAAAATAGAACTAAACCTTCCATTGGCTATATAGTCAAACCTTCCATTGGCTATATAATCATGCCAACATTAACATTCTATTCTATTTCACATTTAAAATATATAAATTACTTTTAATGCAAGTAGTGGATGTGGAAAATCATATCTCAGGCATCAAATGCTTTATAATTATCAATATAATAATTCAAAATCTGTTTTTTTATTTAAAATATCTTCATGTCATTGCCTATTGAAAAGTGAGGTTTCTGCTCCATTTTCAGTTAATAAGAAAATACTTCTAATATATGAAATTTATCTATGCTTAATAATATTGATTTCTTTTACCAATAATATTCATACATGCTCTTTTCTCTGTAGAAAAAAACATGTTAGTATGGAGCACTACCTGGAAGCCAGTGCTCATCACCTACTTCCTTGATGTCTTTAGAGAATATGTCTCCTTTTACCTTAAATTTTATATTAAATTACTAAAAGAACATTCTTCCATTTGTGTGTGGCCAATACTCAAAGGGAAAGTTGTAAACACATTTATACTAAATCTAGAGACTTTTTGTTTGACCTAATCACATCATTTTCAGTTTGAACTCAAAACATATATATTCATGCATGCTTTTATCAGTAGCTTCATCCTTTCAAACAATGCCACATATTTTCACACATAGTCTTTAACCAAACATACCCTCAGACTCACTTAAACTTTCACATACTGTACTGCATAACATACTCAAAGTTTTTAACACATTTAAACATACTGAAGTTTTTATTTAGTATCCATTATTTAAAGCATTTACACACTCTTTTGCCTCTGTTTACATTTATTTCACTCTACACAGAGAACGTACAAGCCTGAACCATCACTCCCTATGGCCAGGCAGCAGTGCTAATAACTGTGGCACCATACTACTCCTCTTAAGTTACCTAACAGCTCATGTTCAATATCTATACTTAATGCACATTCAAAAAATCATCATAATGTATTCAACCTCACACACATACAAACACCAGTTGCATTTTTATTATTTAAAGAAATTGTCTCCCTTATATTTTATTATTATCAAAAGAACAATACTCCGTAAGACTTGATCAGGGTCTAAAGGAAAGCTGTTTGCATGTTTATAAACATTTTTATAAGCAAAGTGGAAATGTTTCCAGTACACCAAATATTACACATTCAGAACCAAACCTTTTTTTTCTCAAATTAATTCCATCAATCAATTAAAAAATCTCAACAATTACTTTAAAAGTGTAAATAGAACCAGAAATGCCCTGACACTTAAATGGACTAAATAAGCCCTCTATAAGAAACCTCTATCAGAGAACATTACATCTGCCAGATTAACCCTTTTCTGTGCAACGTCTCTATCTGTTTTAAGTTCTTTCATCAAGCTGGCTGTTTATCAATTTCCTACCAACCCCATCCTAAACCAATGTTATTGTACTCTAACCACAGACAGTCAGATTGGCAACTGTTTATGGCAGGCACTCACACATGCACACTCGTCAAAAGCACTGCACAAATACTGGGGGAGGGGAGGTAAAAGAGTGCACCGAACAATGCATTTATCTCCAACAAAGACATCTTAATAATACCGACAATGACAACTAAATAGAACTACATTTTTCCTAGTTTTGATCGTTACTTTTTTAATTCCCAATTTCTTTCAGTGCACTTTTTCTGCTGGTTTTTCTTTTTTTAATTTTAACCACCATTTAGCAGTTTTACTACATCCCCAGGAATCAAAGCTGCCACAGACTTTAACAATGTCAGAGACTTTAACTCCATTAAAGGAGACTACAGCTCCTCTCTACTGCCTAATCGTCATTAACTATTTTCATGCATTTCTGGCCAGTTAAGATTTCTGCGGTCTCTATATTTTTCTACATTTTCCCCTGTGGATTTATTAGTTATGGCAATTGTAAGTTGATCAACATTTACATACGAAGATGAATAGATGCGTGTGGTTTTAGCCAACTACTTAATAAACACCTGAGGATTCTCTTTAATAGACAGATCAGTGTGCATAATTTCAACCAAATCTTCAAGTGTTCATGGACGATAAACCTGTACAAAAATTGATTTCCCATTTTTATCAATACCAGCTGGGAGCACGTGCATAAGGTACGCAGATACATTAGATATATCAACCTCTGATTGACATGTATCCACACTATCTACAGTAATCCCTCGCTATATCACGCTTCGACTTTCGCGGCTTCACTCTATCGTGGATTTTATATGTAAGCATATTTAAATATATATCGCGGATTTTTTGCTGGTTCGTGGATTTCTGCGGACAATGGGTCTTTTAATTTCTGGTACATGCTTCCTCAGTTGGTTTGCCCAGTTGATTTCATACAAGGGATGCTATTGGCAGATGGCTGAGAAGCTACCCAACCAGAGCGCATATTACCTATTAAATAAAACTCCTCAAATATAGTGTGAGCACGGGGGCTCTTCGCACCCCTAGAGGATACGGCCGCTCCTCAAAAAACGCTGAAAGATTACCTTCACATTGCTCTCTTCTTTGCTGGGCTTACATATGGCTGCTTTATCAAGTGATATGCTTCCTGTACGGTACTTCGCATACTTAAAAGATCAAACAGCACATATTGATTTTTACTTTTCTCTCTCTCTCTCTCTTGCTCTGACATTCTCTGCTCCTGACGGAGGGGGTGTGAGCAGGGGGGCTGTTCACACACCTAGACGATATGGACGCTCATCTAAAAATGCTGAAAGATTACCTTCACGTTGCTACCTTCTGTGCAGCTGCTTCGTGAAGCGACATGCTGTATGGTGCTTCGCATACTTAAAAGCTCGAAGGGCACGTATTGATTTTTGATTGTTTGTTTTTATCTGTCTCTCTCTCTTTCTCTGACATTCTCTGCTCCTGACGGAGGGGGTGTGAGCTGCTGCCTTCCTTGCAACTGCTTTGTGCGGCGGTGCTTCGCATACTTAAAAGCCAAACAGCCCTATTGATTTGTTTGCTTTTCTCTGTCTCTCTTATATTCTCTGCTCCTGACGCGCACTCCTTTGAAAAGGAAGATATGTTTGCATTCTTTTAATTGTGAGACGGAACTGTCATCTCTGTCTTGTCATGGAGCACAGTTTAAACTTTTGAAAAAGAGACAAATGTTTGTTTGCAGTGTTTGAATAAAGTTCCTGTCGCTCTACAACCTCCTGTGTTTCTGTGCAAATCTGTGACCCAAGCATGACAATATAAAAATAACCATATAAATATATGGTTTCTACTTCGCGGATTTTCACCTTTCGCGGGGGGTTCTGGAATGCAACCCCCACGATCGAGGAGGGATTACTGTACTGTATATTGATTAGCATCTGACCAGAATTATCAAATAAATTTGGACTGTGTTCTAATTGCAATCAACTGCGAATATTAAGTGCTATCAGCAAATCTTTGGGTACCCGATATATTAGCTTTTTGTTGCTGTGTTTTGCTTTTACTTTTTCCTAGACTCTACTGCTTACTTCTGAGTCTGCCAAATTGTCACTTAGAGCTAATTTGGTTTTCTATTACTTTTACATTGCTCTGGCTGCTACAGTCCCTCCTGCCCCAATGTCTATGTACAGTACATGACTGGACTTGCTGCTGGACCAGCCTTGTGACTCATTGTGGACAGGTTAGGGTTCAGTAATGGCACTGATGGTGCGCAGAAGGAGGAAAAATGATTTCACATTTCACTAATCATTTTTTTTATTCTGTGCACTATATTCTTCACTGCCATGTACAAAATCCTGAGATCATTATTAGACATATCAAGTAACTAATGAAATTTCTCTTCTTTAAATTACCTTCTTGTTTAATGTCTAATTACTGCAGTTGAAGCTTCATGACATCTGTTAACCTTATTATCACAATACCTTTATTCTGGAGTCAGGTTCCATATTTTCTGTTTCCCTGTCAATAACCTTAACCTTATTGTCTTCGTCAAGACATTCCTGTAAATCACACCATTTCTACCAGTTAAAACTGCAGTCCAGTGGCCACTGTATACCTTGCTCATGGTCCTTTTCCATGCCTTTATTCCATTTTTTTCATATACTTATTAATATCATTCCAATCATTCACTTTTCAATATTTATTTACTTACTTACTACCAGATTCAAGGACTGGCAGTCAACTGCACTATCCAAGGCTGTTAGCATCAATATGAAGGGAAAGAGGGAATTTTTACCAAAACATCTTTCCCAGACCTTATCTCTATACACCCGTGTTCTTAATTTCCTTCCCACATTCAACCTGGGACCTGGGGGGTATTTTTCGTACATGGATTAGTCGTTTAGCCGGATGTAATTGTTGACGATTTGGCCTGATCCTAGATCTGTCGGTTTTTCGAAACTCTTGCTGGAAGTGTTGTCATAGCAACACATCCTAATCTGCAAACCTTCTCGGAGCAGGTTTGTTCTACGTAAACAAGGATTAGTTTACACACGTGATCAGTGACGGTGCGTGGAAGTCATCCAGTCATGGCTTCGCCGTTCATGAATGAGTGACCAATTGATATTGGTGCGCAAATTATACAAAGAGAATTTCATATAGAGAGGGTTTTGCACGATCGGCAAGATCCTTTATTGCTCCCGGAGGAAATTCTGTACAAAAGATACCGCTTTAGCCGAGGGGGAATATTGTACCTCAAAGATTTATTAGCTCCGTATATTCGAAGTCAAACTCGGTGAAGTCGGGCTCTCACAACCACACAGACAGTATGCATTGCTTTGAGGTTTCTTGCAAGCGGCACTTTTTTATATACTGTAGGCGATGGGGCACTGGATTGTACGCAGATCCGAATAAAGGCCCCATCAGGTCCAAATGAGCCAGATTACGTGAACAGAAAAGGCTTCCACAGTATTAACGTGCAGGTAATGTCACTTATTGAAAGAGTTGAAAATAGCCAATAGGTATGTTGACAGTAAAATTGTTTGACCTACATGCTATCAATTCTCAGATGATCTGTGATGCATCCTACCTTGTATCAAATGTGGAGGCTAAATGGCCAGGGTCTGTTCACGACTCAAGAATTTTTAAGGAGTCACACCTGTATCGGACATTTGAACAAGGTAATAATCTAATTATTAATCATGGTGATGTGTGTATTGTATTCACAATTTTTACATATTCCACAGGTCATCATGATGGAATCCTGCTTGGGGACAGGGGATATGCCTGTAGGAATTTTCTAATGACCCGTTTCCTGACCCCAACCCAGGGCCACAAACTCGATATAATGCAGCTCTGTCTAGGACAAGGGCACGAATTAAAATGACCTTTGGCCTTCTGAAGGAGAGATTTCAATGTCTAAATAGGCTGAGGGTTGCACCTGACAGAGCATGTGACATAATTGTTGCATGCTCTGTCTTACACAACATAGCGACCATCAGAAAAGAGAGAGTCCCTAAGGTTTTGCTGCAGCCTGATGATGACCTTGACCCAGTGCACCTTGAGCAAAGCAGTGGCAGAGCTGCCAGAGACAGGATTGTGGCTCAACATTTTCAATGAAAAAAGACATCATTGGTTTCACACAAAACTGATTTATTATATATTACGGACCTTCAGCCTGTAAGGAGGAGAACGTAAGTTAAGGATACACTCACACATACACATCATGGGAAAGAGAAGAGAATTTTGTTACCAATTGTTTTTGTAGTATTTTAATCTGCAACTTCATTTTGGTTCTCTTCAGTTCATGAAGTTCCATGTCCTGCTGTATTTTCCTCATTTTGAGTTTCCTGTACGTGACTTTCTGCTGAAGATATCTCTTGTACAGAGCCCTCACATTTTTCTGCAAATAAATACACATTTACAAATGCCTTTTTTCCTCTATATTGTATACACAGTATATCATTTTGAATCATTTCGTACAACAAATGGCTCAACCAACCTCCCCATCTCCTTTTTTTGATGTGGATGTTCCAAATGGTACATGTGTGCTGGCTACAGGCTCCTGCAACACAGTTATATCACGATTAGCACATGGGACTGATCAGAGTGGAGTTTGTTCAAACATTTGGAACATTTACCTCTCCTCCTGATGAATAATCAGACAGTGTCTTCATCAAATATTTGACATTCGTCAATAGCTCGGTGGTCAGACACAGGTTCAAGGGATATGACATTCCCTGCAACTGACCCAACAAAAAAAAAAAAAAAAAAAAAAAAAAAAAAAAAAAAAAGGGGGCTAAATGGGACATACCTATGGCACACATTGAGGACAAAATATATGCAATGAACATCCTTTACCTGAATTGAAGTGACCACTGCATCCTGCCACTGGTACTGAGGAGGAGCTTCCCCCTGGAATGCCCTCAGAAACCGGGCAATGGGCATTTTTCTGGAGAGCCAACTCTTCTGCAGGGGTTAGGTCTGTACAGTGTGGACCTCCACCTGTTTTTTGCTTGTCTGCCTTCTTCTTATTAGCTTTCAAATTAATGGTTTTTCTATTATATAATATGATTCTTTATGTCAACAATTCTTTAAATAGTTATATACCAATATTTACCAGTTTGAAGTATATTCTTGTACTTCACTTTGACCTGTTCCCATGTTCTCCTTGTGCTCACGTTTGATCTGGAATTATGACATATTAAATACTAATTAATGTGACACATAGGAAATGAAACACTGCATTCAGTAAATACAATGCACACTACTTACACGTTTAATTTGTCGGCCACTTTTTGCCAGCCATCATTTCTAGTCTGAGCTGCTTTTGCAGTGTTACCCCTTGTACATATTAACTCTTGAAATTCTTCATATCCTTCGAGTAACAGGTCCTGCTCTGCTTGTGTGAAATAATGCGCTCGTTCTTTCGTCATTTTGTAGCAGCCTATCATAGACTTGCTGATCATGTTTTCTAGACTCAATATATATGGGCTTTTCAATCAGTGCGGGCACACGCAATCATCTCAGATGATTGGATCCAGCTACACTAATCTACCACACGGCTGCATTTCAAAAACCGACCTATCTCGGATGAGTGTCACTGGCATTAACTTATCCAAGATGAGGCACCTGATCTCGGATGATTTAAGCGACGTACGAAAAATACCCCCCAGGTCTGAGACTAGCAGTCTTGAATTCCACCACTGCTACCAAACTATAGAAGCATTTATAATTATTATCTATGTGAAAAATAAATCAAACACTTTAAGCATTGATCAGTCTGAAACAAGGGTTTATTACTAGACACACACAAATCCCCTATACCCTGCTAGGGCCCTACTGTAGCTCCTAAGATGTGTGTGTGCACACTGCATTGAGCAGTCTGATTTTATAAGTTTACACATACGTCATCACTTATCTCTTATCAAGTGTCATTTCTTTGTAAGAACAATATAATCTTAAAAACCAACAGGAAGCCTAATATTGAAAAAAGTTTAATAGACAGCTTTTCTAGTACAAACCACAGAAAGAAGCTGAGTATTAACGTTGTTGCTGCATTATTCAATAGATCAGTGTATAAGCTTAGGCATTAGATAGAAAAAAAGCCATCATGGGTTAAAAGAAGTTGTGAGCTAATATACATATGGGCCCCAGTAAAACATAAGTCAAAACTGCTGCATGGTAAGAAAAACAATTTAACCCTTAGCACTCATCATTCAAGATTTGAAAAACATGGGACTTTGCCAGCCCCCACACTTTAAGCATTTGATGTGTGAGCATGCTCTTCCACAAACATTTTAATTCTGCCACAGGACTGCACAGTGAGATGCCAGCAGCTAAGCATATACAGTAATCCCTCGCTATATCGCGCTTCGCCTTTCGCGGCTTCACTCCATCGCGGATTTTATATGTAAGCATATTTAAATATATATGGCGGATTTTTCGCTGCTTCGTGGGTTTCTGCGGACAATGGGTCTTTTAATTTCTGGTACATGCTTCCTCAGTTGGTTTGCCCAGTTGATTTCATACAAGGGACGCTATTGGCAGATGGCTGAGTAGAGTCAGAACATGAGCTTGTTCAGCTTATTCAGCTTCTGATCTGACTCAAACAGCGCCAGTATAACTTCACACCCAACCTGACGCTGTTCGTTTTCAAATAATATTGCATTACTTCAACGATGTTTTCTGATTGGTACTATTCGCGTCATAAAATGATTTCTTCAAAACGTCACATATATTTGTCTCTTTCTTTTTTTAAAATGTGCGTTGTAGCACTCAGCAACTGGCCACCTGCATGTTCTTGCGCACACTAAATCAGACAGCGCTATATGCAATCATCAGATTCAAATGTTAACAGTTATATAGCACAGAATGGAAATCAGCAGTTCTTAGCATTCCACCTACTGTAACTTGCTTTCTTTTTTCTTCGGTTATAGTCTTGAATAAAAGTGCACTTGTTTTGTTATACTTTTACATCAACATATAGCGCTGAAGTTTCTGCTCTTTACTATGCTTTCCTCTGCATGTCCTGGAGTACAAAAGAAACAGCATACGGCAACACGTGGGGACTGGCAATACTGGGGGAAAAAAACACGCGGTCGTATGTATCGTGATACACTGCAGAACTATAGGGCGTCTTTATGTAAAAACAGCAGTGTCAGGTGGGGGGCGGTAGGGATGGATCCTGAACGCGACTGAGACAATGAAAAGTGAATTTTAAAAAACTAAAGCTAACCTTTACAAATATCATAAATTACACCAGCTGTTACAGACTGAAATCAAATGTATCTTTTTATTCTAAAATAGTGAAAATAAGAACACTTTTCAAAAGGGAGTTGTGCAGGATCGAAGTCATGACCTTGTGATTCCCAGTCAGCGACTGATACTGTTGCGCCACGGAAGCAGTGATAGTTGATTCATATCAATGTCTCACACTAAGGCGGGTTTTTTTGGCGGTGGCTTTTTTTTGTACCTTTTGTGAAAGTGTTTCTTTGATATTTGGACTTCAGGCTTTATACATTATATAGTTTATGCCTACATTTTGTCATTTGCTACTAGAATATATAACACGTTTCTGTTTTAACAATGTGTTTACACAGATTACTGTAGAAATGCAACACATATGAAATGCGTGTGTTCTAAATAACAATCTTATTATTTCTACTCTAAAACTCCACTTCACTCCTAGATATTCAATCAAGGCAAGAGCTGGGAAAAGGCTGTTTACGTTCTAAGTCGTTGGGGGGATGGAATAGCCGGCTGCTGGCAGCTTGTCTTTATCAGTACATTTAGATGACAAAAGACGCTGGCGGAGAGGTGAGAAAGGTTTTAAGAAGCGATTTAAGGTGGGCCGGATATACGAGTTTTTTCGTAGGCTCTGGTAATTCTAGTGTTAAACAAGAAGCGTGGACCGTTTGTTTAGTATGAGGCATGCATTGCTTCAGTGAAAGGTAAACTGAGTTAAGATGAAAGTGTAACTTACCATTGAGTTAGGAGGAAGCATCAGCATGTCCAAGTGGAGCACTTCAATGGTGTATAATTTATCAGAGGCCTTGCAGAGGTGTGGTGTAGCACACAATTGGAACGTGTCTGCATCAATTGCGAATAGAGAGAGAGGGGCATGAAGCAGGACTTGACAGTATAAAATTCACTTCCTAACTGTAGGAATCGTGTTTCTGTCTTTTGACTGAGCAGAGAGTGAGGTAGTAACATTGCAGAGCATTTCAGAGTGGAATAGTTGCTAATGACTTATGCCTATATTTGTATATATTTTTATTCTTGTTTTATACATCTTCTAATAATAGTGAACATTTGATGGAAGTATTTATATTGATTGAGTTTATGGTAAACATTTTGTCTTTTTGTAAATACACCTTTACCTTCTTTTAAATCAAGCATTTCACAACCACATTCTGAGCTATTCACTTCTAAACAACTGTTTTCTACCTTCATAAAAAATAACAGCTTGGAAGTATACAGATTACAGTAACACAAACAAGGACTTCCTATTTAAGAGCTGGCTATAAATTTGACTTTTTAGTGTGCTTACATACATGACAATAAATAGTGATTTGTATGTACTTAAGGGTGAACACTTGCATCCATTTTCCTTTAGTGCTTTAATGATTAATTAAAACATAATTAGGAATAACAAAATACACATGAACAAGCAGGCAATTTAATCAAAGTAATCATAAACCATAATTCACTCAGGTTGCTGCTACACCTATTGTTTAATACTGACTTTATACTTATTTCTATACTTTTCAGTCTCAGAAAAGGTCAGTTTGCCCCACAAAATGCAGGATTCATTCAATTTAGTTCTGCCATGTCAGCAATGTCAATGTTGAACCTGTCAAGCTTGATGAATTTTAAATTCAAACATCTCTCTGAAATTTGCAAACAAGCATTGATTAAACAATTAACAGCCGAAAACTCTCCTTAAGCCTGTCTTATAGAACTTGACATGACTTTCACAGTGCTTTTTATTATTTTATTTTTTTTCATTACTTGGAATGTTTTTAGATAACAGCAGATCTGTTTTGTATCTAAAAAAATATGAAATAATTCCAAAATTGGAGGATATTCACTGTTAGGAGTTGACAGAGCGGATCATCTTTTTCCACATCTTCCTGTCTTCTGCATCTTGCTCTGTCAAACCCATCACATGTATGTCCTCTTTCACCACATCCATAAACCTTCTCTTAGGCCTTCCTCTTTTCCTCTTGCATGGCAGCTCTATCTTTAACATCTGTTTCCCAATATACCCAGCATCTCTCCTCTGCACATGTCCAAACCAACGCAATCTCGCCTCTCTGATTTTGTCTTCCCACTGTCCAATCTGAGCCAACCCTCTAATGTACTCATTTCTAATCCTGTCCATCCTTGACACACCCAATGCAAATCTCAGCATCTTTAACTCTGCCACCTCCAACTATGTCTCCTGCTTTCTGGTCAGTGCCACCGTCTCCAACCCATATAACAAAGCTGTTCTCACTACCGTCTTATAAATCTTCCCTTTCACTCTTGCTGATAACCGTCTGTCACAAATTACTCCTGACACTCTTCTCCACCCATTCCATCCTGCCTGCACTCTCTTTTTCACCTATCTTCCACAATCCCCGTTACTCTGTACTGTTGATCCCAAGTATTTAAACTCATCCACATTCACCAACTCTACTCCCTGCATCCTCACCATTCCACTGACCTTCCTCTCATTCACACACATGTATTTTTTCTTGTTCCTACTGACCTTCATTCCTCTCCTCTCTAGAGCATGTCTCCACCTCTCCAGAGTCTCCTCAACCTGCTCCCTACTCTCGCTACAGATCACAATGTCACAAGCAAACATCATAGTCCAAGGGGACTCCTGTCTACTCTCATCTATCGACCTGTCCATCACCATTGCAAATAAGAAAGGGCTCGGAGCCTATCCCTGATGTAATCCCACCTCCACATTGAAGGCTTCCATTTCTCCTACCACAGACCTCACCACTTTCACACTTCCCTTGTACATATCCTGTGCAACTCTTACATACTTCTCTGCCACTCCTGACTTCCTCATACAATACCACAACTCCTCTTGAGGCACCCTGTCATATGCTTTCTGCAGGTCTACAAAGACACAATGCAACTCCTTCTGGCCTTCTCTATACTTCTCCATCAACACCCTCAGAGCAAACATTACATCTGTTGTGCTCTTTCTTGGCATGAAACCATACTGCTGCTCACTAATCATCACCTCCCTTCTAAACCTAGCTTCTACTACTCTTTCCCATAACTTCATGCACTGGCTCATCAATTTTATTCAGTTTCAGGTGTTCCCTCACTGTAATAGGAACCACAGCACAGAGAGGTGTGCACATTGCAACATGTACATGTGTCGTAAATGTAGGAAGGACGGCCCTTGGGTGTGTGGGAACTGTTAACATTTGAATTTGATGATTGTATATAGCGTGGAACTGACTTCTCTGTACTATTCTGTCGTCTGCATCTCCTGGTGTACTAAAGAAACACCACCATGCACCAACCTGTGGAGACTCAGCAAGATTGGGAAAAAAAAAATAAACATGGTCACTGACTACAACCACATGAAGGTATGCGATTGAATACAATGTTGCATTAGCGCAACAAGGTTTTCCTAAATGTACTATAAAGGTCATAAAATGAATTATTCCAAATGTCATATATACCTATGTCTGTCTTTTTTGTCAGTGCGACTCATGAACAAGAAGGTGCATTCTAATTCAGCCTGAGCAGGAACACTCAAGAATAAAATCGGGATCATGACTGAGAGAAAAAAAGTAAAAAAAAAAAAACACTAAATTTTACAAGTACTATAAATTTACACTGGCTGTTACAGACGCAAATCAAATGTATGTTTTTATTGTATAATATTAACAATATGAGCAGCTCGCTACTCAGAACAGTAAATTTGGGAGACAGCCAGTATCAAACCAGCTACCTCTTGATTAAGAGTCACTTATGTGAAAGTGTTTATTTGATATATGGACTTCAGGCTTCACACATTATACACTTCATGTCTACATTTTCTCAATTATTACTAAAACATAGACATGGAACACACATGAAATGTATGTATTCAAAGATATACACTGAGCACTGAGAACCTTCTTTGCGAATTGAGCTGCAGCGGTGGACAGGGGGATGGGATAGCAGGCTGCTTGCTGCTTGTGCTGATCGACACATTTACAACACAAAAGTCGCTGATGGAGTGGTGCGAAGGAACTTAAGGTTAGCTGGGATTAAGAGTTTTTTTGTAGGCTTCAATAATTCTAGTGTTAAACAATCTGGTTAAAAACTCCACTGCCATCTCTCCTAAACTGCCATCTCTCCCATGCTTCCACAGGTATATCATCTGGACCAATGGCTTTTCCATTCTTCAT